>NC_090375.1:14584871-14900401 GCF_036365525.1 Heterodontus francisci | reverse complement strand
AGGAATCCTGTGGCGAGTAACTCACCTCCTGACTCCCCAAAGCCTATCCACCATCTACAAGGCACAAGTCAGGAGTGTGATGGAATACTCTCCACTTGCCTGGATGGCTGCAGCTCCAACAACACTCAAGAAGCTCGACACCATCCAGGACAAAAGCAGCCCGTGTGATTGGTGCCCTATCTACAAACATTCACTCCCTCCACCACCGACGCACAGTGGCAGCAGCGTGTACCATCTACAAGATGCACTGCACCAATGCACCAAGGCTCCTTAGACAGCACCTTCCAAACCTGTGACCTCTACCAACTAGAAGGACAAGGGCAACAGATACATGTGAACACCACCACCTGCAAGTTCCCCTCCAAGCCACACACCATCCTGATTTGGAACTATATCACCGTTCCTTCACTGTTGCTGGGCCAAAATCCTGGAACTCTCTTCCTAACAGCACTGTGGGTGTGCCTGCACCAAATGGATTGCACCGGTTCAAGAAGGCAGCTCACTACCACCTTCTCAAAGGCAATTAGGGATGGACAATAAATGCTGGCCTAGCCTATGATGCCTACATCCCATGAAGGAATAAAAAAAAACTTTTGAAGATTTCAAGTGAATATAAAATTGATTCATAGAAGCATCGAATCATAGAATGGTTATAGCACAGAAGGAGGCCATTCGGCCAATTGTGTCCATGCCAGCTCGCTGCGAGAGTAACTCAGTTAGTCCCACTCTCACACCCTTTCTCCATAGCCCTGCAATGTTTTTGTCGTCAGATTATTATCCAATTCTCTTTTGCAAGCTATGATTGAATCTGCCTCCACTCCACTCTCAGGCAGTGCATTCCAGATCCGAACCATTCGCTGTGTAAAAACGTTATTCATTGTGCTGCTGTTGCTTCGTTTGCCAGTCACCTTAAATTGGTGTCCTCTGGTTCTGGATTCTTCCGCCAACAGGAACAGTTTCTCTCCGCCATTTCCGCCACCTCCAGCGTGACGCCAATACCAAACGCATCTCCCTTCCCTTCCCCTCCCCTGTCAGCATTCCGAAGGGATCGTTCCCTCTGCGACACCCTGGTCCACTCCTCCATTACCTCCACCACCTCGTCCCCGCCCCATGGCATCTTCCCCTGCAATCGCAGGAGGTGTAATACCTGCCCATTTACCTCCTCTATCCTCACTATCCCAGGCCCCAAACACTCCTTTCAGGTGAAGCAGCGATTTACTTGTACTTCTTTCAATGTAGTATATTGTATTCGCTGCTCACAGTGTGGTCTCCTCTACATTGGGGAGACCAAACGCAGACTGGGTGTCCGCTTTGCGGAACATCTCCGCTCAGTCCGCAAGCAGGACCCTGAGCTTCCGGTTGCTTGCCATTTCAACACTCCCCCCTGCTCTCATGCTCACATCTCTGTCCTGGGATTGCTGCAGTGTTCCAGTGAACCTCAACGCAAGCTCGAGGAACAGCATCTCATTTATCGATTAGGCACACTACAGCCTGCCGGACTGAACATTGAGTTCAATAATTTCAGAGCATGACGGGCTCCAATTTATTTTTATTTTCAGTTATTTTTTCTTTTTCCTTTTTTAACATTTTTTTGTGTTTGTTTTATTTTATTTCATCTTAGTTTGTTCAGTTTGCTTACCCACTGTTTTTTTTTTGATGTTTGTACTTGCGGCTGTTCAATTTTCAGTCCGTTAACACCCTATCTGTACTAATGCTTTGTCTTTCAACACACCATTAACATATTGCTTGCCTTTGCTCCACGAACCTCTGGTCAGCTATTCTGTGACCTTGTCCTATATGCACCTTCTCCTTTGTTATCTCTTGCCCCACCCCTGCTTTACTTGCTTATAACCTTTTACATTTCTAATATTTGCTAGTTCTGAAGAAGGGTCACTGATCTGAAACGTTAACTCTGCTTCTCTCTCCACAGATGCTGCCAGACCTGCTGAGTATTTCCAGCATTCATTGTTTTTATTACCTTTTCTCTCTATCCACTCTTTCCAGACCCCTCATGATTTTGAACACCTTGACCAAATCTCTTAATCTTCACTTCTCCGCGAACAGCCCCAGCTTCTCCAATCTATCCACGTAACAGGTTCCTCATCCCTGGAATCATTCTCCTAAATCGTTTCTGCACCCTCTCAAATGTCTTCACATCATTCCTGAGGTGTAGTGCCCAGAATTGGACACAATACCCCAGTTGAGGCTGAACCAGTATTTATACACGTTCATCATAACTTCCCTGTTTTTGTACTCTCAGCAACTACTTATAAAGTCCAAATCCCCTTTGCTTTATTAAGCACTTTCTCAACCTGCTGTGCCAACTTCAATGATTTGTACACTGTTACGACCAGGTGAGAAAGGTGTCTTACCCTTCATCTGGTCTTACCGTAACAGGGTTTTAATGTTTTACACATCGTGTTTTAGCTCCCCCTTGGTGAATCTTTGTTCACTGCTTTCCCCAATTATAAGGCAAAGAAACCAGCACAAACAGGTTTTCTTAGGTTTAAAGAAGAAAGGTTGAAATTTATTAAACTTAAATTTAAACTCTAATTCAGTTAATGCTACGGATACACGACACACCCACGCTAGCATGCATACACATGATAGACACGTGCAAATAGAGACAGAACAGAGTAGAAGAAATAAAGTGGAAAAGTTTGAGGCAATATCTGAAGAGGGTTTTTGTTACGGATCTTCGAGCTCACTGTAGAGTTCTTGATCGTAGGTAGATCTTGCTTTTCGTTGGGGCCCAGTATTCTTCTTAAACTTTGTTCACTGTCGGAGATTTTTCTCTCTTGTGGTTCATGTGTCTTCAGTGGGTTTGGAGTTCAATGAGAAAGAGATGGGAGCAGACAGACAGGAGAGGGTGTGACAAGCCAGCCAGGTGAGGTCTTTTCAGTCCAGGAACAAACAGACACTCTCAGTCCAAACTGTTTGTACAATTCAGAAAAACCCAGTTGCCAAGCAGGCTAGTCACGTGACCAGCTGGTCTGACCACGTCTGTTTGTGGATTTGTCTATCCCAGCAGTCACCCTGAAATTTGAGCTCCCTCACCTTCAATGTCTGGTGCTCAAAGTCCATTGTGGATAAGGGAAGTAACTTCTCTTGTCCTGATTGGTATGTAAATGTCTTCCAGCCCATTGTCTGGCAGCCCTTGTAACAGGTCTTTTCTTCCCAGCAACAATTTGAAATTTAATGTCCATATGGCGAAATTAATATGCCTCATTCTTGGCAGTTGGGGGTGTAGCATGACAACACATATACTCCCAGGTCCTTCACTTCTGCACCCACTTTAGAATTATACCCTTTATTTTATATTGCCTCTCCTCGTTCCTCTTGCCAAGATGAATCACTTCACACTTCTGTGCATTAAATTTCATCTGCCACTTGCCCACTCATTCCACCCGCTTGTTTATCTCGCTTGAAGTTTATCATTATCCTCCTCACAGTTCACAATACTTCCAAGTTTTGTGATATCTGCAAATTTTGAAATTGTGCCCTGTACACCCAGATTTAAGTCATTAACATATATCAAGAAAAGCAGGGGTCCTAACATCGACTCCTGGGAACCCCACTATATACCTTACTCCAAATGGAAAGACAACCATTCGCCGCTACTCTCTGTTTTCTGCCACACAATCAACTTCGTATCCATGCTGCTACTGTCCCTTTTATTCCGTGGGCTCTAACTTTGCTGATAAGCCTGTTATGTGGCACTTTATCAAACGCCTTTTGGAAGTCCCTATACACCACATCAACCGCATCACCCTCATCAACCTTCTCTGTTACCTTATCAAAAAACTCAAGTGAGTTAGTTAAAAACAATTTTCCCTCAACAAATCCATCCTGGCTTTCCCTAATTAATCCATATTGTGCAAGTGACTATTAATTTTGTCCCGAATTATCAACTCTAAAAGCTTTCCCACCATCAAGGTTATAATGACTGGCCTGTAGTTGCTGGGTTTATCCTTACACCCTTTCTTGAACAAGGGTGTAACATTTGGAATAGTCCTCTGGCACCACCCTTGTATCTAAGGAGGATTGGAAGATTGTGACCAGTGGCTCTGCAATTTCCACCCTTACTTCCTTCAGTATCCTCGGATACTACCTGGCCCTGGTGACTTATCAACATTAAGTATAGTCAGCCTTCCTAATATCTCCTCTTTATCGATTTTCAGTCCATCCAGTTACTCAACCACCTCCTCTTTCACTATGACTTGTGCAGCATCTTCTTCTTTGCTAAAGACAGATGCAAAGTATTCATTTAGTACCTCAGCATGTCCCCTGCCTCCATGCGAAAATCCCCTTCTTGGCCCCTAATTGGATCCATTCCTCCTTTTACTAACTTTTTAATATTTATATGCTTCGATGACCTTTTGTATTCTCTTTTATGTTAGCTGCCAGTCTCTTCTCCTACTCTCTGTTTCCTTCTCCTATTTATTTTTTCACTTCCCCTTTGAACTTTCTATTCAGCCTGGTTCTCATTGTATTATCCAGCTGAGATCTGTCATACGCATCCTTTTTCTGCTTTATCTTACTCTGTATCCCTTTCATCATCCAAGGAGCTCTGGATTTGTTTGACCTACCTTTCCCCCTCATGGGAATGTATCTCGACTGTACCTGAACTATCTTTAAAAGTAGCCTGTTGTTCCATTTAACTTTTGCCTGATCTCTGTTTTCAATTTACCTGCACCAGATCTGTTCTCACCCCATTGAAGTTGGCCTTCCCCCAATGAAATATTTTTACTCTGGATCTCTCCTTGTCCTTTTCCATAGCCAATCTAAACCTTATGATGCTATGGTCACTGTCCCCTAAATGGTTCCCTACTGGCACTTGATCTACTTGTCCCACCTCATTCCCCCGAACCAGATCCTGTAATGCCTCCTTCCTTGCTGCACTAGAAACAAACTGATCTAGAAATTTCTCCTGAACACATTCTGGAAACTCTTTCCCCTCTCTGCCCTTTACACTATTACTATCCCAGTCTAAGCAAGATTTAATGCAAGACAAGTGCTGAAAAGTCGAATAGAACACCAAAAATGCATTTGCAATATAATTTCATCTTCCCATACCAGCAGAGTAAGTTTCTGTTGAATCTTTGAATGAATCTAAGCGCCTTGCCACTTGTTTTAATTCTCTTGCTTCAATGATTGACAGTCGTGTGGCTCAGTGGACTATTCCCCCCTGGAGTCCTCACCATATGATACAACTCCTTTCCTGGCATCTCGGTGTGGTTTCTGGGAACTTTCCATTGTAAGCCCCTGTCATGGAATAAATAATGACAAAGTCGGAGAGCAGTTGAGTTGCACATAAGCTCACTGCACCATGACTGACAGCTGTCACTGAAAGGCACTGATGAAAGTGTTTGAATGAATCTACAGAGATGCATTAGATCTCGTGCTTAACTGCCTATTGAAGACTTAATAGCAGTTTTATCTCTTGGAAGTCCCATGAGCTGTCACTAATGTACACAAAGTTATTTAAGCTTGCAGAAACTCTCCTTTCCATCACTCTATCATTTTTTAGAAAGATGAGCAAGCAGCGAATATGTATATTCTAATTGCGGACTTTTCCAATTGATGGGGTTGGTTACAGGGTGATTTCGTTTTGAATTAGCAAACAAAATAATACCAGTTGGGGGTTTGAACGCAGTCAGGGACGAAGCTGTGTTATTTTATACCCGGCAGGTATGATTAACCCTTAGACAGCCAACAGATACTATGTGCCAGCTAGTTTGATTTTCATTAGTGAAAGGGGACACAGATACATATGAGTGATTGTCAATCCCCTTATGAATTGTAATTGTGCTGCTAATTCTACTTCATACAGAATGTGGCCAAACAAGTTAAAGCAATTAATGATACACGATAGAATACTGGGGCGATGCCTGAGACCTTGTACCATGTGCAAACTATTTATTACATTATCACAAGCAGAATATGAGTGTATTCACACTAGTTCTAATTCCGGCCACTTTTACATCCCGATTTTAATCGTTCCACTATTGGTCACCGTGCCTTCGGCTGCCTAGACCCTAAGCTCTGTAATTCGCTCTCTAAACCTCTCCGCCTCTCTACCTCTCTCTCCTCCTTTGAGACGCTCCTTAAAACCTACCTCCAACCAAGCTTTTGGCTATCTGCCCTAATCGCTTATGAGGCTCGGGGTGAAATTTTGCTTCATAATGCTCCTTGAAGCGCTTTGGGATGTTCAAATGTGCGACATAAATACAAGTTGTTGTTTTAGTGAATCTCCCATCACACGCAGCACAGTTTAGTCAGAGATTATGCTCCCTTCCCTAGTGGCGGAGTCCAAAATTAGGGGTCACATATATAAGTAAGTCATTAATGAACCCAATAGGGATTCAAGAGAAGCAACTTTACCCAAGGAATGATTAGAATCTGGAACTCATTGTGGAACGCATTATCACAAGGGGTAGTTAATAGCACAGATGCATTTAAGGGGGAGCTGGTTAAGTTCATAAGGGAGAAAGGGAATAGAAAGATATGTTAATGAGGTGAGATGAAGAGGGGGTGGGAGGAGGCTCTTGTGCAGCATAAACACCAGCATGTACCAGTTGGGCCGAATGGCCTGTTTCTGTGCTGTAAATATTATGTAATGCTATGGAATGCCTTAATCTGTTGTATAATGCTCTCTGTGCCCTCCATTCCTCTTCATCTGGCTGTCACTCATTTCATCCTTAACAGCCATCGACTCTACTGGATGGGTTCTGGAAATGCAGGGTAGTCAATCGATCTCTTCCCATTTGTTTTTTTCCTGCCCTTCCCCATTTCCCTGCCTCTGTACTGGCTTAAAACCTGTTCAATCAGAACCTGTCCTGCCTGTACTGCAGACAGGCTTGTCCCTGAATTTTATGAAGGCAGCACCTCCTCCTTATTTCAGTAGGTACTTGTAATGGGTTCCTTTTATGTTGTCTGATGCAATATAAATGAGATGTGTGGAGTTCAGTTGCTGAAGATCTCAAAACAGGTTTATTAACAGCTAACAAGTATATATAGTGCAGAGCTAACTATTTACAGAACCTTACTTGAAGTGTTACAGTTACAGAGTGACTCAGGCTTGTAGTCACATGACTGCATCCTGGCACATAGCTCATTAGCAGACTAAGATCTTAATGGGACACCACTCTTAAAGGTAATCACACAACAGTACTTAAGAAAGAAACGCAGGGAGCCATGATCAGCTGAAGGGAACATGGGAAATCAGTGACACAGCAGCTCTTATAAGATTGCTGCTCATTATTAAAGGGAGGAAACTTTTGTTAGAAAGCAAAGACAGATTTGCATTTATATAACATCTTTCATGACCTCAGGATGACCCAAAGCACGATACATTGAAGTATTTTTCAGATGTAATCACTGTCGTAATGTAGGAAATGCAACAACCAATTTGTGCACGGCAAGCTCCCACAAACAGCAATGTGATAATGACAACTCCCTGCTCTTCTTTGAAGTATAGTCTTTTGCTCTTTAACATCTAATGGGGTGGGGGTGGGGGTGGGGGGGGGGGGGTGGTGCGCTGGTGTGGGCAGACAGGGCCTCAGTTTAACATTGCACCTGAAGGGACAGCACTCCCTTAGTATTTCTGGCAGTTCCTCAGGATCATGGTTTACTTGCTTCCACTCCGGTACGATGGGTTCTGAGATGGCTGGTAAGTCCAATGCCGTGATCTGCAGATTCTGCCACATAAGAGACAGGTGGTACCTGAAGGGTCAGGTAGATGACTAGTTTGGAGGTTTGAGTGTTCCCTCCGAAACCTTGAATTCACCTCCGCATGTTCCTGACAAAGTCCCTTGAGGTGTACAATGCCTTCCCGCATGACCTTTCTCCATCTAGGAGAGTCACAAGCCAGGGACTCCCACAAGTCAGCAGGGCTACAGTACAACAGTACCAGTGGCAGCTTAGATTTTTGTATTTAAGTATCTTGAACCCAGAGCCTTTGGAGTCGGAGGCAAGAGTTCGACCAACTTAGCCACAGTGGACACACTTACCAAGATTCTTGAGACAAAAGGAACAATTCCTGTTTGCTGGGGCAACAATAAATACAACTGAAAAAAAAAAATCGGGAGAAAGAGGATGTGCAGCAAATTCCTTCATTTCCCCCGACCACCCCATCCCGCTCCCGAGGTCCTGCTGCAGGAGTAGAATGCCAACCTCTTGTGAAAAGCTGAGGAGAAGCTGGCTGGACTGAGGCCAATGCACTTGGCATGAAGGAAGGAAGGAAGGAAATTCAGAAAGAAAACAAGAGAGAAAGAAAGAAAAATGATAGTTCCTCCCCACCAAAGCTAGACTGACCACATGTCTATGTGTCAAATTATTCATGCACTATATCCCAAATTCATTCCCGCTGGATTGCCGCCACACTTCCTGTGAAGCTACCGCGGACAGAGGGGTAGCAGCTCCCAAGGAATTATGTTCAGGAAATTAAACTTGAACAATGGCAGAACCCCAAGGTCATCTTGTTTCCAGTCTCTTGACAGGCGGCCGGTCCTCAAGATATTTGCTGGATTCCCTCACGTTCCCCCTCAACACCCCTCACCCCCCTCACGCCCCTCACTCCACCAATCCAAGGCCAAGGCAGTACTCCACAGCATGCCTCTCAATGTTACTGCCCTGGCCTCTTAACTTGTTTTCTGGAATGTCTGTTCAGTCACTCCTTGAAGATTTTGTGCATTCCACAACTGGATGAAAGAGCGTTTTTTTTAGAGATTAGATTAGAGATACAGCACTGAAACAGGCCCTTCGGCCCACCGAGTCTGTGCCGACCATCAACCACCCATTTATACTAATCCTACACTAATCCCATATTCCTACCAAACATCCCCACCTGTCCCTATATTTCCCTACCACCTACCTATACTAGTGACAATTTATAATGGCCAATTTACCTATCAACCTGCAAGTCTTTTGGCTTGTGGGAGGAAACCGGAGCACCCGGAGAAAACCCACGCAGACACAGGGAGAACTTGCAAACTCCACACAGGCAGTACCCGGAATCGAACCCAGGTCCCTGGAGCTGTGAGGCTGCGGTGCTAACCACTGCGCCACTGTGCCGCCCTTTTGTTATTTATAGCAATGATATGAGTATTTAAATAGCTCGTGAGAATGCACTGCTAGCAGAGGTGGTTCCTTCATTACTATAAATTGGAAAACCAGCAAAATTACCCGTGCAAAATGATGCAGCGTTAGCAGGTTTAAATTCCTCCATTTAATTCTGTCAAAGCCAGGCTATTAACCCACACTCTGCTACAATAGGAGAAATAAGAAACATTTACACTTCTATAGCACCTTTCATGACCTCAGGACCTCCCGGAGATCTTTACAGCCAATGAAATTACTGTCAAATGTAGTCATTGCTGCAATGTAAGAAACATGGCAACCAATCTGCACACAGCAAGATCCCATAAACAGCCATGTGATAGTAGCAGCTAATCTGCTTTTAAGTGATGTTGGTTGAGGGGTAAATAGTGGCCAGGACACTGGGGAAAACTCCCCTACTCTTCTGCAAAATATGCTGTGGGATCTTTACATCCACCTGAGAGAGAAGGCAGGGCCTTGGGTTTAATGTCTTTAATCAAAAGACAGAAGGTCTGACAGTGCAGCACTCCCTCAGTACTGACACTTGAGCGTCACCCAAGACTTCTGCGCTCAAATGTCTGGAGTAGGACTGAAACCCACAACTTCCTGACCCAAGCATGAGAGTGTTACCCACTCAGCCACAGTTTACACCTATAACATGAATCAAAATTTCATCTCAATCAACGCTTAAGCTTTTCAATCATTAGAATACACGCTATAAAGAAGTCTCTAATTAATTGTGAGGTTAACAATCTCGTGGAGCGTAAATTAATTTTCAGCGTCTTTGAACAACACACTCACCTCTCATTATTTTCAGAAACAGCTTGCCTGTCTGATGTATGCATCACTTACACCAATAATTTGACTGTAGTAGTTTCCCGTTACTTTTAAAAAAAAGGCCATGATATGCCACAAATAAATAACAACGCAGCCATGCAGACTTGCTTCAGCAGATGCATGCTAATGTATTCTTTAAGTACTCAACGTTTTTGTAAATGCATGTTCCAGTAGGTGTGCTGTGAAACGGAAATCAGTTAAATCCATCAGCCCGTTCGGTGCTCAATGGGATAAGATTCCTGCAGGGATTAACCGCTTTGGTCGAGGGACCAATAGGGCCATTGGTGGGATGTAGGGGAATGCTCACCCCACAACAACACCAAAATGGGCAATCGGGGATCATCGGCAGGCAAATACTAGACCAGCTTGGCTGATTTTAATGAACTAGAATCAGAGAGGGAGGCCATTAGACCCATCATGCCATACTAGCTCTTTGAAAGAACTTTCCAAATTCAGTCAGTTTTTAGCCAATTTTCCCCAGCATTTACCCCGTAATGCTGCAAATTGGTTCTCTTTAAGAACATGTCCAAATATCTTTAGAAATTTCCTATGGAATCTGCTTTCACTGCCCTTTCAGGTAGTGCATTCCAGATCGTAACACTCTTCTGTGTGAAAAGATTTCTCTTCATTTCCCCTCTAGTTCCTTTGTCAATTATTTTAAATCTATGCCCTCTGATTCCCAGCCCACTAGCTAAAGGAAAATCTTTTTTTCAATTGGTCATGGGCATTGCTGGCAAGATCAGCATCTGTTGCCCATCCCTAATTGCCCTTGAGAAGGTGGTGGTGCCTTCTTGAACCGCTGCAGTCCATGTGCTGTTAGGGAGGGAGTTCAAGGATTTTGACCCAGTGACAGTGATGGAACGGTGATATAGTTCCAAGTCAGGATGGTGTGTGACTTGGAGGGGAACTTGCAGATGGTGGCGTTCCCATGCATCTGCTGCCCTTGTCCTTCTAGGTGGTAGAGGTCGCGGGTTTGGAAGGTCGTGTCGAAGGAGCCTTGGTGAGTTGCTGCAGTGCAGCTGCTGCCACTGTATGCCAGTGGTGGAGGGTATGAAGGTCACTGTTTAAAAATAAGGGGTCGCCCATTTAAGACAGAGATGAGGAGAAATATTTTCTCTCGGGGGGCTCGTGGGTCTTTGGAACTCTCTATCTCAAGGGGCAGCAGAAGCAGAGTCTTTAAAAGTGTTTGGGGCAGGGGTGAATAGATTCTTGATAAGCAAGGGGGTGGAAGGTTATCGGGGGTAGTTTGGAATGTGGAGTAATCAGTTCAGCCATGAACTTATTGAATGGTGGAGCAGGCTCGAGGGGCCAAGTGGCCTACTCCTGCTCCTAATTCATATGTTCGTATATTGAAGGTGGTGGATGGAGTGACAATCAAGCGGGCTGCCTTGTCCTGGATGGTGTCGAGCTTCTTGAGTGTTGTTGGAGCTGCACCCATCCAGGCAAGTGGAGAGTATTCCATCACACTCCTGACATGTGCCTTGCAGATGGTGGACAGGCATTGGGGAGTCAGGAGGTGAGTTACTCGCCGCAGGATTCCCAGACTCTAACCTGCTCTTGTGGTCACCATATTTATATAGCTGGTCTCGTTAAGTTTCTGCTATCCCTACTTGCTCTATCTAGATACTTCAGTTTGTGTACCTCTATTAGGTCTCCTCTTAAACTAGTGAGAATTTTCCTCTTGTTTCAGTCAAGTCAGTGCTGGGGGACATCTTCAGGCATTGACAGTGGCCCAGCCCCACATTTGAGTCTGTTCTCAGTATCCAATGACCTTGCATGGAATGAACACAGTTCCCAGACATTACTGTCTTTCCATGGGAGAGGAATTGATTCAGCTTCATTCAGCTTCTCTTCAATACTTACATGTAAGCGTGAAGCTTACGACAGAAGCTTGAGACTCCTTTGCCACTGTAAAGGAGAAAGGCAAGAGTCTTTGTAGATATCACTTTATAGATATCCATGTGACCTACAGAAATGGTTTTCATTGCCTGAGGGGTCTGAGGGGAATCTCCCACAGCTTTTTTCCCCCTGGGTTTTTTCTCTGTTGTTTTGCCTCACTCAGGAGCTTGCACGGCTACTCTGTTTACGCCCATCAACTTTGTAGGTCAGTCAGTGTGAAGAATTTTGTGAGGACCAGGCAGCTGTGGAGGTGACTTTTATTGCTAAAGTGAACATATATTTATTGATGGTGGTACATGGGTTGGTGGACTATTTGATACTAACTTGGTCTAATGTAGCTTAAATCAAACTCAGGCAAAAAGATGAGATCAGTATTTAGCATTTCAATATAATTTTGCCAATTTTTTCTACTTTTAAGTCCATTACCATAGAATCATAGATGAGTGCAACATAGAAGCATAGAAATAGAAACATAGAAAAATAGGAGCAGGAGTAGGCCATTCGGCCCTTCGAGCCTGCTCCGCCATTCAATACGATCATGGCTGATCATCCAAACTCAGTAACCTGTTCCCGCTTTCTCCCCATATCCCTTGATCCCATTAGCCCCATGAACTATATCTCACCCTTTCTTGAATATATTTAATGATTTGGCCTCAACTGCTTTCCATGGTAGAAAATTCCACAGGTTCACCGCTGTCTGGGTGAAGAAATCTCTCCTCATCTGAGTCCTAAATGGCTTACCCCTTATCCTTAGACTGTGACCCCTGGTCCTGGATTCCCCCGCCATCAGGAACATCCTTTCTGCATCTAGTCTGTCTAGTCCTGTTAGAATTTTGTAGGTTTCTATGAGATCCCCTCTCATTCTTCTAAACTCTAGTGAATATAAGCCTAATCGACCCAATCTCTCTTCATACGTCAGTCCTGCCATCTCAGGAATCAGTCTGATGAATCTTTGCTGCACTCCCTCCATAGCAAGAACATTCTTCCTCAGATAAGGAGACCAAAACTGCACAAAATACTCCAGATGTGGTCTCACCAAGGCCTTGTATAATTTCAGCAAGACATCCTTGCAGAAGAGAGAATCCAGCCAAGCCTTGACATTTAATGGCGTTACCATTTCTGAACTCCCCCACTAGCAGCATCCTGGAGTCACCATTGACCAGAAACTGAACTGGAGCAGCCACATAAATACTGTGGCGACAAGAGCAGGTCAAAGGCTGGGAATTCTGCAGCGAGGAACTCATCTCCTGACTCTCCAAATCATGTCCACCGTCTACAAGGTACAAGTCAGGAATGTGATGGAATACTCTCCAATTGCCTGGATGGGTGTAGCTCCAACAACACTCAAGAAGCTCGAGACCATCCAGAACCTTAAACATTCACTCCCTCCATCACTGACGCACAGTGGCAGCAGTGTATATCAACTAAAGATCCACTGCCGCAACTCACCAAGGTTCCTTTGACAGCACTTTCCAAACCCACGAACTCTACCACCTGGAAGGACAAAGGCAGCAGATGCATGGGAACACCAGCACCTGCAAGTTCCCCTCCAAGCCACACATCATCCTGACTTGGAACTATATCGCTGTTCCTTCACTGTCGCTAGGTCAAAATCCTGGAACTCCCTTCCTAACAGCACTGTGGGTGTACCTACACCCCAAGGACTGCAGTGGTTCAAGAAGACAGCTCACCACCACCTTCTCAAGGGCAATTAGGGATGGACAATAAATGCTGGCCTGGCCAGCGACGCTCACATCCCATGAATAAATAAAAAAATCATATGGCCTCTTGAGCTTGCTCTGCCTTTCAATATGATCATGGCTGATCTATCTCAACCCCAAAAATATATCAATCTCAGTCTTGAATATACTCAATGACTGAGCATCCACAGCTCAGAATAGAGAAATCCAAAGATTCATAACCCTCTGAGTGAAGAAGTTTCTCCTCATCTCAGTCCTAAATGGTTGTCATTTTATCCTGAGACAATGACCCCTTGTCCTAGATTCTCCAGTCAGGGGAAACAGCCTCTCAGCATTTACTCTGTCAAATTCTCGAAGAATGTTTTACGTTTCATTCTTCTACATTCCAGGGAGTACATGTCCATTCTACATAATCTCTCCTATGAAACCACTCTCTCATTTCATCTCTCATCCCAAGTTGGCTGTGATAGATTGGGAAACTACATTAAAACGTATGACAGTAGACAGGCAATGCATAGCATTTAAAGAATTTAATATGTGATTTACAACAAATTTACTTTCCTTTGAGGCACAAAAACCCATCAGGAAAGGTGATCCAACCATGGCTACCAAGAGAAGCTAAAGATTCTATTAGATCGAAGGAAGTGGCTTATAAAGCTGCCAAAAAAGTCGTAAGCCTCAGGATTGTGGGTGTTTTAGAATTCAGCAAAGGAGGACCAAGAAACCGATAAAGAAAGAGAAAATATAATATGAAAGTAAAGAGAAACATAAAAACGGACTGTAAAAACTTCTATAGATATGTAAAAAGGAAAAGATTAGCAAAGACAAATGAGGAATCATTACAGGCAGAGACAGGGGAATTTATAATGGGGAATAAAGAAATGGCAGAGAAACTAAACAAATACTTTGTGTCTATCTTCACAGAGGAAGATAAAAAAAACTCCCAGAAATACTGAAGAACAAAGAGAGTAGAGAGAATGATGAACTGAAAGAAATTAGTGTTAGTAAAAATGTAGTACTGGAAAAATTAATGGGACTAAAAGTTGATAAATCCCCTGGACCTAATGATCTACATCCCAGAGGGTTGAAAGAGGTAGCTGTAGAGATAGTGGATGCATTGGTGATCATCTTCCAAAATTCTATAGATTCTGGAATGGTTCCTGCAGATTGGAAGGTAGCAAATGTAACCCCACTATTTAAGAATGCAGGGAGAGAGAAAACAGGGAGGTACAGACCAGTCAGTAGTTGTAAAAATACTAGAATTTACGATAAAGAAAGTTATAATGGGATACTTAGAAAATAATGGTAGGATTGGGCAGAGTCAATATGGATTTGTGAAAGGGAAATCATGTTTGACAAACCTGTTGGAGTTTTTTGAGGATGTAAATAGCGGAATAGATAAGGGGGTTACCACTGGATGTGGTGTATTTGGATTTTCAGAAGGCTTTCGATAAGGTCCCACATAAGAGGTTAGTAAGTAATATTAGAACAAATGGGATTGGGGGTAATATACTGGCATGGATTGAGAATTGGTTAACGAATGGAAAACAGAGAGTAGGAATAAACAGGTCATTCTCAGGTTGGTAGGCTGTGACTAGTGGGGTACCACAAGGATCAGTGCTTGGGCCCCAGCCATTCACAATCTATATCAATGATTTGGATGTAGGGACAAAAAGTAATATTTCCAAGTTTGCTGATGACACAAAACTAGGGAATGTGAGTTGTGAGGAGAATGCAAAGAGGCTTCTGTGGGATTTAGACAGGCTAAGTGAGTGGGCGAGAGCATGGCAAAGGAATATAATGTGGAAAAATGTGAAGTTGGGATGTGCTGATGTCCAAAGGGACCTGGGTGTCCTTGTTCATGAATCACTAGAAGCTAACATGCTGGTGCAGCAAGAAATTAGGAAGGCAAATGGTATGTTGGCTTTTATTGCCAGAGGATTTGAGTACAGGAGTGAAGAAGTCTTGCTGCAATTGTATAGAACCTTGGTGAGACTGCAGCTGGAGTACTGTATACAGTTTTGGTCTCCTTACCTAAGGAAGGATATACTTGCCATAGAGGGAGTGCAACAAAGGTTCACCAGACTGATTTCTGGGATGGTAGGATTGTCCTATGAGGACAGATTGAGGAGACTGGGCCTGTATTCTCTAGTTTAGAAGAATGAGAGATGATCTCACTGAAGCATACAAAATTCTTACAGGGTTTGACAGGGTAGCTGCAGGAAGGATGTGTCCGCTGGCTGTGCGGTCTAGAACCAAGGGACACAGTCTCAGCATAAGAGGAAAGCCATTTTGGACTGGGATGAAGAGACATTTCTTCACTCAGAGAGTGGTGAATCTTTAGAATTCTCTACCCCAGAGGGCTGTGGAGGCTCAGTCATTGAGTATCTTCAAGACAGAGATCGATTGATTTCTAGATATTAAAAATATCAAGGGATATTGGGATAGTGCAGTAAAATTGACGTTCAGGTAGAAGATTAGTTATAATCTAGTTGAATAGCTGAATGGCCTACTGCTCTTATTTCTTATGTCCCTATGTTTCTATGAAACAATCCAGTGTAGTTTTGTTGCACCCCCTCTAAATCCTAAGCATTGTGGTAATGTCACTGCACTAGTAATCCAGAGGCCCAGGCTAATGCTCTGGGGACATGTGCTCGAATCCCATTATGGCAGATGGTGAAATTTGAATTCAATTAATAAACCCGGAATTAAAAGCTAGTTTAATGGTGACCTTGAAACCATTGTCAATTGTTGAAAAGACCCATCTGGTTCACTGGTGTCCTTTGGGGAAGGAAATCTGCCATCCTTACCTGGTCTGGCCTATATGTGACTCCAGACCAACAGCAATGGGGTTGACTCTTAAATGCCCTTTCATTGCACTGAAGCTCATTTCACTGCAAAGAATCATAGAGTCATAGAGATATACAGCACAGAAACAGGCCCTTCGGCCCATCGTGTCTGTGCCGGCCATCAAGCACCTATCTATTCTAATCCCATTTTCCAGCACTTGGCCCATAGCCTTGTATGCTATGGAGTTTCAAGTGCTCATCTAAATACTTCTTAAATGTTGTGAGGGTTCCTACCTCTACCACCCCTTCAGATAGTGTGTTCCAGATTCCAACCACCCTCCTGGGTGAAAACATTTTTCCTCAAATCCCCTCTAAACCTCCTGCCCCTTACCTTTAGATCTATGCCCCCTGGTTATTGACCCCTCCGCTGTGGGAAAAAGTTTCTTCCTATCTAACCTATCAATGCCCCTCATAATTTTGTATATCTCAATCATGTCCCCCCTCAGCCTTCTCTGCTCTAAGGAAACAACCCTAGCCTATCTGGTCTCTCTTCATAGCTGAAATGCTCCAGCCCAGGCAACATCCTGGTGAATCTCCTCTGCAATCACATCCTTCCTACAGTGTGGTGCCCAGAACTGTACACAATACTCCAGCTGTGGCCTAACTAGCGTTTTATACAGCTTCAGCATAACCTCCCTGCTCTTATATTCTATGCCTTGGCTAATAAAGGCAAGCATCCCATATGCCTTCCTAAACAACTTATCTACCTGTGCTGCTGCCTTCAGTGATTTATGGGCAAGTACACCAAGGTCCCTCTGACCCTCTGTACTTCCTAGGGTCCTACCATCCATTGTATATTCCCTTGCCTTGTTAGTCCTCCCAAAATGCATCACCTCACACTTCTCAGGATTAAATTCCATTTGCCACTGCTCTGCCCATCTTACCAGCCCATCTACATCGTCCTGTAATCTAAGGCTTTCCTCCTCACTATTTACGACCAATTTCCGTGTCATCTGCAAACTTACTTATCATGCCTCCTATATATTCACGTCTAAATCATTAATGTAAAGTACAAACAGCAAGGGTCCCAGCACCGATCCCTTTGGTACACCACTGGTCACAGGCTTCCAATCGCAAAAACAACCCTCGACCATCACCCTCTGCCTCCTGCCACTAAGCCAATTTTGGATCCAATTTGACAAATTGCCCTGGATCCCGTGGGTTCTTACCTTCTTAACCAATCTCCCGTGCAGTACCTTTTCAAAAGCCTTACTGAAGTCCATGTAGACTACATCAACTGCTTTACCCTCATCTACACATCTAGTCACCTCCTCGAAAAATTCAATCAAGTTAGTTAGACACGATCTCCCCCTGACAAAGCCATGCTGACTATCCCTGATTAAGCCCTGCTTCTCCAAGTGGTGATTAATTCTGTCCCTCAGAATTTTTTCCAATATTTTCCCAACCACTGATGTTAGACTCACCGACCTGTAATTACTTGGTTTATCCTTGCTACTCTTCTTGAATAATGGTGACACATTCACTGTCCTCCAATCCTGTGGTACCTCTCCTGTGGCCAGAGAGGATTTGAAAATGTGTGTCAGAGCCCCTGCAATCTCCTCCCTTGCCTCACATAACAGCCTGGGATACATCTCATCTGGGCCTGGGGATTTATCCACTTTTAAGCTCACTAAAACAGCTAATACTTCCTCAATTTCAATGCTAATATGTTCAAGTATATCACAATCCCCCTCCCCGATCTCTACACCTACATCGTCCTTCTCCATAATGAACACAGATGAAAAGTAATCATTTAAAACTTCACCTATGCCCTCTGTCTCCACACACAGATTGCCACTTTGGTCCCGAATGGGCCCTACTCTTTCCCTGGTTATCCTCTTGCCCTTAATATACTTATAAAACACCTTAGGACTTTCCTTTCGCTTGTCCACCAGTGTTTTTTCATGTCCCCTCTTCGCTCTCCTAATTACTTTTTTAAGTACCCCCCTACACTTTCTATACTCCCCTACTGCCTCCGCTGTTTTCAGTGCTCTGAATCTGCCATAAGCCTCCTTTTTTTCCTGATCCAATCCTCTATATCCCTTGACATCCAGGGTTCCCAGGGCGTGTTGGTCCTACCTTAACGGGTACATGTTGGCTCTGAGCTCTCATATTTCTCTTTGAATGAATCCCACTGGTCTGATGTAAATTTTCCTACAAGTAGCTGCTTCCAGTCCACTTTGGCTAGATCCTGTTTTATCATATTGAACAAAGAACAAAGAACAAAGAACAGTACAGGACAGGAACAGGCCATTCGGCCCTCCAAGCCTGCATCGATCTTGATGCCTGCCTAAACTAGAACCTTCTGCACTTCCGGGGACCATATCCCTCTATTCCCATCCTATTCATCTATTTGTCAAGATGCCTCTTAAACGTCGCTATCGTACCTGCTTCCACCACCTCCCCTGGCAGCAAGTTCCAGGCACTCACCACCCTCTGTGTAAAGAAATCGGCCTTCCCCCAATTCAGTACCTTTATTTCCGGTCTATCTTTGACCTTTTCCATAACTACCTTAAATCTTATAGAGTTATGGTCACTATCCCCGAAATGCTCCCCCACTGACACTTCTACCACTTGTCTGGCTTCATTCTCTAGGATTAGGTCCAGTACTGCCCCTTCTCTCGTAGGACTTTCTACGTATTGACTCAAAAAGCTCTCCTGTACGCATTTTAAGAATTCTGCCCCCTTTAAGCCTTTTGCCCTAAGACAACCCCATATGATATTGGGGAGGTTGAAATCCCCTACTATTATTACCTTATTATTTTTACACCTCTCTGAGATTTGCCTACATATCTGCTCCTCTATCTCTCCCTGACTGTTTGGAGGCCTGTAGTCCACTCCCAGCCAAGTGATTGGCCCCTTTTTGTTTTTAAGTTCTACCCATATGGTCTCATTTGAGGAACCTTCTAAGATATCATCCCTCCTTACTGTAGTAATTGACTCCTTGATCAACAGTGCAATGCCACCTCCTCTTTTATCCCCTCCCCTGTCACGCCTGAGGATTCTATACCCTGGAATATTGAGTTGCCAGTCCTGCCCCTCACCCAATCAAGTCTGTGTGATAGCAATAATATCATAATCCCATGTGCTAATCAATGCCCTCAATTCATCTGCCTTACTGGTAACACATTAACTCCTATCTAATTGTATTCTGAATTACGTCACTCTATTACCTTGCTTTGTGAATTATTTCAAATCTGGGTAACTCTTTGAGTAAAGGAACTTTTCTTTGATATCTATCTTAAGTTCCCTTGTCATGTTTAAATTTAAGTCCTCTGGTTCTTCTCTCCTAGATAGAGAGAAACATGTTACGGTGTTGGTGGGGAGTCGAGGACAAGGGGACATAACTTTAAAATCAGAGTCAGGCCATTAAGGAGAGAAGTTAGGAAACACTTCTTCACACAATGGCGGTAGAAATGTGGAACTTTGTCTCACAACAAGGCAATAGATTTTAGCTTGATTAGTCATTTTCAATCTGACATTGATAGATTTTTGCTAGCCAATGGAATAAAAGGATATGGAGCCAAGGTAGGTGGTTGGAGTTAGGATACAGTTTAGCCACGATCTCACTGAATGGCGGAACAGGCTCAAGGAGCTGAATGGCCTCTTCCCATTCCTATGTTCTGACTTTAAGGTGAAGTAATAATCTAGGGTTACTTTGTTCACACTATGTATTATTCATTCAATCTTTTACTTATGTATCTCAGTATTAATATGTGGTACTACACACATTGAGACCAATTTTTACTGTCCCAGTCTAACATTAGCAGGTTGGTAACGGCCTCAGAATGATGTTGTTGGCCTCAGCACCTCATGAACATTGGCAATAAGACAGGTGCCAATTAAAAGGGGCAAAGTCCAAAGCATCCACCTGATTCAGGCGATGGGCCCTTTTTAATATGGAAATCAGGGTTAATAATGTAAATAAAACCCTGATTGTCATTTCAGGTCAGAACTGGTCGGACATGCATGAACATGTTTCAATCACTTCCAGGGGCGCTGGAGGAGAAGGGCCCTCTGAAGGCTAGTCCCGGAATCCCCCAGACAAACCCAGTCTATGCAACCTGTCTTCCATGTTCTATTCCAGAAAGCCAGGCAATGAAGGACAGAAACGGAGCCTAATCTTTGCACACGTAGGCCGGGATTTTACTGAGGTCTGGACGTCGGGGGGGCTGGGGGTCGGGGGCTGGTGGGGTGCGGGGTGCTGGAAGATTGTAACGGCAGCGGCCTGTCACGGTGTCTGACGCCGTGAGCACTGGGCCCGATCTTCCCGGTGGTGGCGAGGCTCTGTGACGACCCCCTGCCACTGGGTGACAGGATCCGGCTTTACATATTTAAGTTAACTGTGAATACATTGAAATAATTGCACAGTGGCGCAGTGGTTAGCACCGCAGCCTCACAGCTCCAGGGACCCGGGTTCAATTCTGGGTATTGCCTGTGTGGAGTTTGCAAGTTCTCCCTGTGTCTGCGTGGGTTTTCTCCGGGTGCTCCGGTTTCCTCCCACAAGCCAAAAGACTTGCAGGTTGGTAGGTAAATTGGCCATTATAAATTGCCCCTAGTATAGGTAGGTGGTAGGGAAATATAGGGACAGGTGGGGATGTGGTAGGAATATGGGATTAGTGTAGGATTAGTATAAATGGGTGGTTGATGGTCGGCACAGACTCGGTGGGCCGAAGGGCCTTTTACAGTGCTGTATCTCTAAAACTAAAAACTAAAATTGTCAGCGATCTTACTTGCTGCCTGGGATCTTCCGAGCGGCGGCTGATACTCACGCACCTTCACTTTCCCGTCCAGGGAAATCTGGCAGCATTGAAGTGGGGAAGGGGGTTACTTAGGATTTTTAGTCCAGTGGTGGGGTGGGAGTGGGGCGGGGGGGTTATGGGGTCAAATGTAAGTTACAAGTGTGGGGGTGGGGGGAAAGGTCAAGTGTCACAGGTAAGTGTTCTGCAGGGGGGGAGAGGGTAATTATTGCATTTAACTGTTGTATGTGGGGGGCGGAAGGGGGCAATAGTTTTTTTTACAGTGCATTGGGGTAGGGGAGTAGGCCTTTAAAACTTTAATTGCACTGGCAGGTCTGGCTGCCCTGTAAACATGGCGGCAGGCCTGCGCACAGGTGGCTGACGCTGTTGCCGGCATCGCAGACCCTGCCGCTGCCCTGTAATTGGGGGTGGGGAGGGGGGTGGGGGTTGGCCTGACGGGCATATCGTGTCTGTGCCAGCCCTCAAGCACCTATCTATTCTAATCCCATTTTCCAGCACTTGGCCCATAGCCTTGTATGCTATGGCATTTCAAGTGCTCATCTAAATACTTCTTAAATGTTGTGAGGGTTCCTGCCTCTACCACCTCTTCAGGCAGTGTATTCCAGATTCCAACCACCCTCTGGGTGAAAACATTTTTCCTCAAATCCCCTCTAAACCTCCTGCCCCTTACCTTAAATCTATATCCCCTGGTTATTGACCCCTCCGCTAAGGGAAAAAGTTTCTTCCTATCTATCCTATCAATTCCCCTCATAATTTTGTATACCTCAATCAGGTCCCCCCCTCAGCCTTTTCTGCTCTAAGGAAAACAACCCTAGCCTTTTCAGTCTCTCTTCATAGCTGAAATGCTCCAGCCCAGGCAACATCCTGGTGAATCTCCTCTGCACCCTCTCCAGTGCAATCACATCCTTCCTATAGTGTGGTGACCAGAACTGTACACAGTACTCCAGCTGTGGCATAACTAGCATTTTAAACAGCTTCTTGATGCTTTAAACCTTAATGGAAGGACTGACTGATTTGTCTCTCTTGGTGCCCGGTTTTCAGGGACCCGAAGGACCCCCAAAACAACAGCTTACCTTGTTATAGCACTTTTAAGAAAGCAAAACATCCTGAGCTGCTTCTCATTGAAGGACACAAACCAGCTGCAGTAATAGAAATGTTAGGAAAGACGATTGACCGTCAGGTCACAAATGACTGAGAAGGCTTTTTGAGGCAAGTAGCAGGGCAAATGGATTTGGGAAGCCATTTTGATAATATTGGGTTGAGAAGGGCACAAGGCTTTGTCATAGATGGAAGAGACACAGATGATACGTGCTGGGATGTAAGACTGAAGGAACTTGCAGAGTGGAGTGGATGAGGTCCTGAAGGGATTGTGTAGACAGGATGAAGATTTTAAATTCAGTGCACTGGAGGACAGGGAACCAGTGGAGGGGCCAGTAAGTTGACGATGGGTGAGCAGGATATGGGGACAGGATACAGCAGCGGCATTTTATCCTATGTTTGGTGCTTGTAGAGGCTGAGAGGCTCTTTGCCTAGACTGGAGTCTCTAGGCCGAGGAGCCAGAGTCTCAGCATAAGGGGATGGCCATTTAGGACTGAGATGAGGAGAAATTTCTTCACTCAGAGGGTTGTGAATCTTTGGAATTCTCTATCCCAGAGAGCTCTGGATGCTCAGTCATTGAGTATATCCAAGATTGATATCGATAGATTTTTGGACACTAAAGGAATTAAGGGATATAGGAACAGGGCTGGAAAGTGGATTGAGGTAGAAGATCAGCCATGATCTTATTGAATGGCAGAGCAGGACTGAGGGGCCAAATGGCCTCCTCTGCTCCTATTTCTTATGTTTGTATATTCTTAAGCTGGTGAGGAAGACAATGAAGAAATCAGTCTTGAGATAAAGTGCGGTACAAGAGTACAGAGACAGTCTGAGAAACTATCACTTAATTACGTAGAACGTGCAGCAAAATGACAGGCCCGTTCGGCTCAATTGGTCCGTGCCGGTGCTTATGCTCCACACAAACTACGTTCTAAAAAAAAGTTGTCATCAACAGTGTCTAAATTTCTAGCTCACTAACTTTTCAGCATTACAACAATGCCGACATGTTTTATCAGTATTAGTGTGCAATCATGGCAAAGGACCTCTTTATCCAGCACTACCTGTTTCAGAAGGTTGTGCGTTCTTCGACCCATTCCAGAGACTTGAGCACAAAATCAAGGCTGACTCTCCATTGCAGTATTGAGGGACTGCTACACTGTCAGAGGTACTGGCTTTTGGACGAGATGTTAAACCCAAGGCTGTGTCTGCCCTCTCAGGTTGACATAAAAACAATCATATATGGTTTGTACTCTATAGACATTTCCAACACCCTCCATATACGTATTACACTACGGAATCAGGTCTGGTCCAAAACTTTTATACAGATTTGCAATTTAAATGAAAGTGTGTCACTGCAATAGAAATTAAGGCAAGCGCTGAGATAAATTATTGAAATATTCTTGTTTGGGAGGATTAACTGAAGCAGTATTGTAACCTCATACAAAGTCCTAACTGCCATCATAGAATAAATAATGCAAATGATAGACTGTCAAGTGATAAAAATATATTTAATAGTTCGTAGCCCTATGAGTGTTACATATCTCATAGATGTCTTATATGCATTTTAATGTATGATGTCCTCCTGTAGCTGAGTAGCAGCATAGGCAGTAAGCCAGGTTGGAGAAGATTCCTCTGTTATTTTGCTCACTATCTTGTTTCGAATCAATTACAGTCCCCAGTAGTGTGACAGCTTTGAAAGATTTCAGTGCTATTGTGGTATACCAGCTAATTGGTTTGTCGGAAGCCTGTGAGCTTTACACCTATTTCAAATTCCTTTGAGAAGTTACTGGACTTGAAATCACAAATTTCTCTCATCATATGACAAAAGAAACAAGGAAAAACTTGCATTTATATAGTACTTTTCTCAACCTCAGGATGTCTTAATGTGCTTTACTGCTGAAGAAGTACTCCTGAAGTCAATCATGTAATGTAGGAAATGGGGCAGATAATTTGTGCACAGCAAGCTCCCACAAACAGCAATGTGATAATAACCAGATAACCTGTATTTTAATGATGTTGGTTGAGGGATACTTATTGGCCAGGACACTGGGGAGAGCTCCCCTGCTCTTCAAGATAGTGCCGTGGGATCTTTTACATCCACCTGAGAGGGCTGACGAGGCCTCAGTTTAACATCTTATCCAAAAGACTGCACCTCTGACAGGGCAGCACTCCCTCAGTACTGCACTGGGAGTGTCAGCCTAGTTGAGATGGTTAAATCTCTGGAGTGGGATTTGATACCAGGGCCACTCTAACCTAGAAGGTGAGATACTGCCAACTGACGATGGCTGACATGTCACAAAAATGCTACAAAGTTAGGAAAGATAGCCACAGTTATTAAAGGAGATGATCCTCTTTCATTTATTAGCTTTAAACTGAAACTCAATCACACCTCTCTCTTGTTATTTCTTCACAGATGACGATTTTGGGAAGGTTGTAGTCATTGGTTGCAGGCCCGCTGGTGGCTAGTCAGGCCTATCCATCACCGGCAGATTCTCCCACAGCGTGTGAAGGTGTAGTTGCTGCTGGGGGCAGTTGGATCTATCCTTCTCCTCCTTTTCTCTTTCATGCTGGTTCTTCGCTCAGTCTCAAAGGTGTCTGTAGCCCTCCTGATGTAGCATCTCCAGGTATCACGATCTATGGCCTGCGCTTCCCACTGGCGATGGTCGATGTGGCACACAGAGAGGGGTCTTCTTCAGGGAGTCCTTGAACCATTTGCATGGGACCCCTCTGTTCCTTTTACCCATGGTCACTTCTCCATACAACGCGATCTTGGGCAGGCGACTGTCATCCGTCCGGGCAATGTGACCCACCCAACACAGTTGGCTTTGCAGGAGGATGGCCTCGATGCTGGTGATGTTGGCTGTTTCCAGGACTTCAATGTTTGTGATGTGGTCCTGCCAGTGGATCTTGAGGATACTGCGGAGGCAGCGCTGATGGAAGCACTCTAGAAGGGGTACATGACAGCAGTATAGGACCCACGACTCAGCCCCATACAGAAGGGTGGTGAGGTTATGGCTTTGTACACTTTGAGTTTGGTCTGTGCTCTGAGGCTGTGGTTGTAGAGTCTGCCAAATGTACTGTTTGCTTTTGAGAGCCTATTGTCCACTTCCTTGTCTATGGTGATATCAAATGAGATGATGCTCCCCAAATAAGTAAATTGTTTGACGGCATTCAACTCAGTTTGCTCAATGACAATGCTTGGTAGCCTACATTCTTCTTGGGTTGCAGGCTGATGCAGGACTTCATTTTTCTTTAAACTGATTTTAGTCCAAAGAGTTGTGCCACCTCGGAAAAATATGTTGTTATACGTTGCAGGTCTGACTGACTGTGGGCCAGGAGAGCACAATCATCGGCGAAAAGAAGTTCATTGATGAGTCTTTCTTGAGTCTTTGTCTGAGCCTGAAAACACCTGAAGTTGAAAAGGCCTCCCTCAGTCTGGAAGTGTATGTAAACTCCCTCCTTAAGGTCTTCCGTTGCCTGCTGCAGCATCATGCTGAAAAAGATGGTGAATAATGCCATGTCGGCTCCCACCTGCCAAGAATGAGGCACATATATTTTGCCACATGGACATTAATTTAAAAATTGTTGCTGGGAAGAAAAGAAGGCCTATTAAAAGGGGTTGCCAAGCCCCTGGCTGGAAAGACATTTTTTGCATACTAGCAGACAGTGTTGGAACAAAGGAACCAGTCCCTGCCCCAATACACAGAAGAGACCTGGTCAAATCAGTCGGTCACGTGACCACCTGCTGGCCGACTAGGGGAGTTTTAAATTGGAAAAACAGTGTTTGAAGGGAGAAAGCTGGATTGAAAAGAGCTCTTGTGGCTGGCTTGCCACAGCCTCTCCTGTCTGCTCCCATCTCTTTCTCACGGAACTCCAAGACCCACTGAAGACACAGGAATCCCAAGAGAGAAAAGTCTCCTACAGTGAATAAGGTTTAAGAAGAATACTGGGCCCTGATGAAAAGCAAGAACTACCTACAAAAGGACTCTACAGTGAGCTCAAAGAACAATAACAAACCGAATTAGAGTTTAAGTTTTAATAAATTTCACTTTTCTTCTTTAAACCTAAGAAAGCCTGTTTATGCTAATTTCTTTGTCTTATATTTGGAAAGCTGTGAGCAAGGATTCACCAAGGGAGAGCTCAAAACACAGTGTGTTTAAAAATAAAACCCTGTTACCAGGTGAAGGCTGAAAGGGAACCCTAGACCCCTTTCTCACCTGATCGTAACAATAGGGTCGGGGCCAGCACACATCCCTGCTTCACGCCATTGGAGATACGGAAGGGATTTGAGAGGTTGCTGTTTTGCTTGACTTGTCCGTACTGATTTTCATGAAACTGCTTCACCATGGCCTGGAAGCTGGATGGGCATCCAAGTTTTACAAGGATTTTCCACAGTCCATCTCTGCTCACAGTGTCGAATGCCTTGGTAAGGTCTACGAAAGTGACGTACAGGCCTTTGTTTTTCTCACGACACTTTTCTTGTAATTGTCTGAATGTGAATACCATGTCTGTGGTGCCTCTGTTTGCTCTGAAACCACACTGTCTCTCTGGGAGCTTTTCTTCTGCAATGGTAAGCACAAGCCTGTTCAGAAGTATTCCAGTCAGGATCTTCCCAGCAATGGAAAGGTGGGTGATCCCACAAATGCTTGTTTAAATACTATTAAATATCGCAAAACATCATTAAAGTACAATCAATACGTACATCATTTTTAAAGGCCAATGCTGCTCATTTGCAATCATATTCTGTTTAGTTTTAATGAAAATGACATTCCTGGCAATTCCCTCCTCAACTGCCCAAATCAAAATAGTGATCATGTGTCTCAGAAACAGTCTGCTTTCAGCATAAGTGTTTGAAGTGACTTATGAGCTCATAGAGTGTAAAGAGGGCAGATAAAATATTCACCAAAAATTTCATAAATCTTGCAACATTTATCGGGAAACTACAATTAGTTAAAATTAAGCAAATACGTTGGTAAAAGCTCTGAAATCACAAAAAAAAAACTGGACAGAATTTGCAAAGTAGGAATGCACATTCATGTTGCCTCAAAGGGGTCTGGAACACAAAGGGGTGAAAGTTATGTTCCAATTGAATAAATATCTAGTTAGACCCACCTGGAGTAACTATGCTAAGTTTTGGTCTCCACACCTCAGGAAGGACATGTTAACCATGGAGTGGAAGCAGCCCAGATTCACCAGAATGATACCAGAGCTAAAATGATTAAATTATGAAGACTGTCTGCATAGCCTAGGATTGTAGTCTTATGAATGTAGAAGTTTAAGGAGTGAATTAACTGAGGTGTTTAAGATGATCAAAGGGTTTGATAGGGTGATGAGAGAGAGAGAAACTATTTCCTTTGCTGGGAGAGTCTAGAACAATGGGGCATACCTGTGAAATTAGAGCTAGACCATTCAGGAGTGATGTCAGGAAGCACTTCTTCACACAAAGAGTAATAGAAATCTGGAACTGTTTCACTGGAAAAAAGACTGTGAGGTTGGTGGATCAATGGAAAAGTTCAAAACTGAGATTGATAGAGTTTTGTTAAGGATTATGAAACAATGTGAGTAGATGGAGTCAAGACACAGATCAACCATTATCTAATTGAATGGTGGAACATGCTTGAGGAACTGAATGGCCTTCTCCTGTTCCCATGATCCTATACAAGTTTTATTAGGAAACACAAATGGTCAATGCTGAATTTGTGTAGGTACATAAATACTGTAGCTACAAGAACAAGGTCAGAGGTGGGGAAATGTGCCAAAGCCTGTCCACCATCTACAAGGCACAAGTCAGGAGTATGATGGAATACTCTCCACTTGCCTGGATGGGTGCAGCTCCAACAACACTCAAGAGGCACAACACCATCCAGGACAAAGCAGCCCGCTTGATTGGCACCCCATCCACAAACATTCACTCCCTCCACCACCGATGCACAGTGGCAGCAGTGCGTACCATGTACAAAATGCACTGCAGCAACTCACCAAGGCTCACTTTCCAAACCCACGACCTCTACCACCTAGAAGGACAAGAGCAGTAGGTGCATGGGGACATCACCAAAGTTCTCCTCCAAGTCACACATCATCCTGACTTGGAACTATATCATCATTCCTTCACTGTTGCTGGGTCAAAATCCTGGAACTTCCTTTCCTAACAGCATTGTGGGGCTACCAATGCCCCAAGGACTGCAGCAGTTCAAGAAGGCAGCTCACCACCACCTTCCAAGGGCAATTATGGATGGGCAACAAATGCTGGCCTAGCCAGCGATGCTCATAACCAATGAATGAATAAAAAACTTTACTTTCTTGTAAAAATCTCACTTCTATCAGAAATAACTTGCTGCCTCTCCATTGTCCATCTCAATTCGAAATTGTCAAGTTGAATTCAGGGTGTAGTAGGTTAGCTGTGCATGATGATCCCTCCTTCAAAACTTTGCTACTTCAAACAACTTCTACGACAACAACTTGCATTTATAGAGCGCCTTTCACATCGTAACAAGACCCAAGGTGCTCCATAGCAGTGTTATCAGACGGAGTTTGACATCGAGACATGCAAGGAGATGACGGGACAGGTGACCAAAAGCTTGGTCAAAAGGATAGCTTTTTGAGAAGAAATTTAAAGGTGGAGAGAAAGGTAGAGAGTGGGAGAGGTTAGGGAGGGAGTACGAACATAAGAAGATAAGAAATAGAAGCAGGAATAGACCACATGGCTCATTGAGCCTGCCCCGCCATTCAACATGATCATGGCTGATCTGGGCTTCAACTCTACTATCTTGTCCACTCCCCATATGCCTCGATTCCCCAAGAGACCAAAAATCTGTCTATCCCAGCCTTAAATATAATCAATGATGGAGCACCCACTACCCTCTGAGGTAGAGAATTCCAAAGATTCACAACACTTTGAGTGAAGAAAGTTCTTCTCATCTCAGTCCTAAATGATCGCCTCATTATCCTGAGACTGTGCCCCCATGTTCTAGATTCCCCAGCCAGGGGAAACAATCTTTCAGTGTCGACCCTGTCAAGCCCCTTCAGAATCTTGTATGTTTCAATGAGATCACCTCTCATTCTTCTAAACTCCATAGAGTATAGGCCCAACTAACTCAACCTCTCATCATAGGACTACCCTCTCATTCCAAGAACCAATCTAGTGAACCTTCGCTGGACTGCCTCCAAGGTAAGTATATCCTTCCTTAAATATGAGGACCAAACTGCACATAGTATTCCAGAAGTGGTCTCACCAAAGCCCTGTACAATGGTAGGAAGACCTCCTTAGTCTTGCACTCTAATCCCCTTGCAATATAAGGTCAACATACCATTTGCCTTCCTAATTGCTTGTTGTACCTGCTTGCTAACTCTCTGTGTTCTTTGTACAAGTACACCTAAATCCCTCTGAACATCAACATTTACAAGTTTCATGCCTTTTAAAAAATATTTTGCTTTTCTATTTTTACGAGAAAGTGAACAATTTCAAACATTACATTATTCATTACATTATACTCCATTTGCCACCTTGTTGCCCACTCACCTAGCCTGTCTATATCTCTTTGCAGCCTCTCTGCGACCTCCTCACATCTTACATTCTCACCTCACTTTGTATCATCAGCAAACTTAGATACATTACTCTCTGTCTTTTCATCTAAGTCATTAAAATAGATTGTAAATAGCTGAGGGTCTAGCACTGATCCTTGCGTCACTCCACTAGTCACAGTCTGCCAACTTGAAAATGTCCCATTCATGCTGACTCTCTATTTTATATGTGTTAGCCAATCCTCTATCCATGCTCATATATTACCCCCAACGCCATGAGCTTTATCTTGCATATTAACCTTTTATGTGGCACCTTATTGAATGCCTTTTGGAAATCCAGCTATACTACATCTAGTAGTTCCCCTTTGTCTACCCTACTAGTTACATCCTCAAAAACTCTAATATGTTTAAATAGCCTTACATCAGTCATTAGGAAAATGCTAGAATCTATTCTAAAGGATGTGATAAATAACTTGCATAATAATGATCTGATTGGGCATTGTCAACATGGATTTATGAATGGGAAATCATGTTTGACGAATCTTGGAGTTTATGAGGATGTTACTAACAAAATTGATAAAGGGGAGTCGGTGGACGTGGTATACTTGGATTTTCAAAAGGCCTTTGATAAAGTCCCATACAGGAGGTTGGGTTAGCAAAATTAAAGCACATAGGATAGGAGGCAATATACTGGCATGGATTAAGGATTGGTTAACAGGCAGAAAACAGAGCGTACGAATAAATGGGTCATTCTCGCAATGGCAGGCTACGACTAGTGGGGTACCACAGGGATCAGTGCTTGGGCCTCTGCTGTTCACAATATATATCAATGATTTGGATTTGGGGACCAAATGTAGTATTTCCAAGTTCGCGGATGACACATAACTAGGTGGGAATGTGTGTTGTGAGGAAGAAGCAAAGCAGCTTCAAGGGGATTTGGAAAGATTTAGTGAGTGGGCAAAAATGTGGCAGATGGAATATAATGTGGAAAAATGTGAGGTTATCCACTTTGATAGGAGAATAGATGTGCAGAGTATTTCTTAAATGGTAAGAGATTAGAAAGTGTAGATGTACAAAGGGACCTGGGTGTCCTTGTCAATAAGTCACTGAAAGCTAACATGCAGGTGCAGCAGGCAATTAGGAAGGCTAATGGTATGTTAGCCTTTATTGCAAGAGGATTTGAGTACAGGAGTAGTGATGTCTTGCTTCAGTTGTATAGAACCTTGATTAGACCGCACTTGGAGTACTGTGTGCAGTTTTGGTCCCCTTACCTTAGGAAGGATGTTATTGCCAAAGAAGGAGTGCAACGAAGGTTCCCCAGATATGTTCCCGGGATGGTGGGACTGTCCTATGAGAAGAGACTGGGGAAACTGGGCCTGTATTCTCTGCAGTTTAGAAGAATGAGAGGTGATCTCATTGAAACCTACAAACTACTTAAAGGGGTCGACAGGGTAGATGCAGCTAAGATGTTTCCCCTGGTTGGGGAGTCTAGAACCAGGGGACACAATTTCAAAATAAGGAGGAAGCCGCTTATGACTGAGATGAGAAGAAATTTCTTTATTGAGTGGTTTGTTTATCTTTCCCCCAGAGGGCTGTCATTGAGTATGTTGAAAGCAGAGCTTGACAGATTTCTAAATACCAATGACATAAGGGGATATGGGAATAGTCTGGGGAAAAAGGCATTGAAGTGGATGATCAGCCATGATCGGATTGAATGGTGGAGCAGGCTCAATGGGCTGAATGGCCTACTCCTGCTCCTAAGTTCCTATGTTTCTAAGTTTGTTGGACATAATTTTCCTTTCGTAAAACCATGTTGACTTTGCCTGATCATACTGTTATGAATGCTGGACTTTGTAGTGTGGTTATGTTTAAAGAACACTGTGATCTTTAATGCAGTATAAATTGAACATTCGGAGGAGATACTGAAGTTCGGGGGCTGGGAGGGGGGTAAGTTCGGAATTTCAATAAGTGTATTTTTGGGGGTATTGTTCAATTTATGTGTTGAGGACTCAGTGGGGAGGTGGGAGAGGGGATTCAATGTTCAATTAAACATTTATCAATTTTTAAAATCACACTGGCACCTTTAAATAGGTTAATAAATCCTGAAGGGTTTGAAGTGCTTTAAAAATGGCGCTGGTGCCTGCTCGGTGACGCCGGACGTCATTGCCGGGGATGTGGCAGCCATCCCTCTACGTCATTGGGGGTGGCAGCTCTGCCCCTTCTATTTAAATGAGTCCCCACGCATAATATCGCGGGGGAATGTGCGGCGGCACTTCCATGTCGGAAGGCTGCCGACTTCACAGTGCGCCGCCCGGGGTGCATGGCATGCCGATAAAATTCAGCCCATGGTCTCTGAGAATTGTCAAAGGCAAACGGGTACTGACCTTTGACCTGGATAAATTCGACGGGCTTTCCTAGCTTTGAAGGCAGAAAGGAGAAAACAAGGACCAGCAGCTTCTGTACAGCCTGAAGACAGAGAGAGAGAGAGAGAAAGAGAGAAAGAGGGACCAGTGGCCATTTCTGAGGAAACAGCTGCTCTCAGGTCACTGATACAGCAAAAAGCTGCTCAGATTTGAACCCAGATCGAAGGCTCGAGGTTTCAGGGGGAGAAATAAACCAACAGGGTCACCAGAGATTGCCTTATTAACGGAAGTCTAGTCGAAGTGAACAAAGAGGACTTTGGCTTTGAGAAGATCACTGGGAGATCCTACCCATTGCAACTGGGAGGAGTTTGGGACTTTTAACTGCAAGGATATCACTTCAATGAGGACATTGGGCTGGATTTTACCAGTCCCCACCACGTCAGGAGTCATCATGGGGGGCCCAGAAAATACCTCTGGGAGAGGCCTGCCACAGGCCTCGATGTCGGGAAGGCCCTGCCCCATACTACCAGCGGCGACGAGGCCTCCCACCCCCCCTCCCCGCCCGCCGCCCGGTGACATAAAGTTAATTTAAATATTTAAATAATTGTTAATCGATGCATAACTACTTACCTCATCGCGACTGCCATTCCACGCCGATATTAAAGCCGGTTGCAGGAACTCCAGCGCCTTGGGATTTCCCTTTGGACATCCGAGGCAGAACACTGGTGGGGAGGGGGGAGGAATGATGTTTTCAAGGTGGTGGTGGGGAAAACTCTTGGTGTTGGTTGAGAGGATGGTGGGAAGGAGTTGAAAGCCAAAGTTAATAAAGTTCGGGGGGGAAAGGTCAGGATCGGAAGAAAAGTTTTTTTGGGGGGGGAAGGCAATTAAGAACCTTAGTTATGGGGGGGGAGTGGAGGGTGGGAGAGGGAATTGGAACTTAGAATAGAATTTTAATTTTAATTTTTAAAAAACTGTCACTGTAAAAATTGAAATGATTTGGAAGGGCCTGAAGCCCTTTAAAAATGCAGGGTGACGCTGGATGCTGTTGCCAGGGATGGAGCGCCTGCCCCCTCTGCGTCAACAGGGGTGGGCGGTCTGCCCCCTTCATGTAAATGAGTCACCGCACTAAATAATTCAGAAGCTCCACGGCACACATCTCGCACGTGCGCTGTGACGTTTTTGAAGCTTGCCTTTATGGGCGGCACAGTGGCGCAGTGGTTAGCACCGCAGCCTCACAGCTCCAGCGACCCGGGTTCAATTCTGGGTACTGCCTGTGTGGAATTTGCAAGTTCTCCCTGTGTCTGCGTGGGTTTCCTCCGGGTGCTCCGGTTTCCTCCCACATGCCAAATACTTGCAGGTTGATAGGTAAATTGGCCATTATAAATTGCCCCTAGTATAGGTAGGTGGTAGGGAAATATAGGGACAGGTGTGGATGTGGTAGGAATATGGGATTAGTGTAGGATTAGTATAAATGGGTGGTTGATGGTCGGCACAGACTCGGTGGGCCGAAGGGCCTGTTTCAGTGCTGCATCTCTAAACTAAAACTTACCGTCTAAATGTGGTGTGAGGTTTTCGAGTGTGTTAATAAGTTAATGGGAAATCACTTCTTCTGCAATTTAGTGTATTAACTACCTACTAAGTACTGTTTTATTAATGTTGATTTTTAGTTTTGTTGTTATAGTAAAAGTCTTAAAAAGACAAATTTTGTTGTGTAATTCTTTAATTGTTCTGGGGAGTTCATAGCTCTTGTTTTAAAGTTAACGGTCTCAACTGAGGTCATAACAATACTATGATTTTCTTTTGTCATACTAGGCCCCCATCTGCCAAGAATGAGGCACATTAATTTTGTCATGACATTGCTTTTAAGCTGTGACTGCAGTGAACAAAGGACTTTTTAAACAGATTAGCTGTGGCTGGAAAATACATTTGCATATTAACAGACGGTGTTTGGAAGGATAAAGCAGCCATTCCCTGACACATTCAACCCACAATGGACGTTTGATCACCAGACGTTGAAGGTGGGGGAGCCCGCATTCCAGATTGACCAAGATGGCCGAATACACAAATGGACGTGGTCAAACCAGCTAGTCACATGACCAACTTGCTGGGCAACCTGAGTTTTTTGAATTTGTACAGTTTGTGCAAAAAAAAGCAGAATGCTCCTGGACTGAGAAGATCTCTCCTGGCTGGCTCGCCGCAGCCTCTCCTGTCTGCCTGCTCCCATCTCTTTCTCACAAGCCTCTGGATCCACTGAAGCCACATGAACCCCAGCAGAGAAGAGTCTCCTACAGCGAGTAAGGTTTAAGAAGAATACTGGGCCGCAATGAAAAGCAGGATCTACCTACAATAAAGGACTCCACAGTGAGCTCGAAGAACCGTCACACAAAAAAACCTCCTCAGATATTGCCTCAAACTTTTCCACTTTATTTCTTCTATTTTCTTTCTGTCTTTGTCTGCACGTATATCGCATATGCATGCTAGCGTGGGCACGTCGTGTATCTGTAGGCTTTAACCGAATCAGAGTTTAGTTTTAAGTTTAATAAATTTCAACTTTTCTTCTTTAAACCTAAGAAAGCCTGTTTGTTCTGGTTTCTTTGCCTTATAATTGGAAAGCGGTGAACAAGGATTCACCAAGGGGGAGCTAAAAACACGGTGTGTTTCAAAATAAAACCCTGTTACAGTAAGACCAGGTGAAGGCAGAAAGGGAACCCTAGACCTCTTTCTCACCGGGTTGTAACACTTAATAATAGATTCCACCACTTTCCCAACAGCTGATATCAAGCTAACTGGCCTGTAGTTCCCTGTTTCCTCTCTCCTTCCTTTTTTTGAATAGTGGTGTTAGATTTGCTAACTTCCAACCTGCTGGCACCATTCCAGAATCCAGGGAATTTTGGAAAATCATAGCCAGCGCATTCACTATCTCCACAGCTATCTCTTTTAGAATCCTAGGATGTCGGTCGTCAGGTCCTGACGATTTGTCAGATTTTACGTTTCTCCAACACTTTTTTCTCTACTAATATAAATTACCTTGATTTCCGCACTCTTTTTAGCCCCTAAGTGACTCTCTATTTCTGGTAAGTAACTTCTGTCTTCCATTGTGAAGACAGACACAAAATTCTTGTGCAATGTTTGTGCCATTTCCTCTGACAATCTGTTTTAATATTCTTTGCTAGTTTACTCTTGTATTCAATTTTTTCCCTTTTTATCAAATTTTTGGTGGCCCTTTGCTGGTTTCTAAAACACTCCCAGTCCTTAGACTTGCTACTATTCTTTTCACCATTATAAGCCTCATCCAGGGCTTAGGGCCCAGGCAGCTAAAGGCACGGCCGCATATGGTGGGGTGATGAAAATCGCATGTGATCAGAGTTGGAGGATGGCTGCATCTTTCCCCTCAGGCCTGTGAGTAAAGAGTGCATTCAATTGAGCAGATTAAGATGGGAAAACCTTCAGGACCTGAAATCTCCAGGGTTTGTAAGTAGCCTGGGCAACGCTAACTGATCACCAGCCCAGGTACAGTTAAAATTGCTGAGCTGGGTAATAAACAATAAGAACATAAGAGGAAGGAGCTGGAGTAGGCTTGTGGCTCTTCAAGCCCACTCTGCCATTCAATTAGATCATGATCTCCTACCTCAACTCCACCTCGGTTCCTTGATGAGGAGTTCAGTTTTTTTTATTCGTTCATGGGATGTGGGCGTCACTGGCTAGTCCAGCATTTGTTGCCCATCCCTTATTGCCCTTGAGAAGGTGGTGGTGAGCTGTCTCCTTGAACCGCTGCAGTCCATGTGGGGTAGGGACACCCACAGTGCTGTTAGGAAGGGAGTTCCAGGATTTTGACTCAGCGACAGTGGAGGAACGGCAATATAGTTCCAAGTCAGGATGGTGTGTGACTTAGAGGGGAACTTGCAGGTGGTGGTGTTCCCATGCATCTGCTGCCCTTGTTCTTCTAGATGGTAGAGGTCGTGGCTTTGGAAGATGCTGTCGAAGGAGGTTTGGTGTGCTGCTGCAGTGCATCTTGTAGATGGTACATCAGTTGAATGGTCATCTCTCGCACAGCAAGATGAGAGTGATTGACTTTTACTGCATTCTTAACTTCGATGACTCAACTAACCCAATTGCAGTGTGTTACAAATTCCCAATGAATTACTGTCATATTAATATGGAACAAAATCAAAGAGCAAGAAACTAATTTTTCCTATTTTGATTAACAGACAGTACAGAGCAAAAGCACCCACATAATGAGTTAGACAGCATGTATTCAAGTTAACTTTGTGGATTAGATAACTATGCATTCAGGTAATTTAGGAAGGTAATTTTTCTTTTAAATCAAAGCATTGAGGCGCAATTAGCTCCAAGTGTTACCCAGAGAGCGGAGAGAATGTGGAACATGCCACCACAGGGAGCTGTTGAAGTGAACAGCATTAATATATTTAACACGAAGCCGGATAAACACAAGGGAGACGGGAACAGAAAGATTTGTTGATGGGATTAGATGAAGAAGGGGCTTAAGGAGGCTCACGTCGAGCATAAACACCAGCATGGCCATGTTGGGCCGAATGGCCTGTTTCTGTGCCATGTAAGATTCTTGTCAGGTTATCGATCCCAATGTTCTTGTAAATTCAGTGGCTGAAATCTGTATTCTGGCATCTTGCAGAGATAGCCAACAGGACCCAGTGTTAACCATGTGTACTGTGGCCAACAGTAAATAAGCCAATCGATAAACCAGCACAGACAAACATGCTTCATCTTTGTCACAGCCTGCACATCTCAAGCACGACAACCTAGTGCAGCTCATACACTGCTCTCCAGGGTCTGCCGTTCCTGTGTTTATAAATACTCTTCAGAGTCTACTTTGGATCAAACTGAACACTCATCCCTGCAACTGTATCTGTGCTATGGGAAGTTAATTCCAACTAGGAAAATAAAACCAACAGCAGTCAGAAAGCTGTGGACAATTATATTTGAAATTAAGGGTTCCCCTGTAACATCAGGATTAACAAATTCCTGGAATAAAATTGTCAGAAATTATCTTCGTTGTCAATATTGCACATCTTTAGTTTCCACAGTTTTTCTTTCCATAGAATTTACAGCACAGAAACAGGCCATTCAACCCAACTGGTCTATGCTCCACACAAGGCTGCTCCCACCCGACTTCCTCAAACATAGTGCTTGGTGTAATGATCATTCAATTGTGTATCATACTAAAATAACGGCAATGAATTTTGCGTATCCTTAATTCAGCATAAAATGTGCTGGAGCGATTATTACAAGGGTTACCAGATAAATTCTATCCATTTGTTAATGTTTGCTCTGTCAACCAATAAAATTGCAAGGATTCAATCTATCTACTCAGCACAGACACTTTTCAGTGAATTAGAGTGCAGTAATCCGGTTGAGAGGTTATAGTGACGTTGTAAAGCACTTGAGCTTTGCACTCCTGATTGATGCATGTGACAAAATGTCTGAAGTTTGATTGCTGCCTGAAATTCACTGAGCTGCAATCACTTTGTGTGTGATCTGCTTCGACTTGTAAAGTTTCTTTGATATGACTTTTCTTACTGTTATGGAGTCACATTTCAGCTTTGTTGAAATCAACGCAACATTGTGTTATTAAAGTGCTTCTTTGAGGACTCGTAATTTAGAATTAAGGACATTGGTTCATTTGGGAAAGCTGAAAATATTCCATGGATCTGTTTTTTTACAAGGGTCACTGAGAGGTCTTGTTTGAAAACAAACCTTTACTGGATGTCACGTGCCTTAAGCTCAATAAAGAACAGAAACCTTGGTGACTTGGGGAAGATGTTTACAGAGAAGTGACATGTCAAGATTTATGGTGGTCGGGGGGGGGGGTTTCACTTTTGCGATACTTTTTGGTTCAGTTGGGGTGTGGACTATGTTGAAAGCAGTTGGGTTTGTAGCCTGCTGAAAAACACCCAGCTCTTCTTTCTCTACCTCTTTGAAAAGCCCTGCGAATCGAGTGTGTGAAAGCTAAAACCCATATTGCCACATTGCTCCTGAAATGCTCCAGATTAAAGCCAGATTAATTTTCGATGCTGCCTGAAAAGAACTCCTCTGGAAAAGATACCAATGACCCATCTACGTGAACTTGGATGCTAGACTGTATGCCATTTTGAGGCACAACATATCTCATTCTTTAACTTCAAGACTTAACAAATATTTGGCCAAAGATTTTCTTTTGTCTTTATTTTGTAAAAGACGTCTGCAGAGATAATTTCTTTTTTTTCTCTTTAACCAGTGAGTAAGAGTGCGTGCATGTTGGCTATTTAAAAAGAGAACTTTCATATTTCAAACTGTTTGTTAATGCTTTGCTTCATTACTGGATAAGTCTTGTTTTATAACTGATAATTTTGATGTTTATTAAAGAAACCTGATGCATTTTATTCTGGGATAAAGAGTGGAGTATGTGATTTACTGTATCGATAACTGGGTAAACATTTAAATATATGTTGTGACCTATGGAGAGGTGGAACTAGGAAAGACAGTGCACTCCTCCTGCCTCAGTCATAATAATTGCTATTTGATTTTCTCGCCTGTTTCTTCTCTGCCTCAACCTATCTGCTCCTAAAACCCTCATCCATGCCTGTGTTGCCACTAGACTTGACTATTCCAATGTTCTCTTGGCTGGTCTCCCACCTTCCACCCTCTGCAAACTTGACCTCATGCAAAACTCTGCTGCCCCTATCCGAACTCGCGCCAAGCCCCATTCTGAGTCCGGCAATGCCTTGATTTAAAAATTCTCATCCTTGCTTTCAATCTCTCCATGGCCTTGCCCGTCCCTATCTCTGTAGTCTCCTCCAATCCACTCAACCTTCCAAGACCTCTGCGCTCCTCCAATTCTGGCCTCTTGCACAAGGTGATTTTCATTGCTCCTCCATTGGCCGTGCCTAGAGGTGCCTGGGCCCTAAACTCTGGAGTTCCCTCCCTGAACCTCACCGCCTCTCTACCTCTCTCTTCTGCTTTAAGATGATACTTAAAACCTACCTCTTTGGCAAAGCTTTTTGGCATCTGACTTAATATCTCCTTATGTGGCCCAGTGTCAAACCTTGTGTGATAATACTCCTGTGAAGCACCTTAGGATGTTTTACTATGTTAAAGGTGCTTTATATATGTGAGTTATTGCTATTGTAGGTCACTAAGGTAACATAGAGCCTTGAGTATTGCTAGGCCTTTCCTTTAATCTTATTACAGTGAATTATAGAAGAGTTCATAGCGTATATTGTAGAAATAATGATTGCACTGTCGGTAATATGAATTAAGTCAGTTTGTTTGAGTGACAGTGGTGCTCAGAAATACATTGCAATTCCTGTTAACTCTGAAAATGCTTGTGGTTGTCCCAACAGTGTGCTGTCTCCTCATTGTTGCCGTGGGATGAGCTTACAAGGGTATCATTTGTGAAAAAAGATGTTTAACAGCAGCCTCAATGTGGAGTGAGAAAAGCATATTCTGTTGTAAGAATAGATGTTGCAAATACAATAGGGATGGGAGCCGAAATAAGGCAAAGCATAGAGGCAATGCATATAACATGGAGACTAGGAACACTGGCCTGCACTTTCAACTCTGACTGGGCTGTAAAACGTGTGATATCTGATTGGCCATCTATTATAGACACCGCCCGATATACTGAGGTCAACAGAAATTTATTTAAATTCAGTGATCTCATTTGTAACAGTCTGAGGTCAAATTAGTATGTTTACTTTTACCAGAAAAAAAGGATTGACTTGAACTTAGAGGCATTGGACTGGATTTTCCTCCATTATAGACTTGATGGGCTGAATGGCCTTCTTTTGTGCCATAAATGACTCTATATCTCCCAAGATCAGTAGAAAGGGAAGGGAACGGAAAAAGGAAGCCTATTGTTTTATCGCTGTTCTGAAGAAAAGCTGTTCGGATAAGGACCAGGGGACATGGATTTAAGATGTGGGCAAGAGATGCGGGGTGTCGGGGCAGGGTTAAGGGTGGGGAAGGGGATGTGAGCAAGAACATTTTTGCACAGTAAGAGCTAAGACTTGGAACTTGCTGCCTATGTGGGTGATGGAAGCGGAGATGAGGAATGATTTCAAAAGAAAATTGGATGGGCACTTGATGAAAATAAACTTGCAGGACTACAGGGATAGAGTAGGGGAATGGGGCTGATTGCATTGCTCTACAGAGAGCTGGCATGGACTCAGTGGACCAAATGGCCTCCGTCTGTGCCGTAATGACTGTATGACTAGCTTGAACCTTTTGGGAATTTTACTAATGCCTGCGCCATCCCTTTCCCAACCCCAGAAACCTGGCCACCAATCTGTTTGCCCCATTGCAAAGTTTTTCTGACCTTTGAAAAAAAAAGGACTGGTCTGAAAAAGGGAGCTCAAGACAAGTGAAACATGAGGGCTGATGCCTGGAAGTATTAATTAGGCGAGCAGGCAGTTGAGTGTTTGTTGAGTTTTAAGTATTTCTTTTCTCTCTATAAACAGGGGCAGTAGTTTAAACTGGGGAGATATAAGTATGATATTAAATTTATAGCTTGGCTAGTTAAACCAATTGATATAACTACAGATAATTGTTGAGTGATATTTTAAAATCTAATTTGTTAAATGAAGCACAGTAACGATGGCAGCACAGGTGATGTTTGCAGCTAAAGCATGTGGAAGCTAGTGGACACCTGTGTGATCCACAGTAACCACTTTTGTAGTGTCTGCAGCTCAAGGAGCTTCGCCTCAGAATTGATAAGCTGGAATCTGAGCTTCGGACATGGCGATGCATCAGGGAGGGGGAAAGTTACCTGGACACTTTTTCCCCTTAAGCTGGGTACTTCTGGTTTGGTCTGCGGTCAGGGAGAGGAGGGTGTGACTGCAAGAGAGGCAGATATGGGGATCCAGGAGGTAGCACTGGAGGAGCCTCAGCCCTTGCAATTGCCCAACAGTATTGATGTTCTTGCAGCTTGTGCACACGAGAGCAGGGACTGCAAGGAAGATGAGAAAACTGACCACAGCACCATGGTGCTTTGGACCATTCAAGTGGAGGGAGTAAAAAAGGACCGTAGCAGTAATAGAGGACAGGATAGTCAGGGGAATAGATACTGTTCCTTGCAGCCGAGAACGCAAGTCCAGAAGAGGTGTTTCCTGCTTGGTGCCAGGGTTTGGGACATCTGCTCAGGGCTGCAGAGAAAATTGTAATGGGAGTTATGTTCCATGTGAGTACTGTTACGACCGAGATGGGAACAACGCACTGTCAATTCAGTCCCATCAGTCCACAGGTCACAGCATATGATTAAACTTTTCCCACTCAATCAGAAAAATAGCCAAATTAAACAGTCTAATAACCCCCAGAACAAAACAGACCAAACCAGGTATCTTTAGACAACAACAAATTAACTATTTATTAAAACTAAATCTTAAACGCTATTAAGATAAACCTATGTCAAAAGACCTTATAACTTCTTATTTTAATCTAACTCCCCCATTCACACACATACACTCAAAAATAACAGTAGTCCGGTTTTAAAAGTGGTGTTTTAAAAAATTAACTGTTTCTTAGGGATAAATAAATAAGTAAGATTTTGTGGGTTACGTTCCTGGTTGATGAGGTGTCCAGATTAGAATAATCAGATGCCACCCAAAGTCTTCACGTGGATTTAATGAAACAATCTGTTTTTGATAGGCATTCAAACTCTTCGGCTGCAGCAGGCATCAAGACCATCGGCGAATTTCAGAAAATACAATCAGTCAAGAGAGATTCAATCTTGAAGCAAATACTTGCTGGCTTGGAAGTAAAGAAAAGCAGTTTTGCTACCTTCAACAATGCAAAATGGTCTCTTCAAACAAAAAGGCTCTTTCCTCCACTGGCAATTAGTTTGGTCTGAAGCTCTTTGTAGAATTTCTGCTGATAGATAATAGACAGCTCATTCTTTTGTTTAATAGCATACCTTTCTAGAGAATCTCTCAAAAACTAACTGGTTCAGATGTTTGTTTTCCAGTTTTACACACTGTCAATTCAAAACATTATACCATGTGACCTCTCTCTCCTGCTGTGGTTTAGGGACAGGTGCAGCTGGCACCCTGGGCTCAGTCTTAAAGGCACACTGTTTTCAAACAGAGTCTTAAAGGCACACACAGTTTTTAATGCGAGGATAAAAATAAAGATAAGTCCGTGACAGTACAAATGTCATAGTTAGGACTAGGAAAGAGGTTCTGCATTGAGAGTATGAGCAGCTAGGGGCTAAATTATAAAGCAGAACATCAAAGGTAATAGTCTCTGGATTACCACCGGAGCCACGAGCAAATTTACGTAGAGTAAATAAGATTAGAGAGTTGAAAGTGTGGCTCAAAGACTGGTGTGGGAGAAATGGGTTTTGATTCACAGGGCTCTGGCAGCAGTACTGGGGAAAGTGGGAGCTGTACCATTGGGACGTCCTTTACCTGAATCACTCTGCGACCGGTATCCTGGCGAATCATATAACTAGGGCTGTAGAGAGGGTTTTAAAATAAATAAGTGCGGTGGGGGGGGGTGGTGGTGCGAGGGATCAAGTGAAGGGAGATTTGGAAAGTTAAGGAGAAAGGGCAAGGAAACAGTGCAGGGCCATGATACAGGTAATGAGAACCAGAGTATGACAGGAAGGAACAAAGCACACCAGCATAAGAATGCACCAGCAAGTAAGGTTAGAGTAGACAAAAATGATAAGAAGACAGTATTAGAGGCTCTTTATATGAATGTTTACAGCATTCATAACAAGATGGATGAATTGATAGCACAAATGGAAATAAATTTGATATGATAACCATAACAGAGATATGGTTACAAGGCGACCAAGGCTGAGACCTGAATATTCAAAGGTATTTGACCTTTCGGAAGGACAGAAGGAAAGGGAAAGTAAGTGAGTTTGCTCTGTTAATAATTGATGAGATCAGTACAGTTATGAGAAATGATCTTGGTTCAGAAGATCAAGATGTAGAATCAGTTTGGGTAGAGATAAGAAATAGCAAAGGAAATAGATCACTGGTGGGAGTAGTTTATAGGCCTCCTAATAGTAGTTATAAAGTAGGACTGAGTACACATCAAGAAATATTAGGGGCTTTCAAGAAGGGTACAGCAATAATCTTCACATCGATTGGCAAAACTAAATTTGCAAAGGTAGCCTGGAGGATACATTTATAGAGTGTATTAGAGCAATTTCTTAAAATAATACATTCAAGAACCTACCAAGGAACAGGCTATTTTTTACTTGGTAATGTGTAATGAGACAGGATTAATTACAGGCCTCATAGTAAAGGATCCTCGAGGGAAGAGTGATCATAACATGGTAGAATTTCACATTCAGTTTGAGGGAGAGAAATGTAGGTTCATAACTAGTGTCTGAAACTTAAATAAGGACAATTACAAAGATATGAAGACAGAGTTGGATAAAATAGACTGGGAAAAAAGGTTAAAAGGTAAGATAATAGAGAACAAGTGGCAGACATTTAAAGAGATATTTCATAACTCTCAACAAAGATATATTCCATTGAGGAAGAAAGACTCTACCAGAAGGATGCACCATCTGTGACTAACTAAGGAATTTAAGGATTGTATCAAATTGAACAAAAAGACCTTCAACGCTGCGAGGATTAGTCGTAGCCAGAAGATTGGGAAAATTTTGAAACTGGCAGAAAATGACTAAAAAGTAATAAAGAGGGAGAAATTGGATTATGAGAGAAAACCAGAAAGAAATACAAAATCAGACAGTAAAAGCTTCTACAAATATATAAAAAGGAAATGAGTAGCTAAAGTGAGCATTGGTCCCTTGCAGAGTGAGACTGGGAATTAATAATGGGAAGGAGGAAATGGTGGAGACTTTGAACAAGTATTTTGTATCTTTCATCACAGTAGAAGACACTAAAAGCATCAAGAATAGTAGAAAATCAGGAGGCAAAAAGGAGGAAGGAACTTAAAACTAACACTGTGACTACAGAAAAAATAATGGGAATGTTAATGGGACTAAAGGCTGACAAGTCCTCTGGACCTGATGACCTACATCCAAAGACCTTAAAGGAAGTGGCTGCAGAGATAGTGGATTCATTGATTGTAACCTTTCAAAATTCCCTTGATTCTGGAAAGGTCCCAGTGGATTGGAAAATTGCAAATGTAACACCTCTGTTCAAGAAAAGAGGCAGTCAGAAAGCAGGAAAATATAGGCCAGTTAGCCTAGCGTCTGTCATTGGGAAATGCTAGAATCTATTATTAAAATTACCTCTATAAAATTACAATACAATTACAATAGTCTGTGAGGACTATATTCGCTGGAGTTCAGAAGAGTGAGGGGGGATCTCATAGAAACCTATAAAATTCTAACAGGACCTGACAGGCAGATGCAGGAAGATGTTGCCGATGGTGGGGGAGTCCAGAACCAGAGGTCATAGTCTAAGGATACGGGGGGTAAACCTTTCAGGACTGAGATGAGGAGAAATGTCTTCACCTTGAGGGTGGTGAGCCTGTGGAATTCGCTACCACAGAAAACAGTTGAGGCCAAAACATTGTATGTTTTCAAGAAGGAGTTAGATATAACTATTGGGTCTAAAGGGATCAAAGGGTATGGGGTGAAAGCAGGAACAGGTTACTGAGTTGGATGATCAGCCATGATCATAATGAATGGTGGAGCAGGCTCGAAGGGCCGAATGAGCTACTCCTGCTCCTATTTTCTATGTTTCTATCAAGGAGCCCTAGCGAAACTGAAATCAATGGGAATCAGGGGGAAAACTCTCTGCTGGTTGGAGTCATACCTAGCGCAAAGGAAGATGATTGTGGTTGTTGGAGGTCAATCATCTGAGCTCCAGGACATCACTGCAGGAGTTCCTCAGGGTGGTGTCCTAGGCCCAACCATCTTCAGCTGTTTCATTAATGACCTTCCTTCAATCAAGGTGGACTGATTAGCAAGTTTGCAGACGACACTAAGATTGGTGGAGTAGCAGATAGTGAAGGGGACTGTCAGAGAATACAGCAGAATATAGATAGATTGGAGAGTTGGGCAGAGAAATGGCAGATGGAGTTCAATCAGGGCAAATGTGAGGTGATGCATTTTGGAAGATCCAATTCAAGAGTGAACTATACAGTAAATGGAAAAGTCCTGGGGAAAATTGATGTCCAGAGAGATTTGGGTGTTCAGGTCCACTGTTCCCTGAAGGTGGCAACGCAGGTCAATAGAGTGGTCAAGAAGGCATACGGCATGCTTTCCTTCATCGGACGGGGTATTGAGTACAAGAGTTGGCAGGTCATGTTACAGTTGTATAGGACTTTGGTTCGGCCACATTTGGAATACTGCGTGCAGTTCTGGTCGCCACATTACCAAAAGGATGTGGATGCTTTGGAGAGGGTGCAGAGGAGGTTCACCAGGATGTTGCCTGGTATGGAGGGCGCTAGCTATGAAGAGAGGTTGAGTAGATTAGGATTATTTTCATTAGAAAGACGGAGGTTGAGGGGGGACCTGATTGAGGTGTACAAAATCATGAGAGGTATAGACAGGGTGGATAGCAAGAGGCTTTTTCCCAGAGTGGGGGATTCAATTACTAGAGGACACGAGTTCAAAGTGAAAGGGGAAAAGTTTAGGGGGGATATGCGTGGAAAGTTCTTTACGCAGAGGGTGGTGGGTGCCTGGAACGCGTTGCCTCTGGAGGTGGTAGATGCGGGCACGATGGCGTCTTTTAAGATGTATCTAGACAGATACATGAATGGGCAGGAAGAAAAGAGATACAGACCCTTAGAAAATAGGCGACATGTTTAGATAGAGGATCTGGATCGGCGCAGGCTTGGAGGGCCGAAGGGCCTGTTCCTGTGCTGTAATTTTCTTTGTTCTTTTGTTCTTTAATCATAAGGTCAGAAGTGGGGATGTTCGCTGATGATTGCACAATGTTCAGCACCATTCGTGACTCCTCAGATACTGAACGAGTCAGTGTAGATATGCAGCAAGACCTGGAAAATATCCAGACTTCGGCTGATAAGTGGCAAGTACATTCACGCCACACAAGGGCCAGGCAATAACCATCTCCAATAAGAGAGAATCTAACCATCTCCCCTTGACATTCAGTGGCATTACCATTGCTGAATCCCCCACTATCAACATCCTAGGGGCTACCATTGACCAGAAACTGAACTGGAGTAGCCATATAAATACTGTGGCTACAAGAGCAGGTCAGAGGCTACAAGGCACAAGTGAGGAGTATGATGGAATACTCTGCACTTGCCTGGATGGGTGCAGCTCCAACAACACTCAAGAAGCTCAACACCATCTGTGACAAAGTTGCCCACTTGATTGGCACCACATCCACAACCATTCACTACAGTGGCAGCAGTGTGTACCATCTACAAGATGCATTGCAGCAATACACTAAGGCTCCTTAGACAGCACCTTCCAAACCCGCGACCTCTACCAACTAGAAGGACAAGGGCAACAAATGCATGGGAACACCACCACCTGCAAGTTCCTCTCCAAGTCACACACCATCCTGACTTGGAACTATATCGCCGTTCCTTCACTGTTGCTGGATCAAAATCCTGGAACTCCCTTCCTAACAGCACTGTGGGTGTACCTACCCCGAATGGACTGCAGTGGTTCAAGAAGGCAGCTCACAGCACCTTCTCAAGGGCAATTAGGGATGGACAATAACTGCTGGCCTAGCCAGCGATGCCCACATTCTATGAATGAAGATTTTAAAAATCGGCATTGGAGAGGGAGAGGATAAATCCAGCCTGAAGCTCGAGGCCCACACTTACTTGGAAGAGCGGAGCAGAGCGGACCTGGGAGGATAAACACAGACACAGTCTGGAGTGTTTGCAAAAACATCAACAGTGACATCACAGGAAAGCTGCAAGGTGATTAGTTGGTGATTAGCTGCTGTTATGGAATAGTTCTAAATAGCTGGCTTAGTAACCAAGGTAAGAAAGGCCTACAGGTTATTTTAATATATAGTAGGTAGTGGATTTTAGGGAGTTCTGGGAGGACCAGGGAAGAAGTGCCCTAGAGTAATTGATATTATTTGATATTAAGCATCTTCCAAAAGGTTTAACTTAAAGGGTTAAGTCATGGCAGGGGAGCTCAAAGCCGTGGTGTGCTCCTCGTGCTCTATGTGGGAAGCCGGGAACAATTCCACTGCCCAGGACCAGCATGTGTGCAGGAAGTGTCTCCAGCTGCAGCTCCTGGAAACCCGGGTTTCGGAGCTTGAGCGGCAGCTGGGGACACTGTGGAGTATCCGCGAGGTGGAGAGCATCGTGGATAGCACGTATAGAGAGGTGGTCACACCGCAGGCTCAGACCCCACAGTCAGGAAGGGAATGGTGACCACCAGGCAGAGCAAGAGGGCTAGTCAGGCATTGCAGGAAACTCGTGTGGCTATTCCCTGCAAAACAGATATACTGCTTTGGATACTGTTGGGGGGGAATGGCCTCTCAGGGGAAAGCAGCAGCAGCAGTAATAGCCCAATTCGTTGCACCATGGTTGGCTCTGCTGCACAGGAGAGGATGAAAAAGTGTGGGAATGCAATATTTATAGGGGATTGAATTGTAAGGGGAATAGATAGATGTTTCTGTGGCCACAAACAAGACTCCAGGATGGTATGTTGCCTCCCTGGTGTTAGGGTCAAGGATGTCTCAGAGCGGTTACAGGACATTCTGTAGGGAGAGGGTGAACAGCCAATGGTCGTGGTACACATTGGTACAAACGACGTAGGTTAAAAAAAGGATGAGGTCCTAAAAGCAGAACATAGGGAGTTAGGAAGTAAGTTGAAAAGTAGGACCTCAAAGGTAGTGATCTCAGGATTACTACCAGTGCCATGTGCTAGTCAGAGTAGAAATAGCAGGATATATCAGATGAATACGTGGCTGAAGAGATGGTGTGAGGGGGAGGGTTTTAGATTCCTGGGACATTGGGACCGGTTCTGGGGGAGGTGGGACCAGTACAAACTGGACGGGTTACACCTGGGCAGGACCGGGACTGATGTCCTAGGGGGAGTATTTGCTAGAGTAGTTGGGGAGGATTTAAACTAAAATGGCAGGGGGATGGGAACCTTTGCAAGGAGTCAGAGGAGGGGGGGATCAAAGACAAGAACAAAAGACAGTAAGGGGAATAAGAAATATGATAGGCAGAGAAATCAAGGGCCAGAATCAAACAGGGCCGCAGAAAAAAATAGTGGGAAGAGGACAATGTTAAAAAGACAAGCCTTAAGGCTTTAAAGTGGATGAATTAATCGCGCAAATAGAGGTAAACGGGTATGATATAGTCGGGATTCTGGAGACATGGCTGCAGGGTGACCAGGGATGGGAAATGAACATCCAGGGATATTCAGTATTTAGGAAGGACAGACAAAAAGTAAAAGGCGGTGGAGTTGCATTGCTGGTTAAAGAGGAAATTAACGCAATAGTGAGGAAGGATATTAGCTCTGATGATATGGAATCTGTATGGGTAGAGCTGAGAAACACTAAGGGGCAAAAAAATTAGTGGGGGTTGTATATAGACCCCCAAACTGTAGTGGTGATGTTGGGAATGGCATTAAGCAGGAAATTAGACATGCATACGATAAAGGAACATCTGTAATTATGAGTGACTTTAATCTGAATATAGATTGGGGCAATCAAATTAGTCACAATACCGCAGAGGAGGAATTCATGGAGTGTATACAGGGTGGTTTTCTGGACCAATATGTTGAGGAACAGGCCATCCTAGACTGGGTATTGTGTAATGAGAGAGGAATAATTGACAATGTAGTTGTGCGAGACCCCTTGGGGATGAGCGACCATAATATGATAGGATTCTTCATCAAGATGGAGTGTGATGTAGTTGATTCTGAGACTAGGGTCCTGAATCTTAGTAAAAGGAAACTACGAAGGTATGAGGCACGGGTTGGCTATGATGGTTTGGGAAATGTTACTTAAAAGGATGACGGTGGATAGGCAATGGCAAACATTCAAAGAGCGCATGGATGAACTGCAACAATTGTTTATTCCTGTCTGGCGCAAGAGTAAAACGGGAAAGGTAGCCAAACCATGGCTTACAAGGAAAATTAGAGATAGCATTAGATCCAAGGAAGAGGCATATAAATTTGCCAGGAAAAACAACAGACCTGAGGATTGGGAGTAGTTTAGAATTCAGTAAAGGAGGACCAAAAGATTGATTAAGAAGGGGAAAATAGAGTACGAGAGTAAGATTGTGAGGAACATAAAAACTGACTGTAAAAGTTTCTATAGGTATGTGAAGAGAAAAAGATTGCTGAAGACAAATGTAGGTCCCTTACAGTCAGAAACAGGGGAATTTATTATGGGGTACAAAGAAATGGCTGACCAACTAAATGCATACTTTGGTTCTGTCTTCACAAAGGAGGACACAAATATCATAACAGAAATAGTAGGGAACACAGGGTTTAGTGAGAGGGAGGAACTGAAGGAAATCAGTATTAGTAGAGAAATGGTGTTGGGGGAATTGATGGGATTGAAGGCCGATAAACCCCCAGGGCCTGATAATCTACATCCTAGAGTACTCCATGGAATCATACCTGACAGACAATGTCCCAGACACTGCCATCACCATCCCCGGGTATGTCCTGTCCCACCGGCAGGACAGACCCACCAGAGGTGGTGGTACAGTGGTCTTCTGTAGGGAGGGAGTTGCGGTGGGAGTCCTCAACATCGATTCCGGACCCCATGAAGTCTCATGGCATCAGGTCAAATGTGGGCAAGGTAACCTCCTACTGATTACCACCTACCGCCCTCCCTCAGCTGATGACTCAGTACTCCTCCATGTTGAACACCACTTGGAGGAAGCACCGAGGGTGGCAAGGGCAAAAAATGTACTCTGGGTGGGGGACTTCAATGTCCATCACCAAGAGTGGCTCAGTAGCACCACTACTGACCGAGGACAAAAATATCATACCAGAAATGTTGGGGAACACAGGGCTTAGTCAGAGAGAGGAACTGAAGGAAATCAGTATTAGTAGAGAAATGGTGTTGGGGAAATTGATGGGATTGAAGGCCAATAAATCCCCAGGGCCTGATAATCTACATCCCAGAGTACTTAAGGAAGTGGCCCTAGAAATAATGGATGCATTGGTGGTCATCTTCCAAGATTCTATAGACTCTGGAACAGTTCCTACAGATTGGAGGGTAGTTAATGTAACCCCACTATTTAAAAAGGGAGGTAGAGAGAAAGCAGGAAATTATAGACCAGTCAGCCTGACGTCGGTAGTGGGGAAAATTCTAGAGTTCATTGTAAAGGATTTTATAGCACAGCACTTGGAGAACAGTGGTAGAATCAGACAGAGTCAGCACGGATCTACGAAAGAGAAATCATGCTTGACAAAACTACTAGAATTCTTCGAGGATGTAACTAGTAGAGTTGATGAGGGGGAGCCAGTGGATGTGGTTTATTTGGACTTTCAGAAGACTTTCGACAAAGTTCCACATAAGAGGTTAGCATGTAAAATTAAAGCGCATGGGATTGAGGGTAGTGTATTGCGATGGATAGAAAATTGGTTGGCAGACAGGAGACAAAGAGTAGGAATAAACAGGTCTTTTTCCGAATGGCAGGCAGTGACTAGTGGGGAACCGCAGGGATCGGTGCTAGGACCCCAGCTATTCACAATATACATTAATGATTTAGATGAGGGAACTAAATGTAATATCTCCAAATTTGCAGATGACACAAAACTGAGTGGGAGAGTAAGTTGTGAGGAGGATGCAGAGAGGATTCAGGGTGATTTGGAAAAGTTGAGTGAGTGGGCTAATGCATGGCAGATGCAGTATAATGTGGATAAATGTGAGGTTATCCACTTTGGTAGCAAAAATAGGAAGGCAGATTATTATCTGAATGGCTATAAACTGAGAGAGGGGAATATGCAGTGAGACCTGGGTGTTCATGTACACCAGTCACTGAAGGTAAGCGTGCACGTGCAACAGGTGGTAAAAAAGTCAAATGGTATGTTGGCCTTCATGGCGAGAGGATTCGAGTACAGGAGCAGGGATGTCTTGCTGCAATTATACAGGGCCTTGGTGAGGCCACAGCTGGAATATTGTGTGCAGTTTTGGTCTCCTTATCTGCGGAAGGATGTTCTTGCTATAGAGGGAGTGCAATGAAGGTTTACCAGACTGATTCCTGGGATGGCGGGACTGACGCATGAGGAGAGATTGAGTCAGTTAGGATTATATTCGCTGGAGTTCAGAAGAGTGAGGGGGGATCTCATAGAAACCTATAAAATTCTAACAGGATTTGACAGGGTAGATGCAGGAAGGATGTTCCTGATGGTGGGGGAGTCCAGGACCAGGGGTCATCGTCTAAGGATACGGGGTAAACCTTTCAGGACTCAGGTGAGGAGAAATTACTTCACCCAGAGAGTGGTGAGACTGTGGAATTCGCTACGACAGAAAGCAGTTGAGGCCAAAACATTGTATGTTTTCAAGAAGGAGTTAGATATAGCTCTTGGGGCGAAAAGGATCAAAGGGTATGGGGTGAAAGCGGGAACAGGTTACTAAGTTGGATGATCAGCCATGATCATAATGAATGGTGTAGCAGGCTTGAAGGGCTGAATGGCCTACTCCTGCTCCTATTTTCTATGTTTCTATGAAGATAGGTAGGAAAGCAAGTTGTGAGGGGGATACAAAGAGTCTGCAAAGGGATATCGATAGGTTAAATGAGTGGGTAATAATTTGGCAGTTGGAGTATAATGTGGGAAAATGTAAGGTTGTCCACTTTGGCAGGAAGAATAGAAAATCAGAATGTTATTTAAATGGAAAGCGACTGCAGAATGCTGCAGTGCAGAGGCACCTGGGTGTCCTTGTACATGAATCACAAAAAGTCAGCATGCAGGTACATGTTGATCACTCGTGCCTAGAGGATCCTTTACTATGAGGTTATTATTTAATCTTGTCTCATTATACACCACCAGGTCTAAAATAGACTGCTCTCTGGTTGGTTCCAGAATGTATTGTGCTAAAAAACTGTCTGGAATACACTGTATGAACTCATCCTCTAGACTACCTTTGCCAATTTGATTTGTCCAATCACCCATGATTATTGAAGTACCTTTCTTACAAGCCTGTATTATTTCTTGATTTATACTCTGTCTTATAGTGTAGGTCCTGTTCGGAGGCCTATAAACTACTTCCATTTGCAAATTCTTTCCTTTACTTCTTATTATCTCCACCCAAAATGATTCTTGGATCTTCCTAGGATCCTCTAGGATCACCCTGGCGTGATCCTTCATTGTTCCAGAGGCAAAGTTTCTGGCGCTGGGATCTCCAACCCTTTAAAGATGGGGATCCTGCCTCCAAGAGCTTCAGGCGAATCACAGGGCCGACAGCTCAGCAATATTGGCATGATAGCCGGGAGCAGTGGCCACTGCCGGTACTGCAGTGGCCTCGGACTGAGGCCCAGCGCTGGAACCCTCAACCTCAGGTAAGTGATGCTGGGTCGCTGGGAACAGTCCAGAAGGCTCTGGTGAGGGTGTGGGGTGGGGTGTGGGCGTGAAGTACAGGGGGAGGGGTTGTCCATGGAGGTGGAGCTTTTGTCAGCGGGGGTCCTTCGTGGGCTACAGATTGCCCTCAGAGGAGAGATACCCCCCAATCCCGCAGGGTGTGTGCCTCATTTTACATGGCACTTTCCCTGCATGATGGAGGCACCCCTCCCCCGCCACTGGTTAGATCTCAGCATCGGCAGGAAGAGGCTCTTAAGTGGCCATTAATAAAACACTTAAGGGCCTCAAATGGCCCAGAAAAATAACTTGCGGACTGTGTGGCAACAGGCCCTCCACTCCCCTGCCACCCATTGCAATTCTATGGGCCTCCCCTGCCTCCAACCCCACCTCACAAAACCCAGCCCTGTATCTTGATCTTCCAAGCCAAGATCATTTCTCACTACTGTACTGATCTCATCCTTTATTAACAGAGCAACTTCACCTCCTCTTCCTTTCTTCCTATCCTTCCAAAATGTCAAATGTGTGCAACTCGCCAAGGCTCCTTAGACAGCACCTTCCAAACCTGTGTTCTCTACCACCTAGAAGGGCAAGGGCAGCAGATGCATGGGAACACCACCACCTGCAAGTTCCCCTCCAAGTCACACACCATCCTGACTTGGAACTATATCGCCGTTCCTTCACTGTCGCTGGGTCAAAATCCTGGATCTTCCCACTAACAGCACTGTGGGTGTACCTACCCCACATGGACTGCAGCGGTTCAAGAAGGCAGCTCACCACCACCTTCTCAAGGGCAATTAGGGATGGGCAACAAGTGCTGGCCTTACCAGCAATGTCACATTCCCAGAAATGAATAAAGAATCCTTGTAAGAATCGATTATAAAAATCCCAACAGCATCCGGCCAATGTGTCCGGAGGGTTGCAGAGTTTAATTTTAGAAAATACATGGCATCGAGAAGCATTGCTCGTCCTTGAAAGATTAAAACACAAAATGCGATTGTTTTTCTACACATGATGCAGGAGAGGTTTGTTTTTGGCAGGTGTTTTGCAATGAAACCGGTAAAATCCCAGTATTACTGTGGCACGTCAGCTCATTCAGCAGCCCCACTTGGAGCGAGTTCTGATATACTCTATTCCAATCATAAGTAAGTCAATTATTTATGTGAAAATAAGACTTTCTGTGCTGAATTTTATGGAGCCGATGAGGGTCCAGCCGCCAGGCCTAAAAGGTGAAGGGAACCCTGCCTTGGCCCTTTGGAGACTGCCTCCCCCCCAACCAACCAGCTGTACTTAACAGCGCTTGGGAATTACCTGCCCAGTGCTGTGGTCCCCTTCCCTTTAAGGATGGGGATCCTGCCTCCAAGAGATGACGGCCAATCAGAGGGCTGGCAGCTCAGTAGTATGGGTCGTGCCACTGGGAGTGGTGGCCACAGCTGGTACTAAAAGACGCCAGGGACCAGGCCCATTGCTGGAGCCCCGGATCCCAAGTAAGTGTGGTGGGTTCGCCGGGGTCAGTTCGGCAGGCCTTGGCGAGGTGATGGTGAGGGTAGGCGTTGCGGGCACCGAGGGGTGTTGTTCATGGAGCCTTTGCCACCAGGAGCCCTCCGTGGGCCACAGATTGCCCAAAGAGGAGGCCAGCCCCCTCCCCGAACCCCTCCCACCAACCCCCTAAGCACCACAAAGCCTGCAGTCAGGTCTATTAGGTCCATTTACATTCTGTCATTTAATCGCTCCCCCTCCATCCTATCACAGTCCTTCTTTCTTGTTCTTCTTCCCCCTCCCCCCTTTCACTTGCTCAAAGACTGTTACTTTTCTAACTTTTGCCAGTTCTGATGAAGGGTCGCAGACCTGAAACATGAACTCTCTTTCTCTCCTCAAAGATGCTGCCAGACCTGCTGAGTATTTCCAGCACTTTCTGTTCTCATTTCAGAGTTCCAGCAGTATTTTGCTCTTATTTTACTGCAGCCAGGTCACCTTGCTTTACTGGGTGGCCACCCCATGTGGCGATGGGAAGAGGCCCTTAAGTGTCTACTAATTGTAGTGTTGGAAAGGGAGGATGTTCTTGAGGGGGCAGAATCCATTTGGCTAGACTTGAGAAGCAAAAAGGATGTGATCACACTACTAGGGGTATTCAAGAGGTCTTCAAATAGTGAGAAGGAGTCAGAGGAGCAAATCTGCAGGAAAATCACAGAGATGTGCAAAAACTATAGAGTGGTGATATTGGGGAACTTTAATTACCCCAAAATCCATTGGGATAATGTTAGAGCAAATTGTAGGAGGGGGAGGAATTTCTGAAATGCGTTCAGGAGAATTTCCGCGATCAACCCGACTGAAAGAAGGCATTGCTGGATCTCGTGCTGGGAAATAAGGTGGGCCAAGTGGAACAAGTGTCGTTGGGGAGCTCTTGGGTAAGAGCGTTCATTGTATTATAAGGTTTAGATTAGTAATGCAGAAAAGCATAGAACGAGTGAAAGCCTGTGACCAGTGGTGTTTTTTTAAATTAATTCATGGGATGTGGGCATCGTTAGCCAGGACAGCATTTATTGCCCATCCCTAATTGCACTTGAGAAGGTGGTGGTGAGCTGCCTTCTTGAACTGCTGCAGTCCATTTGGGGTAGGTACACCCACAGTGCTGTTAGGAAGGGAGTTCCAGGATTTTGACCCAATGACAGTGAAGGAATGGCGATATAGTTCCAAGTCAGAATGGTGTGTGACTTGGAGGGGAACTTTCAGATGGTGGTGTTCCCATGCATCTGCTGCCCTTGTCCTTCGAGTTGGTAGAGGTCACGGACTTGGAAGGATCCTTGGTGCGTTCCTGCAGTGCATCTTGTAGAGGGTACACACTGCTGCCACTGTGCGTCGGTGGTGGAGGGAGTGAATGTTTGTAGATGGGGTGCCAATCAAGCATGCTGCTTTGTCCTGGATGGTGTCGAGCTTCTTGAGTGTTGTTGGAGCTGCACCCATCCAGGCAAGTGGTGAATATTCCATCACACTCCTGACTTGTGCCTTGTAGATGTTGGACAGGCTTTGGGGAGTCAGGAAGTGTCAGGAAGACTCGCCACAGGATTCCTAGTCTCTGACCTGCTCTTGTAGCCATGGTATTTATATGGCTACTCCAGTTCAGTTTCTGGTCAATGGTAACCCCTAGGATGTTGATAGTGGGGGATTCAGCGATCATAATGCCGTTGAATGTCAAGGGGAGATGGTTAGATTCTGTCTTGTTGGAGATGGTCATTGCCTGGCACTTGTGTGGCGTGAATGTTACTTGCCACTTATCAGCCCAAGCCTTGATATTGTCCAGGTCTTGCTGCATTTCTAAATGGACTGCTTCAGTATCTGAGGAGTCATGAATGATGCTGAACATTGTGCAATCATTAGCGAACATCCCCACTTCTGACCTTCTGATTGAAGGAAGTTCATTGATAAAGCAGCTGAAAATGGTTGGGCCTAGGAGGAACTCCTGCAGTGATGTCCTGCTCAGATGATTGACCTCCAACAACCACAACCATCTTCCTTTGCGCTAGGTATGACTCCAGCCAGAGGATGGTTTTCCCCATGATTCCCATTGACTCCAGTTTTGCTGAGGCCCCTTGATGCCATACTTGGTCAAATGCTGCCTTGATGTCAAGGGCAGTCACTCTCACCTCACCTCTTGAGTTCAGCTCTTTTGTCCATGTTTGAACCAAGGCTGTAATGAGGTCAGGAGCTGAGTGGTCCTGGCGGAACCCAAACTGAGCATTGCTGAGTAGGTTGTTGCTAAGCAAGTGCCGCTTGATGGCACTGTTGATGACACCTTCCATCACTTTACTGATGATTGAGAGTAGACTGATGGGGTGGTAATTAGCTGGGTTGGACTTGTCCTGCTTTTTTGTGTACAGGACACACCTGGGCAATTTTCCACATTGCCGGGAAGATGCCAGTGTTGTAGCTGTACTGGAACAGCTTGGCTAGGGGTGCAGCAAGTTCTGGAGCACAGGTCTTCAGTACTATTGCTGGAATATTGTCAGGGCCCATAGCCTTTGCAGTATCCAGTGCCTTCAGTCGTTTCTTGATATTACGCAGAGTGAATCGAATTGGCTGAAGTCTGGCATCTATGATGCTGGGGAATTCAGGAGAAGGCCGAGATGGATCATTAACTCGGCACTTCTGGCTGAAGATTTTTGCAAATGCTTCAGCCTTATCTTTCGCACTGATGTGCTGGGCTCCCCCATCATTGAGGATGGGGATATTTGTGGAGCCACCTCCTCCAGTTAGTTGTTTAATTGTCCACCACCATTCACGACTGGATGTGGCAGGGCTGCAGAGCTTAGATCTGATCCGTTGGTTATGGGATCGCTTAGTTCTGTCTATCGCATGCTGCTTACGCAGTTTGGCATGCGGATACTCCTGTGTTGTAGCTTCACCAGGTTGACACCTCATTTTGAGGTATGTCTGGTGCTGCTCCTGGCATGCCCTCCTGCACTCTTCATTGAACCAGGGTTGGTCTCCTGACTTGATGGTAATGGTGGAGTGGGGGATATGCCGGGCCATGAGGTTACAGATTGTGGTTGAGTACAATTCTGCTGCTGCTGATGGCCCACAGCGCCTCATGGAATGCCCAGTTTTGAGTTGCTAGATCTGTTCGAAATCTATCCCATTTAGCACGGTGATAGTGCCACACAACACGATGGAGGGTATCCTCAATGTGAAGGTGGGACTTCGCCTCCACAACAACTGTGCGGTGGTCACTCCTACCAATACTGTCATGGACAGATGCATCTGCGGCAGGCAGATTAGTGAGGACGAGGTCAAGTATGTTTTCCCCTCTTGTTGGTTCCCTCACAACCTGCCGCAGACCCAGTCTAGCAGATATGTCCTTTAGGACTCGGCCAGCTCGGTCAGTAGTGGTGCTACTGAGCCACTCTTGGTGATGGACATTGAAGTCCCCCACCCAGAGTACATTCTGTGCCTTTGCCACCCTCAGTGATTCCTCCAAGTGGTGTTCAACACGGAGGAGTACTGACTCATCAGCTAAGGGAGGGCGGTAGGTGTTAATCAGCAGGCGGTTTCCTTGCCCATGTTTGATCTGATGCCATGAGACTTCATGGGGTCCAGAGTCGATGATGAGGACTCCCAGGGCAACTCCCTCCCTACTGTATACCACTGTGCCGCAACCTGATGGGTCTGTCCTGCCGGTGGGACAGGACATCCCCGGGGATGATGACGGTAGTGTCTGGAACATTGTCTGTCAGGTATGATTCCGTGAGTATGACTATGTCAGGCTGTTGCTTGACTAGTCTGTGGGACAGCTCTCCCAACATTGGCACAAGCCCCCAGATGTTAGTAAAGAGGACTTTGCAGCATCGACAGGACTGGGTTTGCCGTTGTCGTTTACGGTGCCTCGTTCGATGCCCGGTGGTCCGTCCGGTTTCACTCCTGTACTGCAGGGATCGGTGCTGGGACCCTTGCTGTTTGAAGTGTACATTAATGATTTAGACGTGAATAAAGGAGGTATGATCAATAAGTTATTAGATGACACGAAAATTGGTGGTGTCGCAAATAGTGAGGAGGAAAGCCTTAGATTACAGGGTGATATAGATGGGCTGAGCTGTGGCAAATGGAATTTAATCCTGAGAAGTGTGAGGTGATGCATTTTGGGAGGACTCACAAGGCAAGGGAATATACAATGGATGGTAGGACCCTAGGAAGTACAGAGGGTCAGAGGGACCTTGGTGTACTTGTCCATAGATCACTGAAGGCAGCAGCACAGGTAGATAAGGTGGTTAGGAAAGCATATGGGATACTTGCCTTTATTAGCAAGGCATAGAATATAAGAGCAGGGTGCACTGGAGAGGGTGCAGAGGAGATTCACCAGGATGTTGCCTGGGCTGGAGCATTTCAGCTATGAAGAGAGACTGGATAGGTTAGTGTTGTTTTCCTTAGAGCAGAGAAGGCTGATGGCGGACATGATTGAGGTATACAAAATTATGAGGGACTTTGATAGGTTAGATAGAAATAAACTTTTTTCCTTAGTGGAGGGGTCAATCACCAGGTGGCATAGATTTAAGGTAAGGGGCAGGAGGTTTGGAGGGGATTTGAGGAAAAATCTTTTCACCCAGCGGCTGGTTGGAATCTGGAATGCACTGCCTGAAGAAGTGTTAGAGGCAGGAACCCTCACAACATTTAAGAATTATTTAGATGAGCACTTGAAACACCATCGCATACAAGGCTACGGGTCAAGTGCTGGAAAATGGGATGAGGTTAGATAGGTGTTTGATGGCCAGCACAGACACGATGGGCTGTATAACTCTATGATATAAGGTAGAATGTCTAGATTGGAAGAGGGCTGATTTCAATATGATGAGAAGGAATGTAGCCACAGTGTCACAATGTCGTCGAGTCATTTACGGGACAGAAGAAGCCCATTTGGCCCATCAAGGCTTAGATAAGTCAGATAAGGAAAACACTCTTCCCATTAAACTACGCAAGCGCAAATAAGAGCTTCCATTCATCTTAAAGGGACATCACTCTTTAAGGTAATCGTACAACACCGTCCCCCTTCTCAGGTTAACCTCAGAGTTTCTCTGGCACTATTTGAAGAGGAGAAACAACAACTTAAGCAGGTGATCTGGTCATTTATTTCATAGCTGTTTGTGGGAGGTTGCTGTGCACCAATTGGCAGCTGTAAAGCGCGTTGGGATGCAGTGAGGTTATGAAATGCGTTGTCGAAATGCAATTTCTTTCTTTCAACCTATAAATTCTGTTTTGAGAGTCTTGTTTCCGCATCTTGATTCCTTCTTTAGCAAAAACCGATGCACCATAATCGTTTCCGTCGGAATGGCACTTTTGCAGGCAGTCCTACTGTTTGCTAATATTGTTTAAACTGCCTTGCATTAGTCTCATACAAGCCATGATTACTCATGTGAAATTGCATGGGTGGGATATTTAATGACAGATCACTACCCTCATTAGGGTCACAAGTGGCTCTGAGTTGTGCTGGAGGTCACAATTTGATTCTTCTGCTTATCGTGGTGTGACAGTAATACAGAATTGGTATAATTACTGTAAATTATCAGAAAAAGTAACATTATTCTGCTCGAATGCTCCCAGGTTAACAATGTGACAGATTTATTGCATATTTATAGAGCTGTTCCCTTGCCCTGTTTGCTTTTATAATCTCTCCAGCTGTGAATTACTTCCTTATTTCCTTTATTTTCTAAGGGAATTTAAATGATTTTTATTTTTCTCGCAGCCACCCTTCCAGAGATTGACTGTGATGCATAATGCTGTTGGAATTGGCTTGATTTAAAGATACATTTTCAGTTGATCAAGGAGAGATGCTGTTCAATTAAACAATAATGAATGAGAGATTGTTCTTGATTGTGAATTTGTCTGTGACATGATTCATTTATTTTGCAAGGTAATGGTGCAAGTGTAGGGTAAAATTAATCTGTTGTGGTAACATTCATTCAAATAAATCTTTAGAAGAACACCTATATTACAACTATATTGATTATTTGGTTTTATAAAACAATCAGTTGGATGAGTAATGAAGTGAAATCACTTATCTCTGCATTATTTGAGTATTGAGTCATACAAACATAGCATTACAGAATCTTCCAGTGCATAAACATTTACTGCATTAAAAAACACTCCTTTCACCTCTGGCACCTCCGCCAATCACCTTAAAGTATTAAAGCTACAATACTGAAGGTTAAGCTGAAGGTTAAACTGAATCAAATGTTTCGACACAATAAATTAGGACTGTGATCTGTTGATAAACTGTGAAGGGGTCAAATGGGCATAGCGTTACAGCTCGCCAGTTGCAAAGTCTTACAATTTTTTTTTATATTCTTACATTGATTTGAGCCTCACTGGCCAGGCGAGCATTCATTGCCCATCCCTAATTGCCCTTGAGAAGGTGGTGGTGATCTGCCTTCTTGAATCGCTGCAGTCCATGTGGGGTAGGTACACCCACAGTGCTGTTAGGAAGGGAGTTCCAGGATTTTGACCCAGCGACAGTGAAGGAATGGCGATATAGTTCCACGTCAGGGTGGTGTGTGACTTGGAGGGGAACTTGCAGATGGTGGTGTTCGCATGCGTCTGCTGCCCTTGTCCTTCTAGATGGTAGAGGTCGTGGGTTTGGAAGATGCTGTCGAAGGAGCCTTGGTGAATTGCTGCAGTGCATCTTGCAGCTGGTACACACTGCTGCCACTGTGCGTCGGTGGTGGAGGGAGTGAATGTTTGTGGATGGGGTACCAATCAAGCGAGCTGTTTTGTTCTGGATGGTGTTGAGCTTCTTGAGTGCTGTTGGAGCTGCACCCATCCAGGCAAGTGCAGAGTATTCCATCTCACTCCTGACAGTAACAGGTCATTTGGCCCAACAGCTCCATACTAGCATTTATGTTTCACACAAGCCTCTGCCCGCCTTAATTCATCACATCCCATCAACATATCCTTCTATTCCTTGCTCCCTCATGTGCTTACTTAGCTTCCCCTTGAATGCATCTATACGATTTACCTCAGCTACTACTTCCTGTTTTCGATAGTTCCACATTCTAACCAGCCTCAGTTCTGAGGGGGAGGGAAATTGCAACCCAGCCAGAAGTTGAACATCACCCCTTCCTGTTTCATAGAATCATAGAAAATTTAAGGCACAGAAAGAGGCCACTTGGCCCATCGTATCTGTGCCACCGAAAAACGATCCACCTATTCTAATCCCACCTTCCAGCATTTGGTCCGTAGCCCTGCAGATTACGGCATTTGAGGTGCATATCCAGACTCCTTTTGAATGAGTTGAGGGTTTCTGCTTCAACTATCCTTTCAGGCAGTGAGTTCCAGAAGCCCACCATCCTCTGGGTGAAAAAGATTTTCCTCATCTCCCCTCTAATTTTTCTACCAATCACTTTAAACCTATGTCCTCTCGTCACTGACCTCTCTGCTAAGGGGAGGCACAGTGGCGCAGTGGTTAGCACCGCAGCCTCACAGCTCCAGCGACCCGAGTTCAATTCTGGGTACTGCCTGTGTGGAGTTTGCAAGTTCTCCCTGTGTCTGCGTGGGTTTCCTCCGGGTGCTCCAGTTTCCTCCCACAGCCAAAAGACTTGCAGGTTGATAGGTAAATTGGCCATTATAAATTGCCCCTAGTATAGGTAGGTGTTAGGGGAATATAGGGACAGGTGAGGATGTGGTAGGAATATGGGATTAGTGTAGGATTAGTATAAATGGGTGGTTAATGGTCGGCATAGACTCGGTGGGCCGAAGGGCCTGTTTCAGTGCTGTATCTCTAAAGGTGGATAGGCCCTTCACCTCCACTCTATCCAATCCCCTCAAAATGTTGTACATTTCAATCAGATCTCCCATCAGCCTTCTCCGTTCCAAGGAGAACAACCCCAGCCTATCCAATCTTTCCTCATTGCTGCATTTTTCCAGTCCTGGCAACATCCTCGTAAATCTCCTCTGTACTCTCTCTACTGCAATTACATCCTTTCTGTACTGAGGTGACCAGAACTGCACACAGTACTCAAGTTGTGACCTAACCAATGAGTTATACAGTTCCAGCATAACCCCCCTGCTCTTATATAAAAGCAAAATACTGCGGATGCTGGAAATCTGAAATAAAAACAAGAAACGCTGGAAATTCTCAGCAGGTCTGGCAGCATCTGTGGAGAGAGAAGCAGAGTTAACGTTTCAGGTCAGTGACCCTTATTCTTCTCCCTGCTCTTATATTCTACACTTCTCAGTATTTTCCCATTAATCGTGTATTTCTTTGCCTTGTTTGACCTCCCCAAATACATCACCTCACACTTCTTCAGGTTGAATTCCATTTGTCACTTTTCTGCCCATCTGACCAGACCATCAATATCTTCCTGCAGCCTACTTCCTCGCTATTTACCACATAGCCAATCTTTGTGTCATCTGCAAGCTTCTTGATCATGCCCCTGCATTTATGTCCAAATCATTAATATATACCACAAAAAGCAGGGGACCCAGTACTGAGCCCTGCGGAATGCCACTGGAAACAGCCCTCCAGTCGCAAAAACACCTGTCAACAATTGCCCTTTGTTTCCTGCCACTGAGCCAATTTTGTATCCACCTTGCTGCATTTCCCTGGATCCCACGGGATTTTAATTTTTTTAACCAGTCTGTCATGCGGGACCTTGTCAAAAGCCTTGCTAAAATCCATGTGGACCACATCAACTGCACTACCCTCATCTATCTCCCTTGTTACTTCTTCAAAAAATGTGATCACGTTGGTGAGACAAGATCTCCCTTTAATGAATCCATGCTGACAATCCTTGATTAACCTGTGACTTTCTCAGTGACAGTTTATCTTGTCTCTCAGAATAGATTCCTATAATTTGCCACTACTGAGGTTTAGACTGACTTGCCTGTAATTCATTGGTCTGTCCCTCGCTCCCTTTTTTAAGCAGAAGTACAGCGTTAGCACTTCTCCAATCCTCTGACACCACACCTGTATCCAGTGAGGATTGGAAAATGATGGTCAGACCGTCTGCTATTTTCTCCCTTGCTTCTTTTAACAGCCTAGGGTACATTTAATTTGGCCCTGGTGATTTATCAACTTTCAAGGATGCTAATCCCATTAATACTTCCTCTCTCCCTATGTTTATCACATCCAATACTTCACACTCCTCCTCCTTAACTACAATATCTGCATCGTCCCTCTGTTTTGTGAAGACTGATGTAAAGTATTCATTCAGAACCTTACCAACATCTTCCGCTCCTATACGTAGGTTACCTTTTTGGTCTTTTATGGGTCCTACTCTTTCCATAGTTATCCTCTTACTCTTAATGTATTGACAAAACATCTTTGGATTCACCTTGATTTTGCTTGCCAATATTCTCTCCTGCCCTCTCTTTGTTTTTCAAATTTCCTTTTTGATTTCATCCCTCCACTTTCTATACTCCTCTCGGCTTTCTGTAGTATTGAGTTCATAGTGTCGGACCTAAGTTCTCCTTTTCTGCCTTATCTTACCCTGTCAGCTCCTTGACATCCATGGGGCTCTAGATTTGGCCATCTCACTCTTCTTCTTTGTTGTAACATGTTTACTCTGAACTTTTGAATCTCCCCTTTGAATGCCTCCCACTGTTCTGACACTGATTTACCTTCAAGTAGCTGTTTCCAGTCCACTTTCGCTAAATCACTCCTCAGTTTAGTAAAATTGGCCTTGCCCCAATTGAGAACTCTAACTCCTGTTCTATCGCTGTACTTTTCCATAATTATCTTAAAACTGACTTGATTATGATCACTACCACCAAAATGCTTTCCCATTGCCACTGCTTCCACCTGCCCATCTTCATTCCTAAAACTAAGACTAAAATTACACCCTCTCTTGTTGGACTTGCGACATACTGGGCAAAAAAGTTCTCCTGAATGCACCTCAAGATTTCTGCTCCCTCGATTCCGTTCACACTAAAACTATTCCAGTTAATATTGGGGTAATTAAAATCCCCTACTATTACGGCCCTATTGTGCTTGCACTTCTCAGAGATTTGCCTACATATCTGCTCTTCTATCTCCCTCTGACAGTTTTGGGGTTTATTGTACACTCCCAGCAGTATGATTGCCCCTTTTTTGTTTCTTAGCTCAATCCATATGGCCTCATTTGATGAACCTTTCGACATATCATCCCTCTTCACAGCTGTAATAGTTTCCTTGATCAAAATTGCCACTCCCTCTCCTTTCTTATCCCCCTCCTTATCGCGTCTGAAAATCCTGTAACCAGTAATGTTGCGCTGCCATTCTTGTCCCTCCTTAAGCCATGTTTCTGTAATGTTTCTGTTATGATATCATACTGCTATGTGTCTATCTGTGCCCTCAACTCATCTGCTTTATTTTCTATACTTCTTGCATTGAAATAGATACCCTTGAGCACTGCCAAACTCTTTTTTTTATTTTCTAACCTTTGTTTCCTCTGTCTTCCAGATTCATCCATTAATTTTCTGCCTTCCATTTTCATTTCTGATTTTGTCCCAGCTGAGTCTACCCTCAGGTCCCCACCCCCCTGTCAAACTAGTTTAAACCCTCCCCAACAGCACTAGCAAAACATCCCGCAAGGAACTCAATCAGAACCCTTAGGAGTATTGACAGGCAGAGAGATCTGGGCGTACAGGTCCACAGGTCACTGAAAGTGGCAACGCAGGTGGATAAGGTAGTCAAGAAGGCATACGGCATGCTTGCTTTCATCGGTCGGGGCATAGAGTATAAAAATTGGCAAGTCATGCTGCAGCTGTACAGAACTTTAGTTAGGCCACACTTGGAATATTGCGTGCAATTCTGGTCGCCACACTACCAGAAGGATGTGGAGGCTTTGGAGAGGGTACAGAAGAGGTTTACCAGGATGTTGCTTGGTCTGGAGGGCATTAGCTATGAGGAGAGGTTGGAAAAACTCGGATTGTTTTCACTGGAACGACGGAGGTGGAGGGGCGACATGATAGAGGTTTACAAAGTTATGAGCGGCATGGACAGAGTGGATAGTCAGAAGCTTTTTCCCAGGGTGGAAGAGTCAGTTACTAGGGTACATAGGTTTAAAGTGAGAGGGGCAAAGTTTAGAGGGGATGTGCGAGGCAAGTTCTTTACACAGAGGGTAGTGAGTGACTGGAACTTGCTGCCAGGGGAGGTGGTGGAAGCGGGTACGATAGCAACGTTTAAGAGGCATCTTGACAAATACATGAATAGGATGGGAATAGAGGGATACGGTTCCCGGAAATGCAGAAGGTTTTAGTTTAGGCAGGCATCAAGATCGGCGCAGGCTAGGAGGGCCAAATGGCCTGTTCCTGTGCAGTACTGTTCTTTGTTCTTTGTTCTTTGTCCCGGCTCTGTTCAGGTGCAGCCCATCTGGCCTGTACAGGTCCCATCTCCCCCAGAGCTGGTCCCAACGTCCCAGGAAACTAAAGCCCTCCCTCCTGCACCATCTTTCCAGCCACGCATTCATCTGTCTTATCCTATTTCTATACTCAATTGTGCGTGGCACTGGGAGTAATTCGGAGATGACTACTTTTGAGGTCCTGCTTGCTAATTTCTTACCTAGCTCTCTAAATTCTGACTGTAGGACCACATCCTTCTTTCTACCTGTGTCGTTGGTTACGATGTGGACCACGACTGCTGGCTGTCCACCCTCCCCCTTCAGGATGCTCTGCAGCCACTCAGTGGCATCCTTGACCCTGGCACCAGGGAGGCAACACACCAACCTGGATTCATATCTGTGGCCACAGAAATTCCTGATTGTTCCCCTGATTATTGAATTACCTATCACTATAGCTCTTCCAGTCTTTCCTGTACCCCCTGTGCAGCTGAGCCACCCATGGTGCCATGGACTTGGCTCTGGCTGCACTCCCCAGGTGAAGTATCACTTTCCTCAGTATTCAGAATTGAATACCTGTTGAAGAATGAGATGCACTCAGGTTTCTCCTGCACTACCTGCCTGATTCTTTTTGACTGCCTGGTGGTCACCCATTCCCTGTCTCCCTGCTGTGGAGCATAGGGTGACCACATCTATAAACATGCTATCCATGTAGCTCTCATCCTCATGAATGCAGCGCAGTGTTGCCAGCTGATGCTCAAGTTCCAAAACCCGGAGCGCACGCTGCCGCCATTTACAACACTTCCTGCACAAATGGTTCTCCAGGATATGGGAAGCATCCTGGAGCTCCCACATAGCACAGGAGGTGCACTCTCGAGGTTGATGAACCCCTGCCATTCCTTTATTTATCAATTGATCCTTTGCTACTGCTAAAAAAACCTTACCAATTTTACAACACCTTAGAATTATTAATAAAATCTTACTAGTACTGATAAATCCCACTAAAAATCAATACAGTTCACTAGTTAAGATAAACGTTACTCAAAAAAAAACTCACCAGCTACTCATTTGTTCCTTATTATTAATACCTAATTTAACCTCTTTTTTAGTCTGCCTTTGTTGAGACCCTATAATCCAGCCATTTACACACACACCCTAACGGTAGTGTACTAACCCAGCTATTTCCTGATACTCCCTAACAGCAGTTACTCACCAACCAATCACCTTGCAGCTTTCCTGTGATGTCACTGTTTACTTTGTTTTCAAACCTCTGCGTGTCTGGACTCCTCTCCGCTCTGCTCAGCTCTCGCTGTTTCCCGCTCTCTGAGTGAACTCTCCCTCTCTCTCTCTCTCCTGGGTTCTTTACACTCTGCTCCACTCTCGCTGTTTCCCGCTCTCCGAGTGAACTCTCGTTCTCGCTCCCTCTCTCCTGGGTTCATTACGCTCTGCTCAGCTCTCGCTGTTTCCCGCTCTCTGAGTGAACTCTCCCTCTCTCTCTCTCTCCTGGGTTCTTTACACTCTGCTCCACTCTCGCTGTTTCCCGCTCTCCGAGTGAACTCTCGTTCTCGCTCCCTCTCTCCTGGGTTCATTACGCTCTGCTCCGCTCTCGCTGTTTCCCGCTCTCTGAGTGAACTCTCCCTCTCTCTCTCTCTCCTGGGTTCTTTACACTCTGCTCCACTCTCGCTGTTTCCCGCTCTCCGAGTGAACTCTCGTTCTCTCTCCCTCTCTCCTGGGTTCATTACGCTCTGCTCCGCTCTCGCTGTTTCCCACTCTCTGAGTGAGCTCTCGCTCTCTCTCTCTCTCCCGGCTCTTTATGCTCTGCTCAGCTCTCGCTGTTTCCCGCTCTCCGAGTTTCCAATACTGTTGCTGCCAACAGAATGCATATTTAAAATAAACAAGAAATGCTGGAACCACTCAGCAGGTCTGGCAGCATCTGTGGAAAGAGAAGCAGAGTTAACGTTTCGGGTCAGTGACCCTTCATCGGAACCCCCAGTTCTGACCCGAAACATTAACTCTGCTTCTCGTTCCACAGATGTTGCCAGACCTGCTGAGTGGTTCCAGCATTTCTTGTTTTTATTTCAGATTTCCAGCATCCGCAGTATTTTGCTTTTATTTAAAATAAACAAACTCAATTAGCTTTTTCCAGCATCCACAGTATTTTGCTTTTATTAAACTCTATGGTATTGTAGCCACCATCATTCTCATCTCGCTGTAATGAATCTGATTAGAATGCAACATCAAAAACACAGGTACAGTAAGAGTTACACAACACACGAGGCCATCGAGCCCTTTGTGCCTTTGTTGGTTCTTTGAAAGAGCTGTCCAATTAGTCCCACTCCCCTGCTCTTTCCACATAGCCCTGTAAATGTTTCCTTTTGAACTATTTATCCAATTCCCTTTTGAAAGTTATTATTGCAGCTGCTTCCACTGCCCTTTCAGATCAGCGCAACTCACCGTGTAAACTGAAATTCTCCTCATCTCGCCCTCTGCGTCTCTTGCTAATTACCTTATACCTGTGTCCTCTGGTTACTGATTCTCCTGCTAATAGCAACAGTTTATCTGTATTTACTCTATCAAAACCACACATAATTATGAACAACCTCTATTAAATCTCCTGTTAACCTTCTCGGCTCTAAGGAGAACAATCCATCTTCTCCAGTCTTTCCACATAACTGAAGTCCCTATTCTAGTAAATGAAAACAGAAAGTGCCGGAAATACTCGGCAGGTCTAGCAGCATCGGTGGAGAGAGAAACAGAGTTAACGTTTCAGGTCTATGACCTTTCATCAGCATCGTTGACCTGAAACATTGAGCAGAATTTTCCCGTAGGCTTTGGAACCCCAACATTGGGACCAAAAGGGGGTCCCGAGGCCGCACGTGCTGGGAGTGAGTTGCAATCTACCAGGAGGTGGCCGACTAAATTGGCCACCTCCGAGCTCGCTGCCCTATTAAGGGAGAGGTGGGCACTGCTGAGGCAGGTCGGCAAACATGAGGGCATCTCAGCAAGGAGGTGCCCTCACTGGCCTGCACATCAATCATTAAATAGCTGGGATATAGACTGGTAGGTGAGTCAAGAGGGGGAAACCCCTCCGCTGAATCGGTCTGTCCCGCAATTGCGGCCTTTTGTGAACGCAGCCCCCTCTCTGAGACGTGGACCCTCCAGCTCCGATGGCTCCCTGGCCTACCCCAGGGAGGCTGCCTCCACTGAGCTGGGTTGTGGGGGCGGGGGGGGGGGAGGTGGTGGTGTTTGCGGAGGCCACTCCATCACTGGCAAAATGCTGGCAAGGCTGCAAAATCACCCCTTCAACAATGTTAATTGGCAGGCCTGGCTCCTCCATGGTACAAGCAGTCAATCCCCTTCACAGTCTGCCCCGGGCAAATCCAAGTCTACCACCATGGGCCCAGGAAAATTCAGCTCCAGAGAAGCTGCCAGACCTGCTGAGTATTTCCAGAATTTTCTGTTTTGTTCTGGATTTCCAGCATCTGCAGTACACAAGAACACAAGAGGAGGAGTAGGAGCAGGCCATTCGGCCCCTCGAGCCTGCTCTGCCATTTGATAAAATCATGGTTGATCTGATTGTGGCCTCAATTCCACTTTCTTGCCTGCCTACCATAACCCTTGGCTCCCTTGTCGATCAAAAATCTTTCTAACTCAGCTTTGAATATGTTCAATGACCCTGCCTCCACTGCTCTCTGTGGAAGAGAATTCCAGATGCTAACAATCCTCTGAGAGAAAACATTTCTGCTCATCTGTCTTAAATAGGAGACCCCTTATTTTTAAACTGTGTCCCCCTAGTTCAAGACACCTGCACAAGAGGAAACATCTTCTCAGCATCCACCCTGTTAAGTCCCCTCAGGATCTTATATGTTTCAACAAGATCACTTCAGATTTTGCTTTTATATTATCATTCTAGTAAATCTCCTGCACACTGTCTCCAAGGTCGTGACATCTTTCCAAATATGTGGTGTTGAACACAATATTCCAGCTGGGATCTAACTTCTGAGTGTTAATCATGCAGCCTTGGGTTTAAGAAAAAGAAGGATCAGATTGACACCCTCCTAAATCTTGACTTAGAAGTATAGGGCACAATTTCAAAATTTGATTTAATTGGCCATTGTAAATTGCCCCTAATGTAGGTAGGTGGTAGTAGAATTGAGGAAAGTTGTGGACGTGGTAGGGAATATGGGATTAATGTAGGATTAGTATAAATGGGTGGTTGATGGTTGGCACAGACTCAGTGTGCCAAAGGGCCTGTTTCAGTGCTGTATCTCTCTATGACTCTATGACCCAAAACTTGGAAGTATTGTGAACTGTGAGGATAATGATAGACTTCAAGAGGACATAAACAGGCTGATGGAATAGGCGGAAAATGTCAGATGAAATTTAATGCAGAAAAGCTTGAAGTGATATATTTTGGTAGGAAAAATGAGAGGAGGACTGGAGAGGCTGGGGTTTGTTCTCCTGGAGATGCAGGATCAGAGAGACCTAGGAGTATTTTTTTCATTTGTTCTTGGGATGTGGGCATCGCTGGCTAGGCCAGTATTTATTGCCCATCCCTAATTGCCCTTGAGAAGGAGTTGGTGAGCTGCCTTCTAGAACTGCTGTGGTCCCTGTGGGGTAGGTATACAAACAGTGCTGTTAGGAAGGGAGTTCCAAGATTATGATGCAGTGACAGTGAAGGAATGGCGATATAGTTCTAAGTCAGGTCGGCGTGTGACTTGGAGTGGAACTTGCAGGTGGTGGTATTTCTATACGTTTGTTGTCCTTGTCCTTCGAGGTGGTAGAGGTTGCGGGTTTGGAAGGTGCTGTCTAGGGAGCCTTGGTGCATTGCTGCAGTGCATCTTGTAGATGGTACACACTGCTGCCACTGTGCGTCGGTGGTGGAGGGAGTGAATGTTTGTAGATGGGACGCCAATCAAGCGGGCTGCTTTGTCCTGGATGGTGTCGAGCTTCTTGAGTGTTGTTGGAGCTGCACCCATCCAGGCAAGTGGAGAGTATTCCATCACACTCCTGACTTGTGCCTTGTAGATGGTGGACAGGCTTTGGGGAGTCAGGAGGTGAGTTACTCGCTGCAGGATTCCTAGTCTCTGACCTGCTCTTGTAGCCATGGTATTTATATGGCTACTCCAGTTCAGTTTCTGGTCAATGGTAGCCCCTAGGATGTTGATAGAGGGGGTTGCAGCGATGGTAATGCTGTTGAATGTCAAGGGGAGATTGTTAGATTCTCTCTTGTTGGAGATGGTCTTTGCCTGGCACTTGTGTGGTGCAAATGTTACTTACCACTTATCAGCCCAAGCCTGGATATTGTCCAAGTCTTGCTGCAATTCTGCACAAAGTGCTTCAGTATCTGAGGAGTCACGAATGGTGCTGAACATGGTGCAATCATCAGCGAACATCCCCACTTCTGACCTTATGATTGAAGGAGCTGAAGATGGTTGGGCCTAGGACACCACTACCCTGAGGATGTCCTGCAGTGATGTCCTGGAGTTCAGATGATTGACATCCAACAGCCACAGCCATCTTCCTTTGCGCTAGGTATGACTCCAACCAGCGAAGATTTTTCCCCCTGATTCCCATTGTCTTCAGTTTTGCTAGGGCTCCTTGATGCCATACTCTGTCAAATGCTGCCTTGATGTCAAGGGCAGTCACTCTCACCTCACCTCTTGAGCTCAGCTCTTTTGTCCATGTTTGAACCAAGGCTGTAATGAGGTCAGGAGTTATAGGCAGGGTGCAGAAAAGATTTACGAGAATGATTCCAGGGATGAGGAACTTCAGTTACATGGATAGATTGGAGAAGCTGAGATTGTTCTTTTTAGAGAAGAGAAGGATGAGAGGTGATTTGATACATGTGTTCAAACTCATGAGGGGTCTGGACAGAGTAGATAGGGAAAAACTGTTCCCATTGGCAGAAGGGTCAAGAACCAGAGGACAATGATTTAAGGAGATTGGCAAAAGAACCAAAGGCGACATGAGGAAAAGCTTTTTTATGCAGCGAGTGATTAGGATCTGGAATGCAATTATGGCTTTCAAAAGGGAATAATTATCTGAACAGAAAACATTTGCGGGGCTAAGAGGAAAGGGCATGAGAGTGGGACTAGTCAAATTGTTTTTTCTATGAGCTAGCATACTCGCACAATGGGCTGAGTGGCTTCTTTCTGTGCTTCTACAGACTATGATTGCAATTGGCCTTGGTTAATTGGCGGGGTGAGACCTACTTTGATTTTCCCTTTTTAGATGTTGACCGACTTGCCGTGTAGCCCCCAAATTTTCAGGTTTTATTTTATATTTTGAGCTTTTTTTCAAGTTCCTTCCTTTTTATTGGCACTATTTCAGCTGGTATTTTATACAGAGCTAAATGTAATCATCATGACTAAATACCAATGCGAATATGCAATGGATTACTTTAGACACTTGGAATTGTCCATATTAAGTAGCTTTGAAATGTTTGCACATTTTTTCTGTTAATTGCTTTCTACTCATTGCTCCTTTCTGTGTTGTATTATCTCCATTATGATGTTGCTTCATATAGTCTGCTTTTTGTGATAACAAGCAGCCTGCTGTGGGCAAAGAATGAGTAATCAGCTATTACCACACGGCAGTTACCATTTTCTAGGAGACATAATGAAATCCTAAGAGACGGCTTTTATGCTTCGAGACTGAAACCCCATGTCACTGGGACATCAATGAGGAAATGACACTAGAAGGCTGATTGTAATATATTACCTTAATTTGTGAGGAACCAGCTAAATGGTTCTGCTCCATTGATTCATCTAATGCTAGTAGCAGATGAGATTTGCGAAGGTGCTTTGTGAACCTATGTCCGCAGGGAACTGCCTCGGACCTGCCTAGACTGATTTCACTTAAGAGCCATCAAAGAGAGAGGCTTTGATCGCATCTGTCTACATGCCGTATTTTCAAAACGATAATCTCCTCTGCAATATAGTGAATACGAGGCAAATATCATCATTTGAATAGCCAAGGACCCACTTGAGTAAAAACAAAAATTGTGCTAATGCTGCTGCTCAGTAGGTTGCACTCTTGTCTCTGAGGCAGAAGTTTGTGGGTTCGTAGTCCCACTCAAGAGATATGGTAGGCTGATGCTCCTGCTGCAGTACTGAGGGAGTGCTGCACTGTCGGAGCTGGTGTCTTGGATGAGATGTTAACCTTTTTTGCCCCTTGGGTGAAGGTAAAAGATCCCATGGTACTGTTCGAAGAAGAGCAGGGGATTTCTCCTTGGTGTCCCAGCCAATATTCGGTCCTCAGCAAACAGACTTAAGACAGATAATCTGGTTAATGTCACATTGCTGTTTGTGGGAGCTTGCTGTGTGCAAATTGGCTACTGCGTTTCCTACATTTCAGTGATTACATCTCCAAAGTACGCCATTGGCTGTAAAGTGCTTTAGCCCTGAGGTTGTGAAAAGGAGCTATATAAATGCAAGTCTTTCTTTCTTTCTTGGCCTTAGCATGTAAAGATTTGAAAGACTACACTTTCACTGAAAATTACTCTGTAATTCTGCTTACAATGTAGTCCAGTTTGGACCCAACATGAGGAACAATTCTATGGGCAGGTAGATCTATGGAAAGGTACCATGTACATTATCAGGAAGATTCCCATGTACCAGGATGACATTTTTTTTTTTTTAAAGCCCAAAGGCAAATGATGTAAATATTTGGAGCTTTTATTAAGCATCACCACTGGGAATCTCCTTGAGGGTTCTCCCAACCAACCCCTGTACATTCACATGTCTAGCTGGAGTTTCCACCAATCTGATGCCAAAGTTACGAAAGCAGATCGAGTGAACTGCCAAGGAAATTTCAGATGTACATCTTTTACAAAATCATGGAATGGCTACAGCACAGAAGGAGGCCATTAGGCCCATCGTGTCTGTGCTGGCTCTGTGCAACAGCAACTCACCTCGTCCCATTCCCCCGCCTTTTCCCATAGCCCTGAAAAATGTTTTGATTCAGATAATTATTCAATTCCCTTTTGAAAGCCACAATTGAATCAGCCTCCACCACACTCTCAGGCAGTGCATTCCAGATCCCAACCACTTGCTGCGAGAAAAAGTTTTCCCTCACGTTGCCTTTGCGTCTTTTGTCAATCACCTTAAATCTGTGTCCTCTGGTTGTTGACCTTTCTGCAAGTGGAACAGTTTCTCCCTATCCACTTTGTCCACACCCCTCATAATTTTGAATACCTCTATTAAACCTCCTCTTAATCTCCTCTTCTCTCAGGGGAACAGCCCCAGATTCTCCAATCCATCCCCATAACTGAAGTACCTCATTCCTAGAACTAGTTTTGTCAATCTTTTCTGCACTCTCTCTAATGCCTTCACATTCTTCCTAAACTGTGGTACCCAGAATTGGACACAATACTCCAGTTGAGACCGAACCAGTGTTTTATATAGGTTTCTTATAGCTTCCTTGTTTTTGTACTCTATGCCTCAGGATCCCATATGCTTTATTAACTGTTTTATTAACTGCTTTCTCAACCTGCCCTGCCACCTCCAATGATTCATGCACTTAGTGGTGACGTAGTGGTATTGCCACTGAACAAGAGACCCAGCATATTGCTCTGGGTTTGAATCCCACCACAGCAGAAAGTGAAATTTGAATTCAATTAATAAATCTGGAATTAAAAACTATTTAATGATGGCCATGAAACCATTGTCAATTGTTGCAAAAACCCATCTGGTTCACTAATGCCCTTTAGGGAAGGAAATCTGCTGTCCTTACCTGGTCTGGCCTACACGTGACTCCAGACCCACAGCAATGTGGCTGACTCTTAAATGGCCTAACAAGCTACTCAGTTGTATCTAACCACTACAAAGTCAATAAGGAATGATGCTGGATGCATCCCCCTGCAAAGTCCTCCTTGCTAATATCTGGAGGCTTGTGCTAAAGTTGGGAGAGCTGTCCCACCGACTAGTCAAACAACAGTCTAAAATAGTCATACTGACCAAATCACAACTTTCAGACACTGCCATCCCCAGGGATGTTCTGTCCCACTGGCAGGACAGACCCAGCAGAGGTGTTGGCATAGCGGTATACAGGCAGGAGGGAGCTGCCTGGGAGTCCTCAATATTGACTCCGGACCCCATGAAGTCTCATAGCATCAGGTCAAACATGGGCAAGGAAACCTCCTGCTGATTACCACCTACCACCCCCTTCAGCTGATGAATCAGTACTCCTCTATGTTGAAAAACACTGAGGGTGGCAAGGGCACAGAATGTACTCTGGGTGTGGACTTCGATGTCCATCACCAAGAGTGGCTTGGTAGCACCACTACTAGCTGAGTCCTACAGGACATAGCTGCTAGACTGGTCTGGGGCAGGTGGTGAGGGAAGCAACAAGACGGAAAAATATACTTGTCCTCACCAATCTGCCTACCGCAGCTGCATCTGTCAATGACAGTATTGGTAGGAGTGACCATTGCACAGTCCTTGGTGGAGACAAATCTTCACATTGAGGATACCCTCCTTCGTGTTGTGTGGCACTACCACCATGCTAAATGGGATAGATTTAGGACAGATCTAGCAGCTCAAAACTGGGCATCCATGAGGCACTGTGGGCCATCAGCAGCAGCAGAATTGTACTCAACTACAATCTGTAACCTCATGGCCCGGCATATAACCCACTCTACCATTACCATCAAACCGCGGATCAACCCTGGTTCAATGAAGAGTGCAGGAGGGCATGCCAGGAGCAGCATCAGGCATATCTCAAAAGGAGGTGTCAACCTGGTGATGCTACAACCCAGGATTACTTGTGTGCCAAACAGCGTAAGCATCATGCAATAGACAGAGCCAAGGGATCCCACAACCAACGGATCAGATCTAACTCTGCAGTCCTGCCACATCCTGTTGTGAATAGTGGTGGACAATTAAACAACTAACTGGAGGAGGTGGCTCCACAAACATCCCCATCCTCAAATCATGGGGGAGCCCAGCACATCAGTGCGAAAGATAAGGTTGAAGCATTTGCACCAATCTTCAGCCAGAAGTGCTGATTGGATGATCTATCTTGGCCTCCTCCTGAGGTCCCCAGCATCACAGATGCCAGACTTCAGCCAATTTGATTCACTGCACGTGCTATCAAGAAACAATTGAAGGCACTAGATACTGCAAAGGCTATGGGCCCTGACAACATTCTGGCAATAGTATTGACGACCTGTGCTCCAGAACTTGCTGCGTCCCTAGCCAAGTTGTTCCAGTACAGCTACAACACTGGCATCTACCCTGCAATGTGGAAAATTGCCTAGTTATGTCCTGTACACAAAAAGCAGGACAAGTCCAACCTGGCCAATTACCACCCCATCAGCCTACTCTCAATCACAGTAAAGTGATGGAAGGTGTCATCGACAGTGCTATCAAGCGGCACTTGCTTACCAATAACCTGCTCAGAGGCGCTCAGTTTGGGTTCCGCCAGGGCCAGCACTGTGGGTGTACCTACCTCCCATGGACTGCAGCGGTTCAAGAAGGCAGCTCACCACCGCCCTCTCAAAGGCAATTAGGGATGGGCAATAAATGCTGGTGTAGCCAACAACGCCCACATCCCATGAATGAATAGAAAAAAAGTCTTCACATCCTTCCTAAAGTGTGGTGCTCAGTATTGGACACAATACTCCGGTTGAAGCCAAACTGGTGTGTTATCTTTCTTTTCCTTTTATTTTTCTTTCCCTTAGAAAGATGAAATTTCCTTCCTTGTGATGAAGAATTCAATGCTCCAAACGTATTTGCAGCTGAGCCTTTGATGTCTATAAATAACCAAGTGATAGTATCAATAATGGAACTGATTGGAAAGTGATGCAGTGATATTTTGGACTTTTAATTCATTGAGGAATATTGGAACAGGAATGGCCCCTCTGAATGCTTCACTGGTGCAATATTATTCCATAAAAGAAGGGTACAAGGGGATTTAAAAAGGGTTTTGATAAGGTCAGTCAGAGAAACTGATATTCTGACATCTGTGCCATATTAGCAATGAACACAATAACCATCGGTTCATCCCTGGCACTCCATGTGTTGCTAAGTGCCCTTTGCCAGTGGAGGAGTGGCAATGTAGATCTGTGGCTGGAGTTGCCAAAATTCAATGGTTGGAGCATGTACCGTAATCTGTGCAATAAATGGAAGCGTGTCAGTCAGTTTCTCAGTTTGATTTTTTTGGCAAATATTTTCAAAACAAGCTAGGATACAAACATTTTAACCTTTCACAGAAATAAAAACTTTTCAAACTACTTCACTTTAAGGAGTCATAGGATCATACAACACAGAAGGAGGTCATCCGGCCCATCGTCTTTATGCTGGCTCTTTGAAAGAGCTATCCAGTTAGTCCGATTCCCTTGCTCTCTTTCCCCACAGCCTAGATTTTTCTGCTCAAGACTCTGGATTGGGATTCCATCCCTTAACCTTCTAACGCAAAGGTGAGCATGCTACCCACTGTGCCATGACTCCCCATGCCACAGCCTTGCATGCTACAAAATAGTCTATGGCAGAGGTTCTCAGAGGACGGATCCTGACATTTACACTGGGATCGATGACCCACATATATTCTGACCCCTCTTGTTTATCACTCAGGCTCCTGGTTTGAAGACAAGGGACTGCATTAACCACAGAGCTGCTTATTAAAGCTATTTTCACAAGCCTCAAGGAACAATTGAAAGGGACACTGATTTACAGTGGCTGAAGAAATTCAATTCCAATTTACTACATGAGGTTCTGGGATATTTTCGGATGCTTTGAACAATTATATTCCATAATCCTGTTCATTTTGCAATTGACTTTTTTTTCTACTGCTTGGATATCAATAACAAGGGGGATTCCGAAATTAGGGGCCATCAATATAAGATAGTCAGTAATAAATCCAATGAGAAATTCAGGAGAGAGTGTTTAGAATATGGACCTTGCTACCACAGGGAGTGGTTGATATGAATAGCATAGAAACATTTAAGAGGAAGCTAGATAAACACATGAAGTAGAAAGGAATAGAAGGATATGTTGATAGGGTGAGATGAAGTAAGGTGGGAGAAGGATCATATGGAGCGTACATACTGGAATGGAACAATTAGGCCTGTTTCTGTGCTGAAAATTCTATGTAATTCTACAAAAATCTGTTTTATTACGTGGATTTCTTTAAATTTTGTCAGTATTTTGGAATTAAATTCCACATCCCATGACGGATGTATATCATCAGCCATGGCCAAATACTTCCTTCTTGTGACATGTTCATGACAAGGGCTTCATCATGTCATGAGCATTGAAATGCATGAGATTGAAGTTTTTCTGCAGGAGTAGAATCGCTTTGTACAGGAAAGCCCGAGCATCTCAGCAGGAGCTAAATTGTTTTCAGTAATACTGAAGAATACTTGACCAATTGCAGATCAGCAGGTTTTGCATCAGCACTGTGACAGAAATGAACTTTTCTATCCCCTGGTTGGTACACAATGATTGGGCCAGATTTTGCTCTCAAAACAACAGTGAGGCTAATGACGCTCGACGTTATTTTTGCACGTCTGCTACAACAACTTCAGGCGAGAGGCAGATGTGTGGTTAAACTCAAACATCTCAAAGTTGCCGTCCGAGACTTCGCGAAAATGGTATCTCAGTCTGCCTCACCATTGGCATACTTTAAACAACATGAAATTGCAGTTTTTGTGTGCTAGATACAAGCTAAACTCATCACGCTAAGTTAATTCAAGTCATTTTAAGTTTAAGTACACTTTGAACGACATGATACATGTTAATTACTGCCAAACAACCTCTGGCATTGAACATTAACTACTACAGATGTGGTGTCTCATTGCTTCAGCTTATAATTGTTGTTGGAGATTTTAAAAATGTAAACGCTGTTTGAAGGTTTTCATGATGAGAGCAGTAAGGTTGAGTAAGATGATTTATGGTTTACACCATGTGAATTTCTCTGAAAAGAGCTGTTGTTTTCTTGAAAAGAGAGTTCTGACAAGAACTGTTAGGACTTGACATTTCGGGCAACATACTCTGCCCATCTTCTGGAGAAAAGACTGCATTTGTGGAAGAGGTGGGTTTATATGCGGTGGAGGATGGGAGTGTGGGTGGGATCTTGCTACTGATTGCTCAGGCTTAGTGTGCCTGTGATAGTTGGTACATGTTATTGTTCTTGCTGCTGATTGGTTGGCTATTGTCTTCCATTCTTTACTCTTGTACAAAGAACAAAGAACAAAGAAAATTACAGCACAGGAACAGGCCCTTCGGCCCTCCAAGCCTACGCCGATCCAGATCCTCTATCTAAACCTGTCGCCTATTTTCTAAGGGTCTGTATCTCTTTGCTTCCTGCCCATTCATGTATCTGTCTAGATACATCTTAAAAGATGCTATTGTGCCCGTGTCTACCACCTCCGCTGGCAACGCGTTCCAGGCACCCACCACCCTCTGCGTAAAGAACTTTCCACGCATATCCCCCCTAAACTTTTCCCCTTTCACTTTGAACTCGTGACCCCTAGTAATTGAATCCCCCACTCTGGGAAAAAGCATCTTGCTATCCAACCTGTCTATACCTCTCATGATTTTGTACACCTCAATCAGGTCCCCCCTCAACCTCCGTCTTTCTAATGAAAATAATCCTAATCTACTCAACCTCTCTTCATAGCTAGCGCCCTCCATACCAGGCAACATCCTGGTGAACCTCCTCTGCACCCTCTCCAAAGCATCCACATCCTTTTGGTAATGTGGCGACCAGAACTGCACGCAGTATTCCAAATGTAGCCGAACCAAAGTCCTATACAACTGTAACATGGCCTGCCAACTCTTGTACTCAATACCCCGTCCGATGAAGGAAAGCATGCTGTCTGCCTTCTTGACCATTCTATTGACCTGCGTTGCCACCTTCAGGGAACAATGGAGCTGAACACCCAAATCTCTCTGTACATCAATTTTCCCCAGGACTTTTCCATTTACTGTATAGTTCACTCTTGAATTGGATCTTCCAAAATGCATCACCTCACATTTGCCCTGATTGAACTCCATCTGCCATTTCTCTGCCCAACTCTCCAATCTATCTATATTCTGCTGTATTCTCTGACAGTCCCCTTCACTATCTGCTACTCCACCAATCTTAGTGTCATCTGCAAACTTGCTAATCAGACCACCTATACTTTCCTCCAAATCATTTATGTATATCACAAACAACAGTGGTGCCAGCACGGATCCCTGTGGAACACCACTGGTTACACGTCTCCATTTTGAAAAACTCCCTTCCACTGCTACTCTCTGTCTCCTGTTGCCCAGCCAGTTCTTTATCCATCTAGCTAGTACACCTTCGACCCCATGCGCCTTCACTTTCTCCATCAGCCTACCATGGGGAACCTTATCAAACGCCTTACTGAAGTCCATGTATATGACATCTACAGCCCTTCCCTCATCAATCAACTTTGTCACTTCCTCAAAGAATTCTATCAAGTTGGTAAGACATGACCTTCCCTGCACAAAACCATGTTGCCTATCACTGATAAGCCCATTTTCTTCCAAATGGGAATAGATCCTATCCCTCAGTATCTTCTCCAGCAGCTTCCCTACCACTGATGTCAGGCTCACCGGTCTATAATTACCTGGATTATCCCTGCTACCCTTCTTAAACAAGGGGACAACATTAGCAATTCTCCAGTCCTCCGGGACCTCACCCGTGTTTAAGGATGCTGCAAAGATATCTGTTAAGGCCCCAACTATTTCCTCTCTCACTTCCCACAGTAACCTGGGATAGATCCCATCCGGACCTGGGGACTTGTCCACCTTAATGCCTTTTAGAATACCCAACACTTCCTCCCTCCTTATGCCGACTTGACCTAGAGTAATCAAACATCTGTTCCTAACCTCAACATCCTTCATGTCCCTCTCCTCGGTGAATACCGATGCAAATTGTACTCAAATTGTACTCAAATCCCCTTTGCAATGAAGGCCAACATACCATTTGCCTTCCTAATTGCTTGCTGCACCTGCATGCTAGCTTTTAGTGACTCATGAACAAGGACACTCAGGTCCCTTTGGATATCAACACTTCTCCACCTCTCACCATTTAAGTAATACTCTGCACTTTCTGTTTTTTTTTTTAACCAAACTGGATCACTTCACATTATATTCCATCTGCCATGTTGTTGCCCATTCAATTAGCCTGTCCAAATCCCCTTGAAGCCTCCTTGCATCCTCCTCACAACTTACATTCCCACCTAGTTTTGTGTCATCAGCAAATTCAGAAATGTTACATCTGGTCCCCACATCCAAATCATTTATATAGATTGTGAATAGCTGTGGCCCCAGCACTGATCCTTGCGGTACCCCACTAGTCACAGCCTGCCATCCTGAGAATGACCCATTTATTCCTACTCTCTGATTTCTGTCTGTTAACCAATTATCAATCCATATATTTCCTCTAATCCATCTGAAAATCCAAAAACACTAAATCCACTGGTTCTCCTTTATCTATGCTACAAGTAACATCCTCAAAATCTCCAACAGCTTTGTCAAACATAATTTCCCTTTCACAACTGACTCTGCCCAATCATATCACTATTTTCCAAGTGTCCTGTGATCTCATCCTTTATAATAGATTCTAACATTTTCTCCACTACTGATGTCAAACTAACAGGTCTGTAGTTCTCCATTTTCTCTCTCGCTCCCTTTGTAAATAGTGGGGTTACATTTACTACTTTCCAGTCTGCAGGAACCCTTCCAGAATCTATAGAATTTTGAAAGATAACCACTAATGCATCCATTATTCTCTACAGCCACTCCTTCAATACTCTGGGATGTCGCTCATCTGGTCCTGGGGATTAATCAACATTCAATCCAATTAATTTTTCAAGTACTACCTCTTTATTGATACTTATTTCCTCATTATTACAAGTCCCTTGGTTTCCTAGTATTTCCGGGACATTTCCTGTGCCTTCCTCGTTGAAGACAGACAAAGAGTAATAGTTTAGTCTTGCCACCATTTCCTCATTCTCCACTACAAACTCTCCTGTCTCTGCCTGCAATGGATTCACATTTGTCCTTGTTAATTTTTTCTTTTTCACATACTTAAAGAAGTTTTTACAGTCTGCCTTTATGTTTCGAGCCAGCTTCTGTTCATAATCCCTTTTCCCTTTCGTTACCAGTTTCTTCGTCCTCCTTTGTTGGATTCTAAATTGCTCCCAATCCTTGGGCTTAGCACTTTTTCTGGCAATCCTATAAGCCACTTTCTTTGACCTAATGCAATCTTTAACTTCTTCTGTTAGCCATGGTTGATTCACCTTTCTTGTTGGGTTTTTGTGTCTTGGAGGAATGTATATTTGTTATCAACCATGTAATACCTCTTTAAATACTAGCCATTGCCTATCTACTGCCAAATCTCTTAATGTATTTTCCCAATCACCATAGCCAACTTTTCCCTCATACCTTCATATTTTCTTTGTTCAGATTTAAGCCCTCTTTCAGAATGAACTGTATCTCTTCCAAACTTCATGGAAAATCGTATCATATGGTGGTCACTAATTCCTTTACAGCAAGATTATTAATTAGCCTTTCTCATTACATTATATTAAATCTAAAATAGCCCAATCCCCAGTTGGTTCTTCCGCATACTGCTCCAGAAACCCATCTTGTATACATTCCAAGAATTCATCCTCCACAGCATTAGTGCTAATTAGTATTACCCAATCTACATGTGAATAGAAGTCACCCGTTATTACTGTATTGCCAATGCTACATGCAGCTCTAATTTCCTGATTTATACCATGCCCAACATTACCACTACAGTTTGGTGGCCTATAAACAACTCCCGCCAATGTTTTCTGGCCCTTGTTGTTTTTTAGGTCCACTCAAACTGATTCTACATCTTTCTCCTTCGATCTAAAATCCTTTCTCACTAATGTACTGATCTTGTCCCTTATTAACAGCACTACCTAACCTCCTTTTCCCCTCTGCCTATCCTTTGTTAATGACCAAAATCTCTGAATATTCAGTTCCCAGTCCTGGTCACCCTGTAACCTCTGTAATTGCAATTAAATCTTACCCATTTACCTCTATTTGTGCCTTCAAATAATTTACCTTGTTGCAAATGCTGTGTGGATTCAGAACTTTGTCTTAACATTGTTCCTCATTCCGATCCTATTTGATGTTTGTCTTCGTTTCATCTGCCTTCTAATTTCGCTTACTACTTTTCTACTTCCTGTTATCAGTATTGCTTCCCTCCAATCTGACCTCTGTCAATTTAGTTGAAACCCTCCACAACAGCACGAGCAAATCTTCCTGTGAGGATGTTAGTCCCAGTCCTGCTAAGGTGCAACCTGTCCATCTTGTACAGGTCCCACCTACCCTATTCCAGCTTGCAAGCTTCAAATCCTGCCTGTTGACTGCCCACCTTTGCATACTTCGGCTACAATCAGAAACCCTGTTGGAGGAAGTCATCTGCATCGCTGTCTCCAAGAGACCCACTGAACCTCTTCAAACTAAAGCCTCAGGGCCACAAAATTCAACTAGAAGCCAGCTGAATCACCAAACTCCACAGACAGTATACCTATTTTTCTATGGCGTCTAACTCAACGGGCTGGACTTTAAAGCCCCTCCACCATTGGGAGCATTGTCCACTCGCCCAGATAGCGGCAGGCCCCGTGCTGATCTCAGCAGCGGTGGTGAGGCTTCATCGCGGCCGCCCCACCGCTCGGCAATGGGACCCCCAATTGAAAATGTAAACCAATTTACATACCTGGGTAAATGAGGTTCCCATCACTTCCTTCATCGCTGCACCGATCTTCATTTGGGCGGCCGACAATGTCGTGCCTTCAAATCCAAGCTCAGGAAAACGTGGCGTGACGCCAGTGGGGAGGGGGGAGGAGGATTGTTTCTCTTTGTGGGAGGAGGAGAGTGGGGTTAAAACATAGTGCATTGGTCGGGGGGGCTGTTGGGAAGGGATAAAGGGCAAAGGTGCTGAACCTTGAGGGGTGAAGGTCAAATTCTTAATAAATAAATTCCGGGGGTGAAAAGAGCAGGAATGTTTTGAAATGCTATTATGGGAGGACAGGGGGATGGAGGTTTGAGAAAGAATTTAATGTTATTTTAATTCTTCTTTTTGGTCATTAAACTGACCATTTGGTCATTTAATTTTACAATCTCCATTAACGGCTGTAAGCCCTCTAAAAATGGCCCCGGCGCCTGCACACTGGTGACAGACGCCATTGTCTGCAATGCCTCGCCTGCCCCCTCCATGTGATCATGGGGTGCTGGCGCCACGGCCATGCAAATGAGCCACCGCATTTGAAATCGCGGTGCCCGTGCGGGCAGGGAGCATTTTCTTTGTGTCCGCCGCCTACTTGAACTCTTAAAATTCAGCCCAACCAATCTACCTTTGCCCACTTTGTAACCTATTTGTGTGTTTGTAAACCTTTAGTGTGTGTGTGTGTGTGTGTGAGTGCAAGTTGGTATGTAGTTTTTGTTTTCATTTGTTCGTTTAGGTACAATAAAGATAACCTCTTTCTTTGTGAAACACAAGGAAACCTGTCCAATTGTTTCTTGTTATGCTCATAGCAAGTAAGTAATCAAACACCTACTGAATTTGCCAGTACATCCACTTTAAGAAAGAATTAAACCTGTTGTGGTGAAAAAAGGACGGGGAAAAGAGGGAAGCCCTTTGACCCCCTCATCACTTGACCGTAACAATATCCATTCCCTAATGGGACTCCGATAATTAGTTCCTCATTTTATTTATGGCTCCAACTGAAACTGTTCCATTGTTTGATTCCTCTTATGTGTGGCACAAGAAATATTGTGACCCCTGGTCATGGGGCTTGGCACCATCCCACAATGTTGCTGGTGATCTGTCCTGAATATCATTAAAATAGCCATATTCCATCACAAGTACGTGACTGAAGCCAGGCACATATCTGGAATGAATGGCGTCAGCAAAATTGGAGCATTAGTAAACATCCGTACGGAGCTAATCTTGCACTGAATAATTTGGTTAATTTTTTTGTATGGCAACCTAAGAGGGTGTGCATTTTATAACCATGTTGTCATGCAGACCCCACCGCCACCTGCCAAGAATGAGGCATATTAATTTTGTCATATGAACATTGATTTTAAACTGTTGCTGGTGCGAGGAAATGACCTGTTGAACAGATCAGCCGTGGCTGGAAAAACATTTGCATACTAACAGACAGTGCTTGGAGGGACAAAGGGCTATTCCCTGCTCCAATTTAACCCACGATAGGCTTTGAGCACCAGGTATTGTGTGTAAGAAGAGACATTCCAGGTTTGGCTAAGACAAGAGAATCCACAAACAGACATGGTCGGACCAGCTAGTCACATGACTAACCTGCTTGGCAACCTGGGTTTTTTCTTAATTGTACAAAGTGTTTGAACTGAGAGACTGCAGAATACTCCTGGACTGAAGAGGACCTCTCCTATCTATCTGCTGTCATCTATTTCTCATGGAACTCCAGATCCACTGAACACACCTGAACCCCAAGAGAGAAAATTTAAGAAGAATACTGGGCCCCAGTGAAAAGTAAGATCTGCCTATAATCAAGGACTCGACAGTGAGCTCAAAGAACCGTGACAAACCGTAAAAATCCCTCTTCAGATATTGCCTCAAACTTTTCCACTTTAATCTTCTCTTTTCTGTCTCTATCTGCATGTGTGTTTATTGCATACACATGCTAGTTTGGGCACGTCATGTATCCATAGGCGTTAACTGAATTAGAGTTTAAGTTTAATAAAGTTCAATCTTTTCTCTTTAAACCTAAGAAAACCTGTTTGTGCTGGATTCTTTGCCTTGTAATATGATCACTCCATAGTCGCCTCACAGCGACCAAAACAACACGGAAGGCAGCAGTTACAGGTTATAAGTCCAGCTCAATTGGCATAGAGATTGGGCACCACCGGTTGCCTTTGTCGGTGGGAGAGGTCATCGCATCTCACTGGACAGCTACCGCCCGCCTCGAGCTGGGCAGACCCCGGTCAGAAAGGTTCTGTCCCGCCACAGTCCACCTGCTTCAATGGATGCTTGGATCTCAGGGTCATTGCCTGACAAGTGGACTGTAACACCGCACCAAACAGCACGACAAAAAAAGGAAAGAAGGTACCAACCCTTTGTTTTGCAAGCTGGAACGTCAGAACTATGTGTCCTGGCCTGTCGGAAGACCTTGCACAAATCAACGACACTCAGAAGACCGCCATCATTAACAACGAGCTCAGTAGACTCAATGTGGACATTGCAGAACTTCAGGAGACACGCCTCCCTGCGAGCGGATCGCTAAGAGAGCAAGACTTCACTTTGGCAGGGTCGGGATCCTGAAGAACCAAGACAGCATGGAGTGGGCTTCTCCATCAGAAACTCTTTGCTCAGCATGAGAATGCCACCTTCAAATGGCTCGGAATGCATACTGTCCATCTGACTGCTCACCGCCTCTGGCTCAGTACACCTACTCAGCATCTATACTCCAACACTCTGCTCCCCACCTGAAGCTAAAGACCAGTTCTACGAGGAGCTCCATAATATCATCAGTAGCATTCCTAATACTGAACATTTGTTCCTGCTGGGGGACTTTAATGCCAGGGTTGGGGCCGACCATTACTCATGGCCCTCCTGCCTTGGGTTCTATGGCATTGGAAGGATGAATGAGAATGGACAGAGACTGCTGGAGTTGTGTACCTATCACAACCTCTGCATCATCAACTCGTTCTTTCATACTAAACCCTGTCACCAGGTTTTATGGAGACACCCAAGCTCACGTCGTTGGCACCAGCGGACCTCATCGTCACAAGGCGAGCCTCGATAAACAGTGTCCAAATCACACACAACTTCCACAGTGCAGACTGTGACACCGACCACTCCCTGGTGTGCAGCAAGGTTAGACTCAAACCAAAGAAGCTGCATCACTCCAAGCAGAAGGGCCGCCCGCGCATCAACACGAACAGAATTTCTCATCCACAGCTGTTACATATGTTTCTAAATTCACTTGAAAAAGCCCTTCAAAACACTCCCGCAGGGGATGCAGAGTCGAAGTGGGCCCACATCAGAGACGCCATCTATGACTCGGCAATGACCATCTTTGGCAAACATGAGAAGCAGAATGCAGACTGGTTTCAATCTCACTTTGAAGAGCTGGAACCTGTCATAGCCACTAAGCGTTCTGCACTGTTGAACTACAAGAAAGCCCCTAGCGAGTTAATATCCGTAGCACAAAAAACAGCCAGGCGCTGTGCAAATGACTACTGGCAACACCTATGCAGTCATATTAAGCTGGCCTCTGACACCAGAAACATCAGAGGAATGTATGATGGCATTAAGAGAGCTTTTGGGCCAACCATCAAGAAGATCGTCCCCCTCAAATCTAAATCAGGGGACACAATCACTGACCAATGCAAGCAAATGGACCGCTGGGTGGAGCACTACCTAGAACTGTACTCCAGGGAAAATGTTGTCACTGAGACCGCCCTCAATGCAGCCCAGTCTCTGTCAGTCATGGATGAGCTGGACGAACAGCCAACAAAATTGGAACTCAGTGATGCCATTGATTCTCTAGCCAGTGGAAAAGCCCCTGGAAAGGATGGCATTATCCCTGAAATAATCAAGAGTGCCAAGCCTGCTATACTCTCAGCAGTCCATGAACTGCTTTGTCTGTGCTGGAATGAGGGAGCAGTACCATTGGACATGCGCGATGCCAATATCATCACCCTCTATAAGAACAAGGGTGACCACGGTGACTGCAACAACTACTGTGGAATCTTCCTGCTCAGCAGAATGAGGAAAGTCTTCGCTTGAGTCGTTTTAAACAGGCTCCAGAAGCTGGCTAAGCGTGTCTACCCTGAGGCACAGTGTGGCTTTAGAGCAGAGGGATCCACCATTGACAAGCTGTTCTTCGCGAGCTACAGGAGAAATGCCGCGAATAACAGATGCCCCTCTACATTTGCTTTCATAGATCTCACCAAAGCCTTTGACCTCGTTAGCAGACGTAGTCTCTTCAGACTACTAGCAAAGATCGGATGTCCACCAAATCTACTAAGTATCATCACCTCATTCCATGACAATATGAAAGGCACAATTCAGCATAGTGGTGCCTCATCAGACCCCTTTCCTATCCTGAGTGGCGTGAAACAGGGCTGTGTTCTCGCACCTACACTGTTTGGGATTTTCTTCTCCCTGCTGCTCTCACATGCATTCAAGTCTTCAGAAGAAGGAATTTTCCTCCAAACAAGATCAGAGGGCAGGTTGTTCAACCTTGCCCATCTTAGAGTGAAGACCAAGGTGCGGAAAGTCTTCATCAGGGAACTCCTCTTTCCTGACGATGCAGCATTAACATCCCACGTAGAAGAGTGTCTGCAGAGACTCATCGACAGGATTGCGGCTGCCTGCAATGAATTTGGCCTAACCATCAGCCTCCAGAAAACGAACATCATGGGACAGGACGTTAGAAATGCTCCATCCATCAATATCGGCGACCACGCTCTGGAAGTGGTTCAAGAGTTCACCTACCTAGGCTCAACTATCACCAGTAACCTGTCTCTCGATGCAGAAATCAACAAGCACTTGGGAAAGGCTTCGTCTGCTATGTCCAGACTGGCCAAGAGGGTGTGGGAAAATGGCGCATTGACACGGAACACAAAAGTCCGTGTGTATCAAGCCTGTGTCCTCAATACCTTGCTCTATGGCGACGAGGCCTGGACAACATATGTCAGCCAAGAGTGACGTCTCAACTCATTCCATCTTCGCTGCCTCCGGAGAATCCTTGGCATCAGCTGGCAGGACCGTATCTCCAATGCAGAAGTCTTCGAGGCGGCCAACCGCCCCAGCATATACACCCTAGTGAGCCAGTGGCACTTGAGGTGGCTTGGCCATATGAGCCACATGGAAGATGGCAGGATCTCCAAGGACGCATTTTACAGTGAGCTCGTCACTGGTATCAGATCCACCTGCCCTCCATGTCTCTGCTTTAAAGACGTCTGCAAATGCGACATGAAGTCCTGTGACATTGACCACAAGTCGTGGGAGTCAGTTGCTAGTGATTGGCAGAGCTGGCGGGCAGCCATAAAAGCGGGGCTAAAGATTGGAGAGTCAAAGAGACTTAGCCGTTATCAGGAAAAAAGACAGAAGTGCAAGGAGAGAGCCAACTGTGTAACAGCCCCGACAACCAATTTTATCTGCAGTGCCTGTGGAAGAGTCTGTCACTCATGCCTCACGAATCGTGTCTCACGAATTCTCACGAATTTGAGTGAGTATTTCAAGGAGGTGACCAAGAGTATTGACGAGGTCAGGGTGATGGACGTTGTCTACATGGACTTTAGCAAGGCCTTTGACAAGGTCACGCATGGTAGGCTGGTCCAGAAAGTTCGAACACATGGGATCCAGGGTGAGCTAGCAAATTGGATACAAAATTGGCTTGGCGATAGGAGGCAGAGGGTGGTAGTGGAGGGTTGTTTTTCAGATTGGAGGCCAGTGACCAGTGGTGTGCCGCAGGGATCGGTGCTGGGCCCTCTGTTGTTTGTCATATATATTAATGACTTGGATGTGAATGTAAGGGGCATGATTTGTAAGTTTGTAGATGACACCAAAATTGGTGGTATAGTGGACAGTGAAGAAGGTTATCTAAGGTTACAACAGGATATAGACCAGCTGGGAAAGTGGGCAAATGGAATTTAACGCAGACAAGTGTGAAGTGATGCATTTTGGGAGGTTAAACAAGGGCAGGACATATACAGTGAATGGTAGGGCCCTGGGGAGTGTTGTTGAGCAGAGAGACCTTGGGGTGCAAGTGCATAGTTCCCTGAAAGTGGCAACACAGGTAGACAGGGTGGTGAAGAAGGCGTATGGCATGCTTGCCTTCATTGGCCGAGACATTGAGTACAAGAGTTGGGACGTCATGTTACAGTTGTACATAACGTTGGTTCGGCTGCATTTGGAATACTGTGTGCAGTTCTGGTCGCCGCACTACAGGAAAGATGTGATTAAGCTAGAGAGGGTGCAGAAAAGATTCACAAGGATGTTGCCTGGTTTGGAGGGCTTGAGTTATAAAGAGAGGTTGGATAGGCTGGGTCTGTTTTCCCTGGAGCGAAGGAGGCTGAGAGTGGACATGATAGAGGTATATAAAATTATGAGAGGCATAGATAGGATAGATAGCCAGTGTCTGTTTCCCATGGTAGGGGTGACTAAAACTAGAGGGCATAGATTTAAGGTGAGAGGGATGAGGTTTAAAGGGGATCAAAGGGGTAAATTTTTCACACAAAGAATAGTGGGTATTGGGAATGAGCTGCCTGAGGAGGTGGTGGAGGCAGGAACAGTAGCAACATTTAAGAGGCATCTGGACAGGTACTTGAATGAGCAAGGCATAAAGGGATATGGTATTAATGCAGGCAGGTTGGATTTGTATAGATAGGCATTGTGGTCGGCATGGACGCGGTGGGCCGAAGAGCCTGTTTCTATGTTGTACGACTCTATGACTCTAGAATTGGCCTTTATAGCCACTCCAGTCGCAGCTCCACAAACCACTGACCACCTCTAGATGTTACCCATTGTCTCTCGAGAGAAGGAGGCCAAAGGAAAAAAAAAACTGGAAAGCAGTGAACAAGTATTCACCAAGGGGGAGCTAAAAATATGGTGTGTTTAAAGAATAAAACCCTGTTATGGTAAGAGCAGGTGAAGGCTGAGAGGGAACCCTCGACCCCTTTCTCACCTGGTCATAACAGAAATTTGGGGGCTACCGTCCTGGATTGACCAACAAACAAATGAAAGAATGAGGTACTGATGAGGAAAAGGAGTTCTCCTCACAGACCTGAGCAGTAGTAGTTCACCAGTTCACCAGTGGGGCTGCAGAGGTACCAGAGAGTACTATTAAGAAGGGCCCACGAGACTACAGTGGCTTTACATGCCAGTATACGAAAGACCAAAGCGCACATAAGACAGCAGTTTGACTGGCCAAAACTCCACATAGATGTGATGGAATACTGCAGGAGTTGCCACATGTGCCAGGTTGAGGGGAAACCCCAACCTCCAGTGAAACCTGCACTCTTAAGTCCTGTAATAAAAGCAACATACTGTGTCCTGTATTGGTTTTAGGAGGACCCTCCAGCAGAGGGCTGGTGAACTGTAAGGGACCCCCACCGAGAACAAAAGGGGACAGGCAGGCACAAGGCTGGCAAAAGGTTAGAAAGGGAAGGGGAGAAAGCAAAAAAGAGGGTAGATTAAAGGAAGTCTGGGAGGAACCCTGGATGAAAACCCCTACTGTCTGGTCAGCCAACCCTGAAAAATTGGAAAAGTTGTATCCCACACCCTCCTATGTTAATGCAGACACTAGAAGCATCCCACCAGAGTTGTTAACAAATTTACAGGAACCTGCAGAGACAAAGAAAGACCCCCAGGGGGGCAGGGAAACTGTGAAGGTGATGCCTCACCTAGTCAAAGTGCCACAGGGGACTGCAGTAGAGTCTGCACAAATACTTGCAGGCAGGAGTGTCCCAGAGGTCAAATGGGAAATTAGCAAAGAATCCTTTCCCACAGTCAGTAAAAAAGGGAACCACCCATCCCCTGAAGTCAAAATGAGGCAGTCTTGGAAATGGGCAAACTGAAGAAAAACGTCCCCAAAGAACTACATGCTTTTGGGATGCCAAAATGGGGGCAGTTAAAACATCACTGGCACCAAGAAAGGACAGGCTCTAATAAGTTTGAGGATTTATGAATCAATGTGAATGAATGAGAGAGACGCATGCTTTTTTTCCTGTATCTTATATTTTCTCTCTCGACCTTTTCTAATGAAATGTGCTTGTCTCCAATTGTATTTAATTCCACTGGGTGTGGAGGTGTCATGCAGACCTCACCCCACCTGCCAAGAATGAGGCATATTAATTTTGTCATATGAACATTGATTTTAAACTGTTGCTGGAGCGTGGAAATGACTTGTTAAATAGATCAGCCATGGCTGGAAAAAAATGTGCATACTAACAGACAGTGCTTGGAGGGACAAAGGGCTATTCCCTGCTCCAATGTAACCCACAATGGTATTTGAGCACCAGGTATTGTGTGTAAGAAGAGACATTCCAGGATTGGCTAAGACAAGAGAATCCACAAACAGACATGGCTGGACCAGCTAGTCACATGACTAACCTGCTTGGCAACCTGGGTTTTTTCTGAATTGTACAAAGTGTTTGAACTGGAATACTGCAGAATGCTCCTGGACTGAAGAAGACTTCTCCTGTCTGTCTGCTCCCATCTCTTTCTCACGGAACTCCAAATCCACTGAAGACACATGAACCCCAAGGGAGAAAAGTCTCTTACAGTGAACAAGGTTTAATAAGAATACAACGAAAAGCCAGATCTACCTACAACCAAGGACTCGACAGTGAGCTCGATGAACCATAACAAAAAACCTCTTCAGATATTGCCTCAAACTTTTCCACTTTATTTCTTCTGCTCTTTTCTGTCTCCATCTGCATGTGTGTTTATTGTTCATGCATACTGGCATGGGCATGAAGTGTATCCTTAGGCGTTAACCGAGTTAGAGTTTAAGATTCATAAAGTTCAATCTTTTTTCTTTAAACCTAAGAAAATCTGCTTGGCTGGTTTCTTTGCCTTATAATTGGAAGTTAGTGAACAAGGATTCAACAAGGGGGAACCAGAAAAAAAATGAGTGTTTAAAATAAAACCCTGTTATGGCAAGACCAGGTGAAGGCTGAGAGGGAACCCTAGACCCCTTTCTCACCTGGTCATCACAACGTATATAGAGATTTCTTGGAATCTGTAGATGTAACCTACAAATAGTGGCTTTGCGTTAATACATTGTTATATTATTATGGAATCATACAAAGATACAGCACAGAATGAGGCCATTCCGCCCATGTGCTGGTTCTTTGAAAGAGCTATTCAAATAGACCCACACCCCTGCTCATTCCCCATGACCCTGCAATTCATCTCTGTTCAAGTATTTATGCAATTCGATTTTGCAAATTACTTGAAAATTACTTTAAATCTGTATCCACTGGTTACCAACCCTCCTTATTTACTCTATCAAAACATAGAACATAGAACATAGAACATACAGCACAGAACAGGCCCTTCGGCCCACAATGTTGTGCCGATCCTTTGTCCTCTGTCAAGGACAATTTAATCTATACCCCATCATTCTCCTTTATCCATATACCTATCCAAAAGCCTTTTGAAAGTCCCTAAAGTTTCTGACTCAACAACTTCCCCGGGCAAGGCATTCCATGCCTCGACCACTCTCTGGGTAAAGAACCTTCCCCTGACATCCCCCTTATATCTCCCACCCTTCACCTTAAATTTATGACCCCTTGTAACGCTTTGCTCCACCCGGGGAAAAAGTTTCTGACTGTCTACCCTATCTATTCCCCTGATCATCTTATAAACCTCTATCATGTCACCCCTCATCCTTCTCCTTTCTAATGAGAAGAGGCCTAGAATGTTCAGCCTTTCCTCGTAAGACTTATTCTCCATTCCAGGCAACATCCTGGTAAATCTCCTCTGCACCCTCTCCAAGGCTTCCACATCCTTCCTAAAATGAGGCGACCAGAACTGCACACAGTACTCCAAATGAGGCCTTACCAAGGTCCTGTACAGCTGCATCATCACCTCACGGCTCTTAAATTCAATCCCTCTGCTAATGAACGCTAACACCCCATATGCCTTCTTCACAGCCCTATCCACTTGAGTTGCAACTTTCAATGATCTATGCACATAGACCCCAAGGTCTCTCTGCTCCTCCACATGCCCAAGAACCCTACCGTTAACCCAGTATTTTGCATTCATGTTTGTCCTTCCAAAATGGACGACCTCACACTTTTCAGGGTTAAACTCCATCTGCCACTTTTCAGCCCAGCACTGCAACCTATCCAAGTCCCTTTGCAGACGACAATAGCCCTCCTCGGTATCCACAACTCCACCAACCTTTGTATCATCTGCAAATTTACTGACCCACCCTTCGACTTCCTCATCCAAGTCGTTAATAAAAATCACAAACAGGAGAGGACCCAGAACTGATCCCTGCGGCACGCCACTGGTAACTGGGCTCCAGGCTGAGTATTTACCATCTAAGACCACTCTCTGCCTTCTATCAGTTAGCCAATTCTTAATCCAACTGGCCACATTCCCCACTATCCCATGCCTCCTGACTTTCTCCATAAGTCTACCATGGGGGACCTTATCAAATGCCTTACTAAAATCCATGTACACCACATCCACTGGTTTACCCTCATCCACTTGCTTGGTCACCTGCTCAAAGAATTCAATCAGGCTTGTGAGGCAAGACCTACCCCTCACAAAACCGTGCTGACTGTCCCGAATCAAGCAGTGTCTTTCCAGATGCTCAGAAATCCTATCCCTCAGCACCTTTTCCATCAACTTGCCTACCACCGAAGTAAGACTAACTGGCCTGTAATTCCCAGGGTTGTTCCTATTCCCTTTCTTGAACAGGGGCACAACATTTGCCACCCTCCAATCACCTGGTACCACCCCCGTCAGCAGAGAAGATGAAAAGATCATTGCCAGCGGCTCTGCAATTTCATCCCTTGCTTCCCATAACATCCTTGGATATACCCCGTCAGGCCCGGGAGACTTGTCTATCTTCAAGTTATTCAAAAACCCCAACACGTCTTCCCTCCTAACGAGCACTTCCTCGAGCTTACCAGTCTGTTTCACACCGTCCTCTTCAGTAATACACCCCTTCTCATTCGTAAATACCGAAGAGAAGTACTCATTCAAAACCTCACTTATCTCTTCCGGCTCAACACACAGTCTCCCGCTATTGTCCTTGACCGGACCTACGGTCCCCCTAGTCATCCTCATATTTCTGACATACGCGTAAAAGGCCTTGGGGTTTTCTTTTATCCTACCCGCCAAGCATTTTTCATGCCCTCTCTTAGCTCTCCTAATCCCTTTCTTCAGATCCTTCCTGGCCATCTTGTATCCCTCCAGAGCTATGCCTGTGCCCTTTTTCCTCAACTTTATATACGCATCCTTCTTCTTCCTAACAAGACTCTCAACCTCTCTTGTCAACCACGGTTCCCTCACATGACCATCCCTTCCCTGTCTGACAGGGACATGCTTATCAATGGCCCCTACTATCTGCTCCTTGAAAAAGTTCCACATTTCGACCGTGCCCTTCCCTGCCAGCATATGCTTCATGATTTTGAACACCTGCCAAACTAATTACCTCTTCCCATACTTCTTGTCTCCTGCAATTCCCTATTAAATCTCCCGTTAAACTTCTGTGCTCCAAGGAGAATAACCCCGGCTTCTCCCGTCTCTCCACATCACAGAAGTCCCTCATCCTTGGTACCAATCTAGTAAATCTCCTCTACAGCCGCTCCAAGGAATTGACATCCTTCCTAAAGTGTGGTGCCAGAATTGGACACAATTCTCATCTGTGATAGTCTATTAGCTGCTTTTTGGCTTAGGGCAAAACCCATGCCTAATACCCTTGATGAGTAAATATCAAAAGCAGTTGCGCTGAAAATGTTGAATCACAATTTGGCCATCCGTTCTAACATGCCACGGCTTCTGTCCCACCACCCAGCTCTTAGCTTTGCCATTTCTGCTCTATTCGTTAGTTCTGGTTGATATGATAGTTGCCGGGGATGTTTTATTATTGAGCTTAAAGCAGAATAAGTACATACAAAGAGTTCACAACACAGGAAGAGGTCATTTGCCCAAAGTGGTCTATTCTGGTGTTTACACTCTACAGAAATCTCCTCCCAAACTATTTACAACTTCCCATACTGCTCGGATCCTGCAATTCCCTTTTAGCTGCATTATGGAACACGTGAACATAAGAACAGGAGGAGGCCATTCAGCCCCATGATCCTGTTCCGTCATTCAATTAGATCATGGCTGACCTGTATCTTAACTCCATCTACCCACTTTAGTTCCAGAACCCTTAATACTCTTACTTAACAAAAATCTATCAATCTCTGTTTTGAACTTATCAATTGACCTCCCAGCCTCAACATCTTTCTGTGAAGAAGTGCTTCCTGAGATCACCCCTGAACAGCATAGCTCGAATTGTAAAGTTATGCGCTCCCCCCCCACCCTCCCCCACCCACTTGTTCTGGACTCCCCCCATCAGAGAAAATAGTTTCTCTCTACCTACCCCATCAAATCCTTGAATTATGTTACACATCTCAATTCCTCCCTCATTTAAAAAAAAAGTCTGGATGTGGGTTCCACTGGCAAAGCCATGGTTTATTGCTCATCCCTAGTTGCCCTGAAACTGAGTGGCTTATAGGCCATTTCAGAGGGCAGCTAAGAGTCAAACACAGTGGTGTGGGACTGGAGTCACATATAGGTCCAGACCGGGTAAGGACAGCAGGTTTCCTTCCTGTAGAGAACTTTAGTGAACCAGTTGAAATGTTCCCTTTTTACTGATGCAGACTTTTTGAAATTTATTTTCAGATTAAAAAAAAATTAAATTCACATTCGCAGACTTTCGTAGTATAATCTGAATCCATGTTTTCTGGTCTATTAGTCCAGGCCTATTGATTACTAGTCCAGCGATTATAACTGTGTGTTGTAAGCCTTCAACCAGTCCATATGGCAGTGAGTTCCACATTCTCACCACTCTCTGTGCAAAGAAATTCCTCCTAAATGTGATATTAATGGTTGTCTTATATTTATGCCTCCTTGTTCTGGACTCACCCACAAAGGGAAAAACCTTCTCTGTGTTCACCCAGAGAGTGGTGAAAATGTGGAACACACGACCGCAGGAGTGGTTGAGGTGAATAGCATAGATGCATTTAAGGGGAAGCGAGATTAACACATGAGCAAGAAAAGAAAAGAAGCTTGTGCTGATCGGGTTAGATGAAGAGGGGTGGGAGGAGGCTTGTGTGGAGCATAAACACTGGCATTGCCCAGCTGGGCTGAATGGCCTGTTTCTATGCTGAATCCTTCCTATGTAATTCGAACCACTTCATCATTTTAGCGACCCCTGTCAGGTTTTCTCTTTGCCCACTCTTGGCAGAGAGCGCATTTGTTTGCCTACTAGATTGCTTTTGAGTTTAATATACCTCACAATAGACAATGAGATGCTTGGAGGAAATTCAGAATGATTTTCCACTCAGGAATTGAGTTTCGCCCACTAATTGTCCCAGTTTCTATTATATATTATGCAGTAGAAAAAAACTTGCATTTTTATAGCTTCTTTCAGGACCTCAGGATATCACAAAACACTTTGCAGGCATGAAGTAGTTTTTTTTAAGTGTTGTAGGAATATCACAATGTAGGAAATATGACAGCCAATTTACGCACAGCAAGCACACATGGAAGCAATTTGCTAATCATCAAATAATCTGTTTTGGTAATACAAAGAACAAAGAACAAAGAAAATTACAGCACAGGAACAGGCCCTTCGGCCCTCCAAGCCTGCGCCGATCCAGATCCTCTATCTAAACCTGTCGCCTATTTTCTAAGGGTCTGTATCTCTTTGCTTCCTGCCCATTCATGTATCTGTCTAGATACATCTTAAAAGACGCTATCGTGCCCGCGTCTACCACCTCCGCTGGCAACGCGTTCCAGGCACCCACCACCCTCTGCGTCAAGAACTTTCCACGCATATCCCCCCCTAAACTTTTCCCCTCTCACTTTGAACTCGTGACCCCTAGTAATTGAATCCCCCACTCTGGGGAAAAAGCTTCTTGCTATCCACCCTGTCTATACCTCTCATGATTTTGTACACCTCAATCAGGTGTTGATTGAGGGATAAATATTGGCCAAGATGCCAAGTATAACTCCCCTGCTCTCCTTCAATGTAATGCCATGGATCTTTTACATCTGCTAATAGGGCAGGCAGAATTTTGCCTGTGAAGGAGGGCACCTCTGACAGTGCAGCACTCCCTCAGTACTGCACTGGAATGGCAGCCTGGACTTTTGTGCTCAAGTCCTGGAGTGGGACATGAACCTGCAACCTTCTGACTCAAAGTTGAGAGTGCTACCAACTGAGTCCTGGCGGATATTAGCCGAATGGCTCAAAAGTATAAAAATATCGTCAGCAAATTACAAAGCAGATTAAATCAGAAAAAAAAACCTGTAACTTTGATAAATAGAATCATTCTTAGATTGATTGGATATCGTCTGTTCAGCCTCCAGTGACCAACGTACACAGAAACCCTTCAATTAAGCATCAGGATATATGTTGTATCCTAAACCCCGGCATCTAATTTATATGCTTCTCAACAGCTGCTCCGAATCATTTTCAATGACACGTTGACAGGGTTTGATATTTATACATTTTCACAACACCTACATCATTAATTTTTATGGCAACACTATGATAAGTCTTTCCTGACTCATTCAACTCTTCTTCCTTCATCTAACCAGACACGAATAATAACCAGACTAAAAAAAACTCATCAGGAGTCAAACTTGCCAAAGTCATGCTCAATCATTGAACTCACAAAAGTGAAAAGAGGAAGCCAGGCAATGCTTAGCTCCCTTCTGAAACTAAGTAAGCCTGAGCTAAGTGTTAGCATGATCACGATTCTCATCTTTCAGTCAGTAGCTGTTGGGTTCAGGCCCTAGTTTAGAGATTCATCTGCTGCTGAAACCCGCAATATGCTAGACTTAACTATTCCAATGCTCTCCTGGCCATCCTCCGACCTTCCACCCTTGAGCTCATCTGAACCTCTGCTGCCTATTTCCTAAGTCACACCAAGTCCTGTTAACCCATCAACGCTGTGCTCGCTGACCCACATTAGTTCCTGGTCTGGCAACGCCTCAAATTTAAAATTCTCTTTGTTGTTTTCAAATCCCCCAGTGGCCTCACGCCTCCCAATCTCTATAATCTCCTCCAGTCCTACGACCCTCCGAAATCTCTGCTCTCCTACAATTCTGGCCTTTGCGCATCCCTGATTTTAATCACTCCACCATTGATGGCCGTGCCTTCAGCTCCCGAGGTCCTAAGCTCTGGAATTCCCTCCCTAAATCTCTCCACCTCACTTCCTTTATCTCCTCCTTTAAGATGCTCCTTAAAACCTACCTCTTGGAGTAAGTTTTTGGTCACCTAATATCCTCTTGTGGCTCTGTCAAATTTTGTTTGATAACACCCGTGTGAAGTGCCTTAGAACATTTCATTATATTAAAGGTGCTATATAAATGCAAGTTGCTGATACGGTTGTTGACCGCATAACCTAGGTTGATGTTTCAGTGCAGTACTGAGGGAGTGCTGTCCCTTTGAATGGCAGTAAATAGTTCCAACAAAAGCCCAGAAGTCAATCAGCAGTTTCAGAAGATAAAGCTGCGTGTACTACATGTGTCCTTTCAATCATACTCCTTCTTGACTGTTGGTGCTATGATTCCCTGACCGAGTTTATTACGTGACCAATTATGGGGTGGGGCAAAACCAATTTCACCAGAGGGTCCTGCAACTTATTTAAATATTTCTACAGTACCCGTCACGACCTCAGGACATTCCAAAGTGCTTCAGCTCCCACAAACAGCAATGTGATAAATTACCAGGTAGTCTATGTTAGTGGTGATAGTCTGGTATTCTAGTTATTAGTTTGAGAGGTCAGCAAACCACAGACAACACCCCCTACTCAGCCTAAAGATTGCAATTCCGACGTTGTAGCACTGCCTCAGTACTGGCACTGGAGTATCAGCCGTGATTATGTGCTCAGGTTGCTGGAGTGGGACTTGAATCCACAACCCACTGATATTGTGCAATAAAGTTGTGCGCTTTATGAAAGCTGTGAACCATTGCAACAGATGTAAATGGTGCTTTAATGTCCTTCAGCAAAGGGAAACTGCGTGACTACACTAAGTGGGTGAATATTTATGTGCTCTGAAATGATCTAGCAAGGCATGCAGTTGTTAAACAATTCCTACTCAAGACTAAGGGCGACTTGAAAAAGTGCCCACCTCCAGAAACAAATATAAAAACACTTGAGAGTTGTTTGTAAGTTTAGGGTAGAGCATAAGACGTGGGTTAGGATTAAGAGTGATTTACAACAGGGGTTGATTTTAGGGAGGGAATGAATTTATTTCAGGAATTATTTATTCCACTGGAAGCGAACGCTTATTTTGGCAGAGAAGCATCTTTATCAGACTAGATTCACTGGAGCAAGGATGATCTGTTATTCGGAGCGGTACATGTCCTAACATTGTCTTGATTATTCTATTGTTCTACTTCAATGCTATTCCAGCTGTCGCAACTCACTGGGGTCAAAAGTTGCAGGGGCATGAATTTTCCAGGAAAAAGGCGGTGGGTATGTAAACTGCAATATGGTTGTCGACCCTCCAAGGCTGTCCTGGATTCTCCAGGAATTAATGATGTTGTTCCTGTGAGCAACTCGGGAAAAAAATCATCGGGGCTTTAGAAAATAATGTGTTGTTTTGCATTAGCTTTGAACACTTTTGTTTATTAGTGATACAAATATTGGAGAAAAGGCTATTTGACTGGCTGGCGTGGTTGGAAGTGGGAGGTCATGTGACAATCTCCAGTATGACGTCCAACCTGAGTTGGCAACTTTAGTAGGGAGGAGGGGAGTTTTTAGACCCATTACACTTTTCTTGAGGGATTTGGCAGTGGTTTTAACAGCCACAGTTCTGAATAATCTTTGCAAGTTCTCCCTGTGTCTGTGTGGGTTTCCTCCCACACCCAAAAAGACTTGCAGGTTGATAGGTAAATTGGCCATTATAAATTGCCCCTAGTATAGGTAGGTGGTAGGGAAATATAGGGACAGGTGAGGATGTGGTAGGAATATGGGATTAGTGTAAGATTAGTATAAATGGGTGGTTAATGGTCGGCACAGACTCAGTGGGCCGAAGGGCCTGTTTCAATGCTGTATCTCTAAATCTAAAAATCTAAATCTAAAATCTAATCACCTCTGATAACTGACAAAGGGAGAATTTTGTCAGAGAATTAGACTCAGAATGTAATGAGGGTAAAGGTTAATGATTTGGCTTTCACTTGAGCACCAATCAATTCTACACCAATAAAACTCTAGCTTAGTTTATAATTAGCAAGACTAAGTGTTGTGAACTGTGAGGGGGATAGTGATAGACTTCAAGAGGAGACAGTTTGGTGGAATGGGTGGGCACATGGCAGATGAAATTTAATGCAGAGAAGTGTGAAGTGATACATTTTGATAGGAAGAACAAGCAGAGGCAATAAAAAATAAAGGATATAATTCTAAAGGTGTTGCAGGAGCAGAGGGACCTGGGGGTATATGTGCACAAATCAGAGAGGTGGCACGACAGTTTGAGAAAGCGGCTAATAAAGCAGATGGCATTCTGGGTTTTATGGAGTACAAAAGCAAGGAAACTGTGGTAAACTTTTATAAAACACACGTTCAGCCTAACCTGGAGTTTTGTGTTTAATTCTGGGCACCGCACTTTAGCAAGGATGTGAAGGCTTTCGAGAGGGTTTAGTTTAGTTTAGAGATACAGCACTGAAACAGGCCCTTCAGCCCACCGAGTCTGTGCCGACCATCAACCACCCATTTATACTAATCCTATACTAATTCCATATTCCCACCACATCCCCACCTGTCCCTATATTTCCCTACCACCTACCTATACTAGGGGCAATTTATGATGGCCAATTAACCTATCACCCTGCAAGTCTTTTGGCCTGTGGGAGGAAACTGGAGCACCCGGAGAAAACCCACGCAGACACAGGGAGAACTTGCAAACTCCACACAGAATTGAACCCGGGTCGCTGGAACTGTGAGGCTGCGGTGCTAACCACTGCGCCACTGTGTACAGAAAAGATTTACGAGAATGGTTCCAGGGATGAGGGACTTCAGTTATGTGGATAGATTGGAGAGGCTGGGGATGTTTTCCTTTGAGAAAGCAAGGTTGAGAGGAGATTTGTTAGAGGTGTCCAAAATCAAGTCTAAACAGAGTAGATAGGGAGAAACTGTTCACAGAATCACAGAATTGTTACAGCACAGAAGGAGGCCATTCAGCCCATTGTGTCTGCACAGCTCTCTGAAAGAGCAACTCCCTCAGTTCCATTCCCCTGCCTTCTCCCCGTTACCCTGCACATTCTTCCTTTTCATATAACTGTCTAATTCCCTTTTGAATGCTTCAATTGAACCTGCCTCCACCACGTTCTGAGGCAGCGCATTCCAGACCTTAACCACTCTGCGTGTAAAGGTTTTTCCTCATGTCACTTTTGCCTCTCTTACCAAATACTTTAAATCTGTTCCCATGAACAGAAGGGTTGAGAAACAGAGGGCACCAATTTAAGGTGAATGGCAAAAGAGCCAAAGGCAACTTGAGGAAAAATATTTTTACATAGCGAATAGTCAGAATCTAGAATGCACTGCCTGAGAGTGTGATAGAGGTAGATTCAATCGGGGCTTTCAAAAGGGAACTGGATAATTATCTGGAGCAAAAAATTTGCGGGGCCATGGAAAAAGGCTGGGGAGGGGGACTAGCAGAGTTGCTTTGACAGAGAGTCGGAATGGACAGAATAACCTCCTTCTGTGCTGTTTCCATTCTATGATACCGAATGCCTTATAGCTAATGCAAGGGACATTTCCACTCACATCTCAAAGTATTCTTGGCATTCCATCATTTTTTTTGCTTATTCACAGAATGAAGGCAAAGGCAGCTTTTATTGCTCATTGCTAATTGCCATTGAGGAGGTGGCGGTGAGCTGCCTTCTTGACAACTGAATGGCTTGCTAAGCCATTTCGGAGGGCAATTGAGGGTCAATCACATTGCCTTGGGTTTGGAGTCGCAGGCAGGCCAGACCAGGTAATGAGGGCACATTTGGGTCGCCCTTTTAGGACAGAGACGAGGAGGAATTTTCTCTCTTAGAGGGTTGTGCGACTTTGGAATTTTCTTCCTCAGAAGGTGGTGGAGGAGGGGCCATTGAATATTTTTAAGGCAGAGGTAGATAGATTCTTGTTAGGCAAGTGAATCAAAGATTATCAGAGGTAGATGGGAGTGTGGAATTCGAGATGCAAACAGATCAGCCACGATCTTATTGAATGGCGGAGCAGGCTCGAAAGGCCGAATGGCCTACTTCTGCTCCTAATTCGTATGGTCATATGGTCGTATTTCCTTCCCTAACGGACGTTAGTAAACCAGGTGGATTTTTACGACAATCCAGAAGTTTCGTGGCCACCATTACTAAAGCCAGCTTTTTATTCCAGATTTATTTAATGAACTAAATTTAAATTTCCCAGCTGCCATGATGGGATTTGAACTCAAGTCTCCAGCTCATTAGAATGTCCAGTAACATAACCACTCTGCTATCGTTCCCATGTTTAGTGCTCACTTTAACACAATAACAACAGCAATTTGTATTTAAACCATGCCTTTAATGTAGGGAAACATCTCAAGTTGCTTCACACGAGCGAATATCAGGGTAACATTTGACATCAAACCACATAAGGAGATACTGGGACAGGTAACCAAAAGCTTGGTGATCGTGGTAGGTTTTGAAGAGTCTCTTAAAGGAGGAGAGAGAGATTTCTTTTGTCTATGAATTTATTAATTTGTTTCGTGGGATGTGGGCATCACCAGGCCAGCAATTTTTTGCCTGCCCCTAATTTGCCCTTGAACTGAGTGGCTTGCTAGGCCATTTCAGAGGGCATTTTAAGAGTCAACCACATTGCTGTGGATCTGGAGTCACATGTAGGCCAGATCAAATAAGGACCGGATATTTCCTGCCCTAAAGGACATTAGCAAACCAAATGGGTATTTACAACAATGGTTTTATGGTCATCATGGGCAGAAAGGCCTGCTTCTGTGCTGTATAATTCTATGACTTTATTAGACTAGCTTTGTAATTCCATATTCATTAATTGAATTCAAATTTCACCATCTGCTATGGTGGAATTTGAGCCCTTGTCACCAAAGTATTAGCCTGGGCTCTGCATTATTAGTCTAGTTACATTACCACTATACCACCACTTCCTCCAATATTGAATATTGAATATTAAATGGGAATAGCCACCTCCCCCCCCCCACCAAAGCATTGAACATAACAATTTCGACTGACACTGCACATCTACTCGTTAATTAAAATTAGTGAGCATAGAAAAACGTGTGACGTGTGTTCACCCTGGGTATTTTGTGCTCACACTGAAGGTCCTTTTCATGGAGCCCATTGCTGATATATTGAAGGAATGCAAGATTGCGGGGATTAATGATATCATCTGGTTGAGTGTAAATGCCCATTTCTCCACTGTGTGCAGTCAACCACACACAAAACTCAGGAGCATTGGACTAAAATATTTCCAGCTGTTCCACCACAATCATGTGAATTTACATCAGTCGCTTCTGCAATGTCGATGAAAATGGTGCCTGGTCCAATGTCAGAATAATCATCCTTTAGTTCCTGTAATATTCTAGCAGCCAAAAGATTAATAACTCATGTCACTTTCACAGCCACATGTTGAAGTATTGGAGTCACTGCAGATTCCTCTAAATCGATTTGGAGCATTGAATATGTGTCAGGAATATTACCCTAGAAAACCGAAACTTTGATTTGCATTGTTTGATCAATAGACACATGTATTTAATCTGAGGTCTATAAAGGCTATCCAAGCAAAGCCTTCTCTTTCCTGTCTGTCTGCATGTTTTGTAACTCTTTCTTGACATGACCCTACAGTCAGGCAGGACCTGACACTGTTATGAATCCCTCTCGATTTGGGTTGACACAGACTCCACTATGGACTCCTCTCGATTTGGACTGAGCCTAACCCTGCTGTCAACCCTGACCCTGCCGTCAACCCTGACCCTGCCGTCAACCCTGACCCTGCTGTGATCTTGACTTACGCTGACTCTCAGCCTACTGCGAATCCTGTTCTGGCTTGACCTGACCCTGTCGTGAACTCCATCTTGACTTGGGCTGATCCTGCTTCACAGGCAGAACCTGACTTGACCCTATTCTCCCCCAGAGGCTGAACTGAACTGGAAACTCCAGCGGATCAGGTTCAGTGCCAACAGATACAGGATTGCAAACAACCTTTGACTTTCGAACCTGCAACCTGCTATCAAGATAGAAGACAGAACCATTCGGCCCATCGTGCCTATGCCAGCTCCTTGAAAGAGCTGTACAATTAGTCCCACTCCCCCTGCCCTTTCCCCATACCCCTGCAAATTGTTCCCTTTCAAGTATTTATCCAATTCCCTTTTGAAAGTTACTTCAGGCAGTGCATTCCAGATCACAACAACTCGCTAAGTGAAAAATGTCTCCTCATTTCCCCTCTGATTCTTTGGCCAATTATCTTAAATCTGTGTCCTGTGGTTACTGACCCTCCTGCCAGTGCAAATAGTTTCGCCATATTTACTCGATCAAAACATGAATTTAAACACCTCCATGTGGGGCCACAGTAGCTGATCATCCCTCAATCCTGCCCAACAATGATACTGAGTCTGTCTGCAGTCTGGTGGGGTTGAGTCTGCTGCAGCCAGAGTCCATAGTCCGGTGGGATTGTGTTCTGCCTGAGAGTGGGGTCAGTGACTCCGAACATTGAAAATCTCATTCTATTCAAAAAAAAAAACAAGGTCAATTGCCAATAAAAAGGGAATTGTGTGAAAACATAGCCAGTCAGTAATTTCTAAAATGCCATTCATCATCCTCAGTTGTTTTGGTAGGAATATAGGGGATTGTCTTATTTAGATATATCACAGTGTTATTACGACCGAGGCGGGAGGAGTGCACTGTTTATTCTAGTCCCACTTCTCCCAGGTCGCAACATGTATTTTAAATTTTCCCACTTACTAATACAGTCAATCATATATTCTATTTTTCCCAGAATAGAACATACTAACCAGGTTTATTTAATGAACAAAAAATTATCAGTTTATTAAAAAACAAGTCTTAACTGGTAATGAGGTAAAGCATAAACACACAGATTTAAATTTTAAAGTCCCCTTTTTAACTTAGCCCCTCACACTCACAAACACATGCATACATTGGCTAACTGGAAAAAAAAGGGATTTTTTTAAAATTCAGAGCTCTGTTACAGACAAAAAAAGCTTGGGTTGATAACTTGCTAATTTTTGAAGAAAACATCAGATACGAACGTACGAATTAGGAGCAGGAGTACGCCACTCGGCCCTTCGAGCCTGCTCCGCCATTCAATAAGTTCATAGCTGAACTGATGACTCCACATTTCCACCTACCCCCGATAACCTTCCACCCTCTTGCTTATCAAGAATCTATTTACCTCTGCCTTAAAAATATTCAAAGACTCTGCTTCCACTGCCTTTTGAGGAAGAGAATTCCAAAGACTCACGACCCTCTGAGAGAAAAAATTTCTCCTCATCTCTCTCTTAAATGGGCGACCCCTTATTTTTAAACAGTGACCCCTAGTTCCAGATTCTCCCACAAGGGGAAACATCCTTTTCACATCCACCCTGTCAAGACCCCTCAGGATCTTATATATTTCAATCAAGTCGCCTCTTACTCTTCTAAAGTCCAGCGGATACAAGCCTAGCCTGTTAAATCTTTCCTCATAAGACAGCCCACCCATTCCAGGTATTAGTCTAGTAAACCTTCTCTGAACTGCCTCCAATGCAGTTAAGTAAGGAGACCAGTACTGTACACAGTACTCCAGATGTGGTCTCACCAGTGCCCTGTATTGCTGAAGCATAACCTCTCTACTTTTGTATTCAATTTCCCTCACAATAAATGATAACAATCTATTAGCTTTCCTAATTACATGCTGTACCTGCGTCTCAATTCATTCCATCTTCGCTGCCTTCGGAGAATACTTGGCATCAGGTGGCAGGACTATATTTCCAACACAGAAGTCCTTGAAGCGGCCAACATCCCCAGCTTATACACACTACTGAGTCAGCGGCGCTTGAGATGGCTTGGCCATGTGAGCCGCATGGAAGATGGCAGGATCCCCAAAGACACATTGTACAGCGAGCTCGCCACTGGTATCAGACCCACCGGCCGTCCATGTCTCCGTTATAAAGACGTCTGCAAACGCGACATGAAATCGTGTGACATTGATCACAAGTCGTGGGAGTCAGTTGCCAGCATTCGCCAGAGCTGGCGGGCAGCCATAAAGACAGGGCTAAATTGTGGCGAGTCGAAGAGACTTAGTAGTTGGCAGGAAAAAAGACAGAGGCGCAAGGGGAGAGCCAACTGTGCAACAGCCCCAACAAACAAATTTCTCTGCAGCACCTGTGGAAGAGCCTGTCACTCCAGAATTGGCCTTTATAGCCACTCCAGGCGCTGCTTCACAAACCACTGACCACCTCCAGGCGCGTATCCATTGTCTCTCGAGATAAGGAGGCCCAAAAGAAAAGAAAAGAAACCTGCATACTAACCTTTTGCGATTCATGCACTAGGACACCCAGATCCCTCTGCATCTCAGAGCTCTGCAATCTCTCACCATTTAGATAATATGCTTCTTTTTTATTCTTCCTGCCAAAATGGACAATTTCACATTTTGCCATATTATACTCCATTTGCCAGGTCTTTTCCCACTCACTTAACCTATCTAAATCCCTTTGTAGCCTCCTTATGTCCTCTTCACAACTTACTTTCCTACCTATCTTAGTGTCATCAGCAAATTTAGCAACCATACCTTTGGTCCCTTCATCTAAGTCATTTATATAAATTGTAAAAAGTTGAGGTCCTAGCATATATCCCTGTGACACACTACTTGTTACATCTTGCCAACCAGAAAATGATCCATTTATTGCCTGCTCTATGTTTCCTGTTAGCTAGCCAATCTTCTATCCATGCCAATATGTTACTCCCTACACCATGAGTTTCTATTTTCTGCAATAACCTTTGATGTGGCAGCTTATCAAATGCCTCCTGGAAATCTAAGTACAATACATCCACTGATTTCCCTTCATCCACAGTACATGCAACTCCCTCAAAGAACTCCAATAAGTTGGTTAAATATGCTTTCGCTTTCACAAAACCAGGTTGACTCTGTCTGATTAACTTGAATTTTTCTAACTGCCCTGCGAAAGCGTCTTTAATAATAGCTTCTAACATTTTCCCTAAGACAGATATTAAACTAGCTGGCCTGTAGTTTCCTGTTTTTTGTCTCCCTCCCTTTTTGAATAAAGGAGTTACATTTACTATTTTCCAATCTAATGGAACCTTCCCTGAATCTAGGGAATTTCGGAAAATTAAAACTAATGCATCAACTATCTCACTAGCCACTTCTTTTAAGACCCTAGGATGAAGTCCGGCAGGACTCGAGGACTTGTCAGCCCGCAGCTCCAGCAATTTGTTCAGTACCATTTCCCTGGTGATTGTAATTTTCTTGAGTTCCTCCCTCCCTTCCATTTCCTGACTTACAGCTAATGTTGCTTGTATCCTCTACAGTAAAGACCGATACAAAATACCTATTCAATTCATCTGCCATCTCCTTATTATCCATTATTAATTCCCCAGACTCACTTTTTATAGGACCAATGCTCACTTTGTTAACTCTTTTCTTTTTATAATATCTATATAAACTCTTACTATGTCTTTATATTTCTAGCCAGCTTTCTCCCGTACTCTAATTTTACCTTCCTTATCAATCTTTTAGTCATTCTTTGCTATTTTTTATATTCTGTCCAATCTTCTGACCTGCCTCCCATCTTTGCACAATTATATGCTTTTTCTTTAAGTTTGATACTATCTTTAACTGTTTTAGTTAACCACAGATGACGGATCCCACCTTTGGAATTTTTCTTTCTCTTTGAAATGTATCTATGCTGTGTATTCTGAAATATTCCCTTAAATGTCTGCCATTGCATCTCTATTGACCTATCCCTTAACCTAATTTTCCAGTTCACTTCTGCTTTCATGCTCTCATAATTGCCCTTATGTAAGTTTAAAATACTAGTCTTGGACCCACTCTTCTCTCCCTCAAACTGAATGTAAAATTCAATCATATTATGATCGCTGCTACCTAGGGGTGCCTTAACTATGAGGTCGTTAATTAATCCTATCTCATTGCACAATACCAGGTCTAGTATAGCCTGCTCTTTGGTTGGCTCCAGCACGTATTGTTCCAAGAAATTATCCCAAAAACATTCTATGTACTCCTCATCTAGGCTACCTCTGCCCATCTGATTTTTCCAGTCTATATGTAGGTTAAAATCCCCTATAATTATCACCGTACCTTTCTGACAAGCTGCCATTATTTCTTCCTTTATACCCCTTCCCACAGTGTGGTTAATGTTAGGTAGCCTGTACACCACTTCCACAAGTGACTTCTTGCCTTTATGATTTCTCATCTCTACCCAAACTGCTTCAACATCCTGGTTTCCTGAACTTGGGTCATCCCTCTCTACTGCACTAATACCATCATTAATTAACAGAGCTACCCCTCCACACTTTCCTAGCTTCCTGTCCTTCCTAAATACCATATACCCTTCAATATTCAGGTCCCAATCTATGTCACTGTATTATTCTGTGATTCTGTGATTTGTGCTCACAGTTCATCTGCTTTGTTTCGAATGCTATTTGCATTCAGGTACAGAGCCTTTAGTTTTGACCTTTTATTATTTTTGTAACCTCGAGCCTTATCTGTTGATTTATTCTTAGATTTGTACGCTCTGTTCCTTCCTGTCACAGTCTGTTTGTCATTTCCCATATTAATACCTTGCTCTCTTGCCTTGTCTCTACTCCTTGATTTACCATATCTTCCCAAATTTGATCCCTTGTCCCCACTATCCAGTTTAAAACCTCTCTACTTCCCTAGTTATGCAGCTCACTAGAACGGTTCCCAGCACGGTTCAGGTGTAGACCGTCACAACAGCCACCACTTTCCCCAGTACTGGTGCCAGTGCCCCACGAACTGGAACCCATTTCTACCACACCAATCTTTGAGCCACGCATTAATTTCTCTAATCCTATTTGCCTATGCCAATTTGCATGTGGCTCAGCTAATAATCCAGAGATCCAGAACCTTTGAGGTTCTGCTTCTTAATTTGGCGCCTAGTTCCTCATACTGACTACGCAGAACGTCTTTCCCTTCCCACTGTCAGTTCCTCTCCAGCCCTGAGCAGATGTCCCAAACCCTCGCACGGGGCAGGTAACACAGCCGTCTGGACTCTTGCTCTTTGCTGCAGAGGACAGTGTCAATCCCCCTAACTATACTGTCCCCTACTACCATTACATTCCTTTTTTCTCCCTCCAGTTGAATGACTTCCTGACCCTGGTGCCATGGTCAGGTTGCTCATCCACTCTGCAGCCCCCACTCTCATCCAAACAAGCTGAAAGAACCTCAAACCTGTTGGACAATCGCAAAGGCTGAGATTCCTGTGCTTCCGCCCTCTGGGTCCCCTTACCTGCCTCAGCTGCAGCCACACTCTCCTGTCCCTGACCACTGACCAAATGAGAAGACCCTATCCTAAGGGGTGTGTCCGCCTCCTGGTACAAAGTGTCCAGGTAACCTTCCCCCTCCTTGATGTGTCACAATGTCTGCATCTCGGACTCCAGTTCAATGACTCTGAGTCGAAGCTCTTTGAGCTGCAAATACTTACTGCAGACGTGTTTGCCCTGGATCACACTGGCATCCAGGAGCTCCCACATGCTGCAGCCAGGACACATCACCTGTCCTGCCTGTGATGTCTCACTTGATTTTCTTGAACGATCTCATTCCACTGAACTGAATGGCGGATCGGATAGGATAGAAGATAGGATAGTCTCTCCCTGACCTCTGTGCTCTTTTTGAAGTGAAACCTCTCCCTGCTCTCTGTGCTGTCATGCAGGCCCCCACCTGCCAAGCATGAGGCATATTAATTTCACCACATGGACATTAAATGTCAAATTGTTGTTGAAGTGAAGAAAGGTCTTGTTTTTAAAAAAAATTGCCAGATCTTGGCTGGAAAGACATTTTCATATTAACAGACAGTGTTTGGAAAGAACAAAGCAGCCATTCCCTGACACATTCAACCCACAATGGACTTTTGATCGCCAGATGTTGAAGGTGGGGGAGTTCGCATTCCAGGTTGACTGCTAAGATGACCGAATACACAAACGGAATTGGTCAAACCAGCTAGTCACATGACTAACCTGCTGGGCAACCTGAGTTTTTTGAATCTGTACAAACAGTCTAGGCAAAAAAAAAAACAGAATGCTCCTGGACTGAGATGATCTCTCTAGGCTGGCTTGCCACAGCCTCTCCTGCCTGTCTGCTCCCATCTCTTTCTTACGGAACTCCAAATCCACTGAAGCCACATGAATCCCAAGAGAGAAAAGTCTCCTACAGTGAACAAGGTTTAAGAAGAATACTGGACCGCAACAAAAAGCAAGATCTACCTACAATCAAGGATATTACAGTGAGGTCGAAGAACTGTAATACAATAAACTTCCTCAGATATTGCCTCAAACTTTTCCACTTTATTTCTTCTGTTTTCTTTCTGTCTCTATCTGCATGTGTGTATCGTGTATGCATGCTAGTGTGGGCGCGTCGTGTATCTGTAGGCGTTAAGCGAATTAGAGTTTAAGTTTTAAAATTTAATAAAAATGTAATAAAATTTCACTTTTCCTCTTTAAGCTACATAGACAGCTAACTGAGATCTTTTAGAACAGTTCTTTTCGAGTGGCGTTAAGAATTCATTTAGCCAGCTTTCTTCAAAGACAGGAGATGAGATGAATTGACACAGTGGACTTCTCAGGGTCTTTTAGAGATGCTGGAAGGCAAGCTGGGCTGTGGTCTTCTCTCCTGCCTTCACATCTTCAGCAGCAGGCTAACTTTATCAGCCACTCGCTCCAGCAGGTAAAACACGCTGACACTACAACCAAAAGCCTGTGAGTTTTCTGCTTCCTCAGGTACGCGTTGCTGCTCTTGGGCTTGTCCAATTAAGGAGCGCGCGACTGACTTCTCTGCCCACATCTTCCCCTGGTCCAAGGGTTTCTGTTCTATTTTTAATTCGAGTCATGTGACAACCAATACATTGTTGCCAAACCAGTTCTTTCAGTGTCCCCTTGATGACTGTCTTGAAAAAAAACTGGTCCAACATTTATTCAGTTTCACTATGAATTCCTCAAAAAAATTTTAACCAAAAAAAACCAGAATCACTTTCATAACAGTGCAAACAGATATATACAGTACACCATACAATACAGAATCAGCTATTCTCACATGAATGCAAGTCAGAGAATCAGTAAAATCAGATTACAATGGGCAGTACATATGTATCAGTGCTGTAGACACAAAAACTTGCATTTCCATAGCACCTCACATGCCTTCAGGACTTCCCAAAGCTCGATACAGCTAATGAAGTCCTTTTGAAGTGTTGTAATGCAGGAAACATGGCAGCCAATTTGAGCACAGCAAGCTCCCACAGACAGTAATGCAATCATGACTAGAAAATCTGTTGTTTGAGTGATTTTGGCCAGGACACGAGGGATATCTCCCCTGCTCCTCTTCACAATAGTTCCATGGGATCTTTTACATCTCCCTGAGAGGGCAGACAGGGCATCAGTCTAATGGTGCATCAGAAATCAGAGCTGGAATTTTACGCCCCCCCCCCGCAAAAGAGTGGGATGGTGGTGGGCTGGCGGGGGGAGGGGGGTTTAAAATGGAGTGGGATATTGGGGTGCTCTTCCTGACCTGCTCTCACCTCTGCTGTCAATTTATGGAGGGCGATGGCGGCGGGAAATGGCCCGCCTGTCCCAGGCCAATCAAGGCCCTTACGTGGCCAATTAATTACCATTTAAGGGCCTCCGCCCGCTGCCACGGGAATTTTACATTTGGCTGGTGGGCGGCTGAGCCCTCAGAAAACTCACCTGATAAAACTAGGCGGCCTTCTGGTGGGCTGGAGGAGAGGGCCCTACTGATCGGGCACCCTGTGCTCCACATTGGAAGCCCCCGAAGCCCCAACCACGCCAAATGCGCTCCCCGCCTCCCCCTAACCAACCCCCACCCTTGCCTCACTGGAGCCCCACCGATTGCCCCTGGCAAGGCCCCACAAACTTACCTCTTTTCTGGGGCCATCCGTCATCTTCGTCCTGCAGCTGGGTGTAGTCCCAACGGTGGCCACCATTCCCAGTGGCGCTGCTGGGACTAAGAGCTGCTGGCCTGCTGATTGGCTGGCAGCTCCATTAGGCGGGACTTCCTGCTTCAATGAAATGGAAGTCCTGCCCAAGACCACTTAAGGGCCTGGGGATTGTAAAATCCGGTCTGGATCCCCAGGTCCAGCGGAGGTGGGATCGCCACTGACCTTTCGGCCGGTGGACGGGTCCCCTCACCCACCATAAAATCCAGCCCATGGTATCTCCAATAGTGCAGCACTCCTCCAGTACAGCAGTGGAGCATCAGCCTAGATTTGTGTGCTCAAATCTCTGGAGTAGGACTTGAGCCTACACCTTTCTGAGTCAGTGGCAAGAGTGCTACCCATGGAGACACAGCTACTACTGGTAAACAGATATGGACTCAAGTGACAATCATTTAATACAATAAGACTTCAAACTGAAAACACTGTGTGCTGGATTCTCCTGGATGGTTCTGCTCAAAATTGGGTTGGATAGTATGTAGAATGGGGGAAAATTCAGGCAGTGGGAGCTACTTAAGACGAGACCTCTGTTTTCTCTCCTCCATGCCCTGTTGAAACCACCCCTGATTCTTCCTTTCCATATGTAAATGTTGGAGGTCGGTAGGGTCGGGGAGAGGCGGGCAGTGAAAGACCTAGTAAATTTACCTCCCATGTTATCACCACTGGTAAAGGAGTTGGTAGGATTGGAGGAGCAGAGGTAATGGCAGTAGAGTCATAGAGGGACACAGCACTGAAACAGGCCCTTCAGCCCACCGAGTATGTGCCGACCAACAACCACCCATTTATACTAATCCTACATTAATCCCATATTCCCTACCATCTACCGACACTAGGGGCAATTTATAATGGCCAATTTATCTATCAAGCTGCAAGTCTTTGGTTGTGGGATGAAACCAGAGCACCTGGCAGAAACCCACATTCTCACAGGGAGAGCTTGTAAACTCCACACAGGCAATACCCAAAACCAAACTCAGGTCACTGGAGCTGTGAGGCTGCGGTGCTAACCACTGCGCCACTGTGCCATACTGAGGGAGTGCTGCATTGTTGGGGGTGCCGTCTTTCTGATGTAACTTTAAACTGAAGACCCGTCTTCCCCTTTGATGGGCGTTAAAGATCCCTTGACCGGGGAGTCCTTAACAAGATTTATCCATCAACCAACATCGCAAAAACAGATTGTCTGATCATTAGTGCATTGCTGTTTGTGGGAGCTTGCTGTGCACAAATTGGTGCCACAGGCTAAATTTTAAGAAGCCCTCAACGTCGGGATCTGTGGCAGGGGACCTGAAGATGGCCCCAGATGAGGCCAGGCACGGACCTCGATGCCAGCAGGGCCCGGCCCGATATTACCGGCGGCGGTGAGGCTTCGTGGCGGAACCCACCCCCCCCCCACCACTGCTCTCGTCAACGCAACTGCAATTTAAATATTTAAATATCTGAATTAATTAATTTCACGCCACCTGCCGATGTCCCGCTGCGATCTTCACCCCGGCGGCCGTCACTGCTGCGCCTTCGGATCCCCATCCGGGGAAATGAGGTGGGGAGAGGGGAGGAGGTAAGTTCATCAGTCCGGAAGCAGGGAGGGGAGGAACGGGGTCAAGTTAACCTCATGGGTGCAGGGGATGGTGGGAAGGGTTACAGTCTAAAGCTTGTGCAGTTTGGTGGGGGGGGGGAAAGGTCAGATGGTAAAGGTAAATGTTGTGGGGGTGGGGGGGGGAGCGGGCAAACAATTAATTTAATTATTATGGGGGGGGGTGGTGTGGGAGAGGGCCAAAAGAGATGTGTTTATTTTAAAAATTCCATTTAACTTTAAATATTTAACTTTTGCCGTAGAGCTGACAACCCATCACCCCTCCACGTGATCGGGGGTGGGGGGCTGGCCCCCTCGGGTTATTTAAATGAGCCGTCATGCGCGGAAATGCGGAGGCTCTTTGACGTGCAGCCCGTACAGGCGGGCCGCTATCTTTATCCAAAATCGGCGGCGGGCTTATAAAATTCAGCCCCACATTTCCCACATTACAACAGTGACTGCATTTCAAAAGCACTTCATTTGCTTTGGGACTTCCTGAGGTCGTGAAAGGTGCTATCAAAATGCAAGTTCATTCTTTATGAGGGAACAGATTTATTTATTTAAGTACGTTATTAATTTTTAGCTGTGAATGACGGCAAGGAACACTCACTCATCTTTTTAAAAATTATTTATGAAGGTTCACATCTTAATTAAGCAAAATTGAAACGTGTATCTTCTTTAATAAAACTGCCTTCAATTCGCTAGCATTATTCCAGCCATAAGATGGCAGTGTTGAGTAGCAATGTGTGGAACAGTGCAACGAGCCTCAGTCGCGATACAAGTTCTCCATTCACCCACACATTTACATGGCCAAAGCAGCAGAAACTGGCCAAAACAGTGCGAACGATGGCTGCAACTCACACGCACGTTAAGTCACGAGCAAATCGAGTTCCCATGATCTTTAACGCTGGTTTAAAAATCACATTGCCTGAAACTGGCCCATCCTTTTATTTTATTTGTGGGATATGGGCCTCACTAACTTAGCCAGCATTTGTTACTCATCCCCAATTACCCTTGAACTGAGTGGTTTCAGAGTGACACGTAGTCCAGAGCAAGTAAGAACAGCAGACTTCCTTCCCTAAAGGACATTAGTGAATCAAATAGGTTTTTACAACACTCAGCAATGATTTCATGTTCATCATTAGATTAGCTTTCAAATTCTAGTTTTATTAATTAAATTTAAATCTCACCACTTGCTATGGGGGGATTTGAACCCACATCCCCAGAGCATTAGCGGGGGGCTCAGAATTACTAGCATAGCAACATTCCCACCAAACCACTGCCTCCCTGAGTCACAAATACCCACAGATCAAAGTAATGAGATGGCAGGTTTCCGCTGGTTGCACGCAGTTTGAGGGCCTTGGAGGAGGCTTTTCAAACCAAATTCACTTTTTTTAGGTGCATGGGCACTCGCTGATATGTTTGAAAACTCTTTACATATTAAAAAATATTTAAGTTATGAACAAACTGCCTAGTGTGTGCCGTTGGAACCAGTAAATGGTTCAGTGGAGCTACCGTTGCGGTTTTCTGTGCGTGGCTCAGTTGGCAGTGCTTTTGCCGCTGAGTCAGAAAATTGTGCGTTCAAGTCCCACTTCAGGACTTAAGCACAAAAATCTGGGCCAGCACTCCAGTGCAGTTCTGAGGGAGTGCTGCACTGTTGGAAGTGCTATCTTTCGGATGATTGGGGGGCCAGTTTTATGCTCACCCTCGCAGTGCATTTGGATGCAGGTAGAGCATGTAATCAAGTGGGATGCTGACGGGAGGGGGGCCTCTGTCACCTACCCTCCTTTGCCACAACTAGGTCCCATGGCAGGAAGTCCTTTGGGCAAGCTTCCCGCCCCGCTGCTAATTGAGGCCCTTAAATGGGCAATTAATGCCCAATTATGGGCCTAATCCCACCACCACAATTAGCCCAGCGGTGGGCAGTCCTGTTGCCACACAGGGAGCATGGCAACAAAAGCCATGCAGCCTGTTTGGTGGCTTCGGGGGGTGGAAGGTTAAAAGGCACAGTGCCTGAACGAGGGACCTGGCATTAGGTAGGGGACCTGCTGAGAGCCACCCCCAGCCCCTGCTGCTGATGCCCCCTTGCACCTCCTTCCCCTACGACACCCACCCCATGAGACCCTCCTGCCCTGAACTATCTGTGGCCTGGGTCCAGCACCACTCCTAGGCCTTGGGTGGGTGCTACAGCAGTTAAATGCCGAGTTGCCACTTGGTTTGGTGGGCCTCCCACCGAAGGGGTAATGTGGAGTTCTCGCTGGTGCTTTTGCTGGAGGTTGGGACCCCTGTCGTCCAGCCAAGATGTTAAACCGAGACCACCCTGCTCCCATGTCCTCTGCTTCAGTGTTCCAGTGAAGCTCAATGCAAGTTCAAGGAAGAGCATCTCATCTTCTGATTAGGCATTTTACAGCCTTCTGGACTCAATATTGAGTTCAACAATTTTACACCATGACTGGCATTTTGATTGTTTTCTTACCATGTGCCATTCTTAAACTTTTTCATGCTTTTGCTTTCTGACAGAGCTGTTCATTATTCTGCCATTAACACTCTCATTCTGGCCAAAGCTTTATCTTTTACTATGGCTAATAGTACTCCCTTTGCCTTTTATTCCATGATATCTTTGTCATTTAATCCCTCCTGCCCTCCACCCTATCACAGACCTTTCCTTTTGTTCTTCCCCCCTCCCCACTTTCACTTGCTCAATGCCTATTACATTTCTAATATTTACCAGTTCTGATGAAGGGTCACTGATCTGAAACGTTAACTTTGCTTCTCTCTCCACAGATGCTGCCTGACCTGCTGTGTATTTCCAGCACCTTCTGTTTTTATTTCAGATTTCCAGCATCCGCAGTATTTTGCTTTTATTTAATGTTAAAGCGAGGCTATGTCTGCCCCCCTTGGGAGAACATTAACGGTCCCATGGCAATATTTTGAAGTACAGCAGGGGAGTTCTCTCTAGTGCCCTGACCAATATTTATCTCTCAATCAACATCACTAAAACAGATTATCCAGTCATAATCACATCGCTGTTTGTGGGAGCTTGCTGTGTGCAAATTGGCTGCCGCAATTCCCACAACAGTGACTCCGCATCAAAAGTACCTCATTGGCTGTAAAGCACTTTGGGATGTCCTGAGATTGTGAAAGGTGCTATACAAATGCAAACCTTTCCTCTTTCATTTGAAACCAAGTTACTCACTAGTGGTGGATTGGATACTCTCATTAAAACTGCTTATTTTTTGTGATAAACCCATTTACAGCTGTATTAATAAAACTGCTTGAAGTTACCACTCATAAACATCAAGGAATACGTTGCAACACAAAGAAAATAAACTATTCTGTTTAATTATGCTAACTTACTGTGCTGGTTCATACATGCATTAGGATTGTGATTATCCAAATAAGTTGGAGAGGAAGCCTGAACTGTAACCCAATCAGCACAATTTGTGCCCAATTTCCTGATTTTGCTCAACGTTGGATTTCTGTTCCATTATCTATAAAGCCCTCCTGTTTAATACCTAGGAAGGTTGAGATAACATGATTATATTGACAGCTCAGAGCTGCCTAAACTGTTTCCATAACAACGAAAAGACAGCATGCTGAAATAAAAAAAAGGACCTCTCCTGACGGCTTATTAAGCTTAGCCTGCGAATGGCTAATCCATATGGACAAGGAAGATCCCGGCTTTGATCCTGAGTATGCGGTGAGTTATCTGCTCTCAGTCTGTAATTGGCCTCCATGTTTTCTGTCTGAGGGAGGGGAAGAATCAGTCAGGGATTTTACTGGTGAATTTTATCACTGCTGGAAGCACAAGTGCATGGACAAAAGTGAAATCAGACTTAATGGGCTCCCTGATTGAATAATTTGCCAACACTCATTGTCATGAATTACGAGCATTTGGGCTAAGGTAGAAAAAGCAAACACCCGTGGAACCAGACATAGCAACAGTCCAGGGCTTCAGATAAGGAGGAGATAAAATAGATGGAATGCAAAAATGCACTGATTGGAACATATGGCAAAGCAGCCTTTGAAATAACAGGTCAAATCTTCCTGGGAAATTAATGGTGTGTTAACCTTGCATGCCATTATTAATGCATAAATTGACCAGCAAGTTCAGGGGATTAAGAGATATGCTGTGAATTGTGAATCTCCAGAATGTGCTGTTCTGTTTACACTGCTTCATCAGTAGCTTCACACAAATGATATCTTGCCCCCATCCTCCTATTATATTTAAGAACTTAAATAAAAGCAAAATACTGCGGATGCTGGAAATCTGAAAATGTCACTGACCTGAAACGTTAACTCTGTTTCTCTCTCCACAGATGCTGCCAAACCTGCCGAGTATTTCCAGCATTTCTTGTTTTTATTTTATATTTAAGAACTTGTTGGATTTGCACATTAATTACCTGTTAGACTAGTAACTGGAAGTTAGAGCTGGGATTTAACAGCGTAAGGACCCTTTTAATGATGTGATAATTGTTAATGCAATGCGAATGCACCTCTCTGGCCCAGAACGCAAACAATTTAAATTGGTCAGTCTCATGCCTGCAGGTAAAGAATTATTGTTAGAGACTTTAAAAGTGTCAAATTTTAATTTGTTTAAATTATTTTTCTGTTCTGTCTTTTTTTCTCTCTTAATCCAATCTTTCTTTCCCTCTCTTTATTTCTTTTTCTCTACCTGATTTGACTCCAGTTCACCCGATTTCCTTCTCCGTTGTTCCTCTGTTTCTTCCTCAATCCTTAAATCTCATTCTGCCGTTCACCAGGGCCCCAGATGTCCCATTGTCCTGTTGTCCTCACTGCACTGTTATCAGCACTTCAAGTTATGGGGCAAAAAAGGTTTGCGCTGAAGGATACAGAGAAAGGTCGAATGGTGACCGTTGAGAGATGCTTCACTCCAGCAAGAGTCCAGAGATGCTTCACTTCGGTCCACTGATTTTGAAAATCTAATATTTAAATGAGAAAATTTCATTATTAGCAAAAATGGTGACTGCAAAAGATCACAATAGGCTTGAATTTTGTCTGTCAGCTTCTACAATCTTCAATCAGCATGCTTGATTACAAAGAAAAGTTGGATACTTGCAAGTAAATATGTCCCCCAAAAATAAAAGACACCATTTAGTTTGGCTTGAATGGTAAAGCACAGAAGAAAAACATTCCTTCATGTTGAATGACCTACTGTGCTGTATTGTTCCACGATTCTACTGAGTTTTTTTGTGGCATTGATAGTTCCTGTAATCGAACTGATGGTTCCTCTAGGGTCAACTATTTTCTTATTTGTCCAAATGCTCATAATTCATATTTAAAATTATGAAAAGTTTTGACAGGAAAGATATAGAGGAGTTTCCACTTGTGGGGGAGAGTCTAAAACTAGTGGACCAAGAATATAAGATAGTCACTAATCAATCCAATAGCAAATTCAGGAGAGATTGATTTACTTTGAGAGTGTGAGAACGTGGAACTCACTACCAAAGGGAATGGTAGAGGCTGATAGTACAGATTCATTTAAGGGGAAGCAGGATGAGGGAGAAAGGGATAGAAGGATATGTTGATGGGGTGAGATGAAGTAGGGTGGGAAGAGGCATTTCATTTGGCCGGAGGTGGAGGTGTGACAGAAACCACACCTGCCAAATGGAAACATATTTATTTCATCATATGGAACATTATTTGAATGCTTACTGGACATTGAACATAACCTGTTTAAAAAGACCACAGGACTGAATGGCTGAAAACATGGCTGCACATTTGCAAATTCATTCATGGGATGTGGGTGTCGCTAGGCAAGCGTTCATTGTCCATCCCTAATTGCCCTTGAACTGAGTGGCTTGCTAGGCCATTTCAGAGGGCATTTAAGAGTCAACCACATCAATGTGGGTCTGGAGTCACATGTAGGCCAGCCCGGGTAAGGACGGCAGATTTCATTCCCTTAAGGACACTAGTGAACCAGATAGGTTTTTACAAAAATTGACAATAGCTTTATGGTCACCATTAGACTAGACTTTTAATTACAAATTTATTCATTTAATTCAAATTTCACCATCTGCCACAGTGGGATTCAAACCCATGCTCTCAGAGCACGAGCCTGGACCACAAAATTACTAACCCAGCAACATTACCACTACATCAGAAATACTTGGATGGGTACTTGAAGTGCTGTAACCCACAGGGATGATGTGTTTGATTGTTCAGTGATTGGTTGTTCTGCAGTGTTCTGCTCATGATGCGATTAGTCAACCTGGAAGGGGATTGGTTGCAAAAGTGAAACTAAGACAGTTCAGGCAGCCATCTCATCTTGAATTAAGGCCTACACACGCACACGCTTTCTCTCTCACACACACACACGCACACGCACACAGATTGTGAGTCTAATTTCTTCATGTTTGGGGCACAAAGCAGAACAGTGGCTATGGATCAAGAGCTGGAAAGTGGGATTAGACTGGATAGCTCTTTGGCTGACACAGACACAATAGGACAAATGGCTTCTTTCTGTGCTGTAAATCTTCTCTATTTCTATGGTATCACAATATGCAGCCTTGTTTAAATACCATGTTTAATTTCAAGGCCTCTATTCAGTGAGACCGTTCAGATACCTCTTCCTGCTGGAACCAGATTTTGAATTTGAAGGTCACACGTTTCACAGAATCTTCAACCCTCCCCACAAGTCTAAACACAGCCTGAAATCAACTGTCACACACATCACTGATGAGCGCTCCTTTCCACTCTAAAGTCATATATTATTTAATTGTTTTGAAACCGCGCTGAGTGACTAGACTGGGTCAATTAGTCAGCAATACTTACACTCTTGGTGGCGTAGGTCTGCTTTGAGCTATTCCAGTTTCAAAGGTGCAGACAGCAGGAGCCCTGCAATGTGACACCTCACCACGCTGGCAATTCACCTTACCTAGCAACAGGCTGCTTTCTGAAAGAAAGAAAACAAGACAGAAATAACTTTCACGGCCTCAGGACATCCCAAAGTGCTTTACAGACAATGAAGTACTTTTTGACGTGCAGTCACTGTTGTAATGTAGGACGTTTGTGCACAGCAAGCTCCCACAAGCAGCAATGTGATTAATGACCAGATAGTCAGCCTTTTGGAGATACAAAAGCGGAATACTGAGGGTGCTGGAAATCTGAAATAAAAGCAGAATTCACAGCACCAGAATTTCATAGAGTCATAGGCCTGGATTTTACCAGACAGGCCGGCTGGCAGAAGAAGTGGAAAAATTGTGGCTAAAGGCATCGGGAGTGAAGCCCAACAGTTTTACGTTGCTCGCGGATTTTACGAGAGGTGGCCAGGCGAGTGGAAGGAGTTTACACTTCAATGTGGTGGGAAGGTAATTCAGCTGTTAAACAGGCAATTAACTCTGATTTTACCAGTTGTTTCACATTTTACAGGGGGCGCATGGGAACAACGGGGCGTCAGAGTCTCACCAGCTCTAAGGAGGCGGAATCTCAGCGGCAGGTCATTCCTGGCTGCAGTCAGGTGGTGTGGTTGCATTGTGGGTGGTAGCATAGCTTGATACAGTGGATTGATACTGGGTGGATAGCAGTAGTAGCAGTTTGGTTCCAAGACGCACTTGACTGGCACAGCGGAGGAGCTCTGGTTGAGTGTCTTCTCTGACTTGGCAGCTGTACCAATGGAGCAGGGTGGGTGGTCCAGAGAACTGAGTGTAGCTAATTGTCATGGGCCTCATTCACTCAGGTTTGAGACCTCCAGGGAGGAGGAGCATCAGAGAGGGAGAGAGCTGCAGCCACCAGGAGCAGGGCATCAACACCCAGAGGGGCACCAGGCTCACGAGCATGGAAGGGGATAAGAAAGAGGAGGATGCAGAGAACACGCAACCAGATTCTTGTGCGCAGACGATGCTACCCAGCAGAGAGGGTCTACAGTCGGAGGTTCAGCTTCCTGCAAATGTCGGAGTAGCAGTGTCACCGAGAGATGGTCACTGAGCTGTCCGCCATGATGAAGCAGCAGTGTCACCGAGAGATGGTCACTGAGCTGTCCACCATGATGAAGCAGCAGTGTTACCGAGAGATGGTCACTGAGCTGTCCACCATGATGAAGCAGCAGTGTTACCGAGAGATGGTCACTGAGCTGTCCGCCATGATGAAGCAGCAGTGTCACCGAGAGATGGTCACTGAGCTGTCCACCATGATGAAGCAGCAGTGTTACCGAGAGATGGTCACTGAGCTGTCCACCATGATGAAGCAGCAGTGTTACCGAGAGATGGTCACTGAGCTGTCAGCCATGATGAAGCAGCAGTGTTACCGAGAGATGGTCACTGAGCTGTCCACCATGATGAAGCAGCAGTGTTACCGAGAGATGGTCACTGAGCTGTCAGCCATGATGAAGCAGCAGTGTTACCGAGAGATGGTCACTGAGCTGTCCACCATGATGAAGCAGCAGTGTCACCGAGAGATGGTCACTGAGCTGTCCACCATGATGAAGCAGCAGTGTTACCGAGAGATGGTCACTGAGCTGTCCACCATGATGAAGCAGCAGTGTTACCGAGAGATGGTCACTGAGCTGTCCGCCATGATGAAGCAGCAGTGTTACCGAGAGATGGTCACTGAGCTGTCCACCATGATGAAGCAGCAGTGTCACCGAGAGATGGTCACTGAGCTGTCCACCATGATGAAGCAGCAGTGTTACCGAGAGATGGTCACTGAGCTGTCCACCATGATGAAGCAGCAGTGTTACCGAGAGATGGTCACTGAGCTGTCCACCATGATGAAGCAGCAGTGTTACCGAGAGATGGTCACTGAGCTGTCAGCCATGATGAAGCAGCAGTGTTACCGAGAGATGGTCACTGAGCTGTCAGCCATGATGAAGCAGCAGTGTCACCGAGAGGCGGTCACTGAGCTGTCCACCATGATGAAGCAGCAGTGTTACCGAGAGATGGTCACTGAGCTGTCCGCCATGATGAAGCAGCAGTGTCACCGAGAGGTGGTCACTGAGCTGTCCGCCATGATGAAGCAGCAGTGTTACCGAGAGGTGGTCACTGAGCTGTCAGCCATGATGAAGCAGCAGTGTCACCGAGAGGTGGTCACTGAGCTGTCCGCCATGATGCAGGATGAGCTGAGCCCTATAGGGAGGGGAGGGGCCCCCAATGCCTGTCGCGTTGAAGGTCACTGTGGTGCTGAATTTTCCATTCCTCGGGATCATTCCAGGGATCTGCTGGATTTATCTGTGGGATTTTCCAGTCTGCGGCTCATCGCTGCATTAAGATGATCACCAATGCCATCTTCAAGAGGGTCAGCAAGTACATGCATTTCTGCACCGAGCTGGAGAGTCAAGCTGAGAGGGCTGTAGGGTTCAGGGCCATTGCTGGATTGCCCCAGGTGCAGGGTGTCATCATCTGCACAATTGCGGCCATCAAGGTTCCCACAGACCAGGCAGTGGCCTTCATCAACAGGAAAGGCTTCCACTTGCTCAATGTACAACTGGTAGATGACCACTGCACACGGATTCTTCAGGTCTGAGCAAGGTTCCCGGGAAGCTGCCACGAAGCCTACATACTCAGCTGTGCCAGGGGCCTGACCTTTTCACCCCCCTCTACCCACTCACCTTCGAGGATGGATACTGGGTGAAAAGAGCTACCCAATGAAGAGATGGCTACTGACGCCTGTACAGAACCAAAGCACAGATGCAGAGGATACAACAACTGCCATGGGACAACTAGACTGACCATCGAGCAGGCAATTGGCCTTCTGAAGATAGGGTTCCAATGCCTGGGTAGATCTTGTACCCCAGCAAGGGTATCGAGCATCATGGTGATGTGCTGTGCTCTGCACAACCTGACACTACAGAGGGAAAAAGCTTTGGACAATCCTGGTGTGTGATGCCTCCTCCGAGGATGAGGAGATGGAGGGGGATGGTGACCAGGTACTACTGGATGAAGACCCTGAGGGACTGCAGGAAAGGCCCAATGAGAGATGCACAAGGGAGGCTTGTACTGTGCTAACACAGGCACGTTTCAGATCAACCTTACTAACAGATCCATTGGGCTGGATTTTAAAGCCCCTCTGCCACTGGGAACTGTGGTGGGGGCAATGAAGATCGGTATGGAGGAGGCCAGCCCCCGACCCCGATGCCAGCAGGCCCTGTACCGATCTCGGCGGCGGCGAGGCCTCATGGCGGTTGCCCCGCCACTCGGTGACGGGACCCGCATTAAAATATGTTAATACCTACTTACTATGCAGTGATTCAGCCATCACATTGCCAACTTGATTCTGGAGGCCGCACCTTTGAATTCACATTCGGGGAAACGAGGCTAGACACCAGTGGGGAGGGGGGAGGAGGTATTTTCTCTGTTCCGGGTTTGGGGGTGGGGGGGTGGGGTGTGTGGGGAGTGGGGTTACAATGCTGTGGGTTGGCCGGGTGGGGAGGGGAGGGTGGTGATGGGAAGGGGTAAAGGACGAAGGGTCAGACCTTTGATGGGGGGAAAGGTTAAATTTTCAAGGCAAGTATTCTGGGGGAGGGGGGGGGGAAGGGCAGGAACGTTGTGATATGCCATCGTGGGGGGGGGGGGGGAGGGGGGAGGAGAGTGCATGGAAAGGTCATTTTATTCATTTTTGCAAAACTTTATATTAACTGGCCTTTTAAATTTTAAATGTACATTGAGGGCTGTAAGGCCTTTAAAAACGGCGCCTGCACTTTGGTGCTGCACGCCGTTGCCGGCGATCGCTTGCCTGCCCCTTCCACACCATCGTGGGGGTGGGCGCCATGGACATGCAAAGTAACAAGGAAGGTAGATGAGGGCAGTGCAATTGATGTGGTCTACATGGATTTTAATAAGTCTTTTGACAAGGTTCCATGTGGCAGACTGGTTAAAAAAATAAAATCCCATGGGATCCAGGGAAATGCAGCAAGGTGGATACAAAATTGGCTCATTGGCTGGAAACAAAGGGTAATTGTTGACGGGTGTTTTTGCGACTGGAGGGCTGTTTCCAATGGTGTTCCGCAGGACGCAGTACTGGGTTCCCTGCTTTTTGTGGTATATATTGATGATTTGGATGTAAATGCACGGGGCATGATCAAGAAGTTTGCAGATGACACAAAGATTGGCCGTGTGGTAGATAGCGAGGAGGATAGCTGTAGGCTGCAAGAAGATATTGATGGTCTGGTCAGATGGGCAGAAAAGTGGCAAATGGAATTCAACCCAGAGAAGTGTGAGGTGATGCATTTGTGGAGGTCAAACAAGGCAAAGGAATACGCGATAAATGGGAAAATACTGAGAGGTGAAGAGGAAGTGAGGGACCTTGGAGGGAATGTCCACAGATCCCTGAAGGTAGCAGGACAGGTCGATGAGGTGGTTATGAAGGCACATGGAATCCTTTCCTTTATTAGCTGAAGTATAGAATATAAGAGCAGGGAGGTTATGCTGGAACTGTATAACTCATTGGTTACACCACAACTTGAGTACTGTGTGCAGTTCTGGTCACCTCATTACAGAAAGGATGTAATTGCACTAGAGAGGGTACAGAGGAGATTTATGAGGATGTTGCCAGGACTGGAAAAATGCAGCTATGAGGAAAGATTGGATAGGCTGGGGTTGTTCTCCTTGGAACAGAGAAGGCTGAGGGGAGATCTGATTCAAATGTACAAAATTTTGAGGCGCTTGGATAGAGTGGAGGTGAAGGGGCTATTCACCTTAGCAGAGAGGTCATTGACTAGCAGGCATAGATTTAAAGTGATTGGTAGAAAAATTAGAGGGGAGATGAGGAAAAACTTTTTCACCCAGAGGATGGTGGGCTTCTGGAACTCACTGCCTGAAGGGGCAGTTGAGGCAGAAACTCTCAATTCATTTAAAAGGAGTCTGGACATGCACCTCAAGTGCCATAATCTGCAGGGCTACGGATCAAATGCTGGAAGGTGGGATTAGGATAGGTGGATTGTTTTTCAGCCAGCACAGACACAATGGGCCAAGTGGCCTCTTTCTGTGCCTTAAACTTTCTATGATTCTATGATTCATTCAGTCTAATAGTGCAGCTGGGTGACTTTATAAAACACTAACGGCTGCTACTACTTGTTGCTCCCCCTGTGTAGTCAGTTGATGGCTGCTGACCTTTGTTTTCTGCGGCTTTCGAGGCCCTTGGACGTCGTCCTATGTTTGCCTGAGGCCTGTAGGACTGGGGATATTGAGGGCCTGCTGCACAGGTGCAGGAGCTGTCTCTGTTATTGTTGCCTTGTGAGGCGCTGGTGTCCACATCATGAGAAACAGGCACATGGTTAAAAAATAAAATAAAATAATTTTAAAAATAAATAAATAAACAATAAAAAGTCCAGTCATACTCTGAAATTGTTGAACTCAATTGTTAAACCACAACCATCTTCCATTGTGCTAGGTATGAATCCAACCAGCGGAGATTGTTCCCGCTGTTTCTCATTGACTTGGATTCTCATTCTCTCAGAAATCCACATCCAGCACACCCCACAGTGGATGCTGGAGTTGCGCATGGACCTGCTGAATGGATGTTTCCCCTTGTGGGAGAGACTAGAATTCACTGTTTAAAAATAAGGGGTTGTTCATTTAAGATGGAGATGAGGAGGATTTTTTTTTCTCTCAGAGTGTTGTGAGTCTTTGGAAATCCCTTTCCCAGAGAGTGGTGGAGGCAGGGCCATTGAATATTTTTAAGGCAGATGTAGATAAATTCATGACTAACAAGGGAGTCAAAGGTATCGGGGGTATGCGGGAAAGGGGAGTTGAGCCCTGATCCTGTTATGTGGCAGAGCAGGGACAAAGGGGCTGAACGGCCTCGTCCTGCTCCTAATTTGTATGTTTGTATGTGCATTCCATTGCTACCTCAATGAGCTCTGTGGAGTGGTTTTTAAAAAATTTGTTCATGGGATGTGGGCATCGCTGGCTAGGCCAGCATTTATTGCCCATCCCTAATTGCCCTTGAGAAGGTGGTGGTGAGCTGCCTTCTTGAACCGCTGCAGTCCATGTGAGGTAGGTACACCCACAGTGCTGTTAGGAAGGGAGTTCCAGGATTTTGACCCAGCAACAGCTAAGGAACGGGGATATAGTTCCAAGTCAGGATGGTGTGTGACTCAGTCCTTCTAGGTGGTAGTGGTCGTGGGTTTGGAAGGTGCTGTTGAAGGAGCCTCGGTGAGTTGCTGCAGTGCATCTTGTAGATGGTACACACTGCTGCCACTGTGTTTTGATGGTGGAGGGAGTGAATGTTAAAGATGGTGGATGGGGTGCCAATCAAGCGGGCTGCTTTGTTCCTGGATGGTGTCGAGCTTCTTCAGTGTTGATACAGCCACACCCATCCAGGCAAGTGGTGAGTATTCTATCACACTCCTGACTTGTGCCTTGTAGATGGTGGACAGGATTTGGGGAGGTGGTGCATCCTCTGAGGTCCCCTCCTCCTGTTCCTCAGAGGTGGATGGCTGTCCCACAGGCTCAGCAGCTGGCTACTCTTGTCATTGACTTGAGAGAGAGAGAGAGAAAAGAGTGATTCGAAGGTTATGCACATTGCATCATATTCTTCTGAGTATTCCTTGTGTGGAACTTCATTTTACCAGTGTTGCACACATGAGCACTATGCTTTGTGCTCAACATCCATGAGGTCACTCACTGTCTTGGGGCTACACACCCAACTCACCATCAGCTATTGCCTGACCAGCCTCTCAACACCAGTGTCTCTTCTTGCATGGCAATCAGAATGGTGATTTGTGGGACGCTGCCACCAGCCTTGGTTCTCTCCCTTACATTCTGAGCTCTCTTCTCCTGCTGACCTCCTCTGCAATCTCATTCAGGCTTGCTTCATTTACCAGCCGCTCTCCTCCACCCGTCCCGGGGAAAGAGGACCTCCCTCCTAGCCCGAGTAGCTTGGAGGATCACCTGCAGAGAGGCATTCCTGAACCCTGTGCCAACCTTGATCTCCCCTGTGCCATATCGGATGTGTTTCAGTTGCCGGGGCTCCCTCTCTGCTCTCTCCAGCTCTGCTCGCTTTGCAATAAATACTGGCTGTGATTTAAATACACCAGTGTTGTCTAAACTGAGACTTTCCCTTAACCGTGTCACCTCAGTGAATGGCTCATCACATTCCCCCCTCTGGCCAGCTCTGAGAAGGTTTGGAACACAATTCCGCGCCAGCCTGTCTGTGTGGGTACGGTACCTGCTTCTGGTCCCAATGTCGGGACTTGGGGCTTTTGAGAAAATCACGGCCTTAGAGTCGTAGGATGAGATTCTGCTGGCAACAACAAAGTTGTAACGCTGGGACATAAAGCCGGTTGTGTGGCCACACTCCAGCGGAAGTGAGAAAGCAATACTGTCGGGGCCGTCCAATTAACAAACGGCAGGAGGGGGAAGCAGCCAATTAAGGAAGGTGGGCGGGCCTTCCATGCTGCCGGCCCAATCAGAGGGCAGCAGCTTCGCAGCCTCGGCAGCCCCACTGAGAGAGGTGGCCACTGCTGAGGCAGCAAGGGAAACATGAGGTGCCTCCACTTTGAGGCACCTTGCAGAGATGGCAGAGATTTGTAGCTTTGCCGGGGCCAAGTGGGCAGGCCCTGGCGATCGCAGGGCAAACCTTTGCCATTGGCGGCCTCCTCCTTGGGCCCAGGAGCTGCCAGAAGGCTGCCTGAATGCAGCCCCATATGGCAGGGGGCCGCTCTACCGGGAAAATGTCCCTTAATTGGGACTTTAATGATTCAAATTGGCCACATGCCTGTGGTCAGCGGGCAGCCAAGCCGCTGCCATTCCAGCCGCTGGGAAACTTCTCCAGCCTGCCTCCCAGCCCACCGCCCTGAGGCTGGTAAAATCCCGGCTATAGAGATTATGGTCACAGGAGGCCATTTGGTCCATTGAGTCCATGCTGGATCTCTGTAGAGCAATTCAGTCAGTCCCATTCCTCCGCATCAGACCCCAGCCCGGGTTCCCCCACTTTTTCCCGCGCCCGACCTGACCCGAGCCCGCCCCGACTTGGCCCGACCCGAGCCCGACCCGACCACCTGAATGGTTTACCTACCTTGATTCCATAGTGCACTCACTCGCTGTACCGCTTTTGGATTAAGGAGGCTGCAGCACGAGCATGATGACGTCATAGAGACGCTCACTCGCTCACTGCGCAGACTCAGAGTTTCCCTCCTTGACGTCCCGGACTCCAGCTCAGGTAAGTTTTTCAACTGTTACACTCTCCACTCCAGCAGAGCAAAATGCAAGACTTCCTGTGTGTGTCTGACCCGGACTCGACCCAACCTGGCCCGACCCGACCCGACCCGACCCGACCCGACCCGACCCGACCCGACCCGGACCCGGCCCGACCCGACCCGGCCCGACCCGACCCGACCCGGACCCGACCCGGCCCGACCCGACCCAACCCGGACCCGGCCCGACCCGGACCCGGCCCGACCCGACCCGAGCCCCAAAGCCAGACCTGGAGGAGCAACCCGACCCGATCCCGACACGTGTCGTCAGGTCCCGTCGGGTTCGGGTTGGGTAGTAGGCCTTTACTCCGCACCCTCACATGAACCCTCACATCCTTCCTAAAGTGTGGTGACCAGAACTGGACACAAAACTCTAGTTATAGCCTAACTAGAGCTTTATAAAGGTTCAGCATAACCTCCCTACTTTTGTACTCAATACCTCTATTTATGAAGGCCAACATCCCATATGCTTTGCTAACTACTCGCTCAATATGTCCTTCCTAGATCGATGCACATGAACCCCCAGGTCTCTCTGCCCTGCACACTTTTTAGAACTGTGCCATTAAGTAACATTTCTGACATTTGCTGTTTTTATGCCTGTCAATGATGTTGGCTAAATGTTGGAATAAATATTCTCCCCTACTGTTCTTTGAAATAGTCCCCTTGGCTTTTTTTTATAGAATTATAGAATGGTTATAGCACAGAAGGAGGCCATTCAGCCCATTATATATGTACTGGCTCTCCTAAAGAGCAACTCACTTAGTCCCACTCTCCTGCCCTTTCCCCACAGCCCTGCAAATTTTTTCTCTTCAGGTAATTATCCAATCCTCTTTTGAAAGCCACAATTGGATGTGCTTCCTACTGTGAGGACAGATGGGGCCTCAGTTTAATGTTTCATTGCAAAGATGACACCTCTGGCAGTACAGCACTCCTGCAGTACTGCACTGGAGTGTCAGCCTGGATTTTGTGCTCAGGTCTTAAGATGGGAACCCGCATTTCTATAACGCCTTTCCCGAGTGCCGGATGTCCCAAAGTGCCTTTGTGGGCTGCATTTCGGGCAGGTAATCTCAACACAGTCAACACAAACTGCTTGCTGTCGAGACTTGGTGGGGGCCATTTTGACTTTGTCTGTCAATGTGAAATGGACTATCTTGAATCAGTCACCCATGACATATCTCTCCAAATAATCATTTCAACTGATTTCACTGGCAATCTCAAAACTCATCGTGGGAGACTCAAACTCTTTCCCCCATCTGGTCCATGTTAAAAGGACAGAAGTAAGGTTGTCATATCGGGTCAAAGAGTACACAAGATAATTCCAAGACCATATTTCTAGTTGAACTGAATTGTTGTTAGGAAGGATACAAATACATGGATCTATGTTTATGAATTTATTTCATTCATCGATGGGTTTATAGTGAGGCCAAGACTGCATAACTTACAGGAGTCAATTCATCATTTCGTACCACCTGAATTCCTCTATAATCTCTCCAAATGATCCACAATTGCCTCATTAATATTCTTAAAACATCTGCATTGTCAAAATGTCATGTTACTCTCCACAAACAGTGATTATTTACTTTCAGCAGTAGTCCTCGAGTCTTACTGGTTACACGATCCAGTATGTCACGAAATAAAAATTGTTTTAAGTTGGTCTTTAAAATAGTGAACAAAGGGATTGCGTGTAAGTATTTAAATGCTAATGCTCTCACAGTATAATTTCAAGGCCAATGTGATTTCTAAACTTCACAGTTAAACCTTTCCTCACTAAAGAATAGAACTTATTGAACATTTAAAACCATTTCTATCATTCCCATTGTTCATTAATAAGAGCAACAATAATGAAAGATTTGCATTTATATACCTCAGGATGTCCCAAAGTGCTTTACAAAGAACAAAAAACAAAGAACAAAGAACAGTACAGCACAGGAACAGGCCATTCGGCCCTCCAAGCCTACGCCGATCTTGATGCCTGCCGAAACTAACACCTTCTGCACTTCCGGGGCCCATATCCCTCTATTCCCTTCCTATTCATATATTTGTCAAGATGTCTCTTAAACGTCGCTATCGTATCTGCTTCCACCACCTCCTCTGACAGCAAGTTCCAGGTACTCACCACCCTCTGTGTAAAAAACTTGCCTCGCACATCCCCTCTAAACTTTGCCCCTCGCACCTTAAACCTGTGTACCCTAGTAACTGACACTTCCACCCTGGAAAAAAGCTTCTGTCTATCCACTCTGTCCATGGTGCTCATAACTTTGTAAACCTCCATCATGTCGCCCCTCCATCTCTGTCGTTCCAGTGAAAACAATCTTTACTAAAGTCCATATAGACAACATCCACCACCCTTCCCTCATCAATCATCTTTGTCACTTCCTCAAAAAACTCAATCAAATTAGTAAGACACGACCTCCCCTTCACAAAACCATGCTGTCTCTCGCTAATAAGCTCGTTTGTTTCCAAATGGGAGTAAATCCTGTCCCAAAGAATCCTCTCTAATAGTTTCCCTACCTCTGACGTAAAGCTTACCAGCCTATAATTTCCTGTATTATCCTTACCATCCTTCTTAAACAAAGGAACAACATTGGCTATTCTCCAGTCCTCTGCGACCTTATCTGTAGCCAATGAGGATGCAAAGATTTCTTTCAAGGCCCCAGCAATTTCTTCCCTTGCCTCCCTCAGTATTCTAGGGTAGATCCCATCAGGCCCTGGGGACTTATCTACAGCCAATGAAATACTTTTGCATGTGTAGTCACGGTTGTAAATTGGGAAGTGCGGCAGCCATTTTGTGCACAGCAAACTCTCACAATAGCAATGCAATGATGACCGGACAATCTGTTTTAGTGATGTTAATAGAGGGATTAATATTGGTTATGCCACTGTGGCAAACTCCTCTGATCTTCTTCAAGTACTGCCAAGGTATTTTTAAAATTCCTTCTTGGGATGTGGGCGTCGCATTTATTGCCCATCCCTAATTGCCCTTGAGAATGTGGTGGTGAGCCGCCTTCTTGAACCACTGCAGTCCATGTGATGTAGGTATACCCACAGTGCTGTTATGGAGGGAGTTCCAGGATTTTAACCCAGCGACAGTGCAGGAACGGCGATATAGTTCCAAGTCAGGATGGTGTGCGACTTGGAAGGGAACTTGCAGGTGGTGATGTTCCCATGCATCTGCTGCCCTTGTTGTAGGTGGTAGAGGTTGCGGGTTTGGAAGGTGCTATTGAAGGAGCCTGGGTGAGTTGGTGCAGTGTACCTTGTAGATGCCAAGCACTACAGCCAAGGTGCGCAAGTGGTGGATGGGATGCCAATCAAGCGGGCTGCTTTGTCCTGGATGGTGTCGAGCTTCTTGAGTGTTGTTGGAGCTGCACCCATCCAGACAAGTGGAGAGTATTCCATCACACTCCTGACTTGTGCCATGTAGATGGTGGACAGGCTTTGGGGATTCAGGAGGTGAGTTACTCGCTGCAGAATTCCCAGCTTCTGACCTGCTCTTGCAGTCACCATATTTATATGGCTACTCCAGTTCAGTTTCTGGTCAATGGTAACCCCAGGATGTTGATGGTGGGGGGATAATTATCTGGTAAAGCTGTTGAATATCAAGGGGAAGAGGTTAGACTCTCTCTTGCTGGAAATGATCATTGCCTAGCACTTTGTGTGGCATGAATGTTACCTACCATTTATTAGCCCAAACCTGAATATTTTCCAGGTCTTGCTGCATGTGGTCGTGGACTGCTTCAGTATCTGAGGAGTACTGAACATTGTGCAATCATTAGCAAGCATCCCCACTTCTGACCTTATGATTGAAGGAAGGTCATTGATGAAGCAGCTGAAGATGGTTGGGCCTAGGACACTACTCTGAGGAACTCCTGCAGTGATGTCCTGGAGCTCAGCTGATTGACCTCTAACAACCACAATCATCTTCCTTTGTGCTAGGTATGACTCCAATCACTGGATAGTTTCCCCCTGATTCCCATTGAATGCAGTTTTGCTAGGGCTCCTTGATGCCATACTTGGTCAAATGCTGCCTTGATGTCAAGGGCTGTCACTCTCTCCTCACCTCTGGATTTCAGCTCTTTTGTCCATGTTTGGACCAAGGCTGTAATGAGGTCAGGAACCAAGTGCCAAATACCACCCTCTAAGCCCTGCTGACAGCTGAAGCAGGCATACATAATGTATGTTAAGGACACATGTGGCATGAGAAATGGCATTTAGCCAGGAGCCCTCCGAATACAATAGAATAATACCTGACAATGGCAGGGCGAATCTACTCATTGTCATGACGATATAAATGCAAGTCTTTCTTTACGTGTCACCCAAGGGTGATCGTATTGAAACAAATGCAAAACGTCCCCATAAATCAGATCTAGTATGCAACAAAAGTGTGTCCATTTATTGAATGAATAATGGCTTAGTTACCTAATAGGCAAATGCAAGTAAATATGATTGCAAGTTTACAGACTGCCTGTGAGAGCACAAAATTAACCTAGGCTACAGCACTGATGTGGAAAAATCTTTGCTTCCTACAGGCAACCTTGTTGTCAGGCGGAGATCTGATATATGAGGATATGACTAATTAAACACTGATGGTACATTTTGAAAAATCAGACCAAACAAGTGCAGAATGAATCAAAATATAATTAAAGTATTAAATTGTACTAACTCAAGAAAATGCCACTGCCACAATAAAGTCACATACCATCCGCAGAATGTACTTAACAGTTCTTCGGGAACGCTGATATTCAAAGGCAACAGCAGGGGCACCATCAGACTGCAGCCAAATAAAATTTACTCCGTGTCACATTTAAGAATGCTGAGAAACAGGAGTAAGGCCAAATAATTTGGCTCCTTCAGCCTTTTCCTTCTGAAAAGACCACATGGACTGACGTTTCCCTGAAGGAGAATGAGTGATAACCCGTCCTTCGAAATAATTAATGTACCGTTAATAAAATACAACTTTCAAAGGCTTCATGTTTCATTGCAGTGTGATCCTACAATTTTGTTGGTGTATCATTAATTCTGCAGAAAAACAGCCTCTACCAGTCATGGATGAGCTGGACATACAGCCAACCAAATCGGAACTCAGTGATGCCATTGATTCCCTAGCCAGCGGAAAAGCCCCTGGGAAGGACAGCATTACCCCTGAAATAATCAAGAGTGCCAAGCCTGCTATACTCTCAGCACTACATGAACTGCTATGCCTGTGCTGGGACGAGGGAGCAGTACCCCAAGACATGCGCGATGCCAACATCATCACCCTCTATAAAAACAAAGGTGACCGCGGTGACTGCAACAACTACCGTGGAATCTCCCTGCTCAGCATAGTGGGGAAAGTCTTTGCTCGAGTCGCTCTGAACAGGCTCCAGAAGCTGGCCGAGCGCGTCTACCCTGAGGCACAGTGTGGCTTTCGTGCAGAGAGATCGACCATTGACATGCTGTTCTCCCTTCGTCAGATACAGGAGAAATGCCGTGAACAACAGATGCCCCTCTACATTGCTTTCATTGATCTCACCAAAGCCTTTGACCTCGTCAGCAGACGTGGTCTCTTCAGACTACTAGAAAAGATCGGATGTCCACCAAAACTACTAAGTATCATCACCTCATTCCATGACAATATGAAAGGCACAATTCAACATGGTGGCTCCTCATCAGAGCCCTTTCCTATCCTGAGTGGTGTGAAACAGGGCTGTGTTCTCGCACCCACACTTTTTGGGATTTTCTTCTCCCTGCTGCTTTCACATGCGTTCAAATCCTCTGAAGAAGGAATTTTCCTCCACACAAGATCAGGGGGCAGGTTGTTCAACCTTGCCCATCTAAGAGCGAAGTCCAAAGTACGGAAAGTCCTCATCAGAGAACTCCTCTTTGCTGACGATGCTGCTTTAACATCTCACACTGAAGAGTGCCTGCAGAGTCTCATCGACAGGTTTGCGTCTGCCTGCAATGAATTTGGCCTAACCATCAGCCTCAAGAAAACGAACATCATGGGGCAGGACGTCAGAAATGCTCCATCCATCAATATTGGCGACCACGCTCTGGAAGTGGTTCAAGAGTTCACCTACCTAGGCTCAACTATCACCAGTAACCTGTCTTTAGATGCAGAAATCAACAAGCGCATGGGTAAGGCTTCCTCTGCTATGTCCAGACTGGCCAAGAGAGTGTGGGAAAATGGCGCACTGACACGGAACACAAAAGTCCGAGTGTATCAGGCCTGTGTCCTCAGTACCTTGCTCTACGGCAGCGAGGCCTGGACAACGTATGCCAGCCAAGAGCGACGTCTCAATTCATTCCATCTTCGCTGCCTTCGGAGAATACTTGGCATCAGGTGGCAGGACTATATCTCCAACACAGAAGTCCTTGAAGCGGCCAACACCCCCAGCTTATACACACTACTGAGTCAGCGGCGCTTGAGATGGCTTGGCCATGTGAGCCGCATGGAAGATTGCAGGATCCCCAAAGACACATTGTACAGCGAGCTCGCCACTGGTATCAGACCCACTGGCCGTCCATGTCTCCGCTATAAAGACGTCTGCAAACGCGACATGAAATCGTGTGACATTGATCACAAGTCGTGGGAGTCAGTTGCCAGCATTCGCCAGAGCTGGCGGGCAGCCATAAAGACAGGGCTAAATTGTGGCGAGTCGAAGAGACTTAGTAGTTGGCAGGAAAAAAGACAGAGGCGCAAGGGGAGAGCCAACTGTGCAACAGCCCCGACAAACAAATTTCTTTGCAGCGCCTGTGGAAGAGCCTGTCACTCCAGAATTGGCCTTTATAGCCACTCCAGGCGCTGCTTCACAAACCACTGACCACCTCCAGGCGCGTATCCATTGTCTCTCGAGATAAGGAGGCCCAAAAGATCATTAATTCTGCAGAAAAACAGGTATGCTGCCATTTTGCGTGCAAATAAAAACCTTGCCTTAGTTAGCACTTATCATTTATTTGTCCCAAAAGAGGGATGTAACAGAAGGGCAAATTTTTTGGTTATATAGGAACAGGGGGAGGCTATTCAGCCCCTTGAGTTTGTTCTTTCATTCAATTAAATCATGGCTGCTCTATATCTTAAGTCCATCCACTCACCTTAGTTCCGTAGACCTTAATACCCCTGTCTAACAATAACTTATCAATCTCTGTTCTGAAATTTCAAATTGACACCCCCCCTCCACCCCCCCCCCCCCCCCCCCACACACACACACACACCTCAACAGCTTTTTGACGGAGAGAGTTCCAGATTTCCACTACTCTTTGTGTGAATAAGTACATCCTGACATCACCCCTTGTTCTCGACTCCCTATCTATCCTATCAACTCCTTTATTCATTTTAATGACCTTGGTTAGTTCACCACTTAATCTTCTATACTCAAGGGAATATGCAAATGACACTCACCGTTATTCATGTGAAAATTGGCTAGCAGCTTGTACGAGGTAGCGAGACCTTGTGAATTAAAAATTGCCAAAAGTTACTGGGCGATCTTTGTCAGTCTGCCATTACCTTCACGGAAATGTCATCTCACCCTCAACCTCCCTGTGAGTTTCATGAACTTGCTGCATTTGCATGTTAATTGCCCATTAAATTTGTCACAGGAAGTTAAGTCTAGTAATTAAAATCGTAAGTACCCTTTTAACAGCGTGATAATTGTTAATGAATGTTAATCAACCTCTCTGGCCCAGAAAGTAAAACACTTAAAAGTGTGAAGACTCATTCGTTCAGGTTGTGAGTTGTTGGAAATTTAAAATACATTAAATTTTGAATCTTTTTCTTACTTTTCCTTGCTGTTGCTTTCTTTTCTCTCTCAATTCAATCTTTCTTTCCCTCGCTTTATTTCTCTTTCTCTACCTGATTTAACTCTAATTCACCCGATTTGCTCTCCGTCATTCCTTTGTTTCTTCCTCAATCCTTAAATCCCATTGCTTAAGGAGATAGTCTGTTGGTTCCAGATGTGATGTTACCCTCACTGCACCATCATGAGCTCACACTACCAACAACTTTGTGGGGGAAATGTTTTATACCTTAAATGTACACAAGCAGGGCAAACGAATAGGACCCAGAATGAGATGCTGCACCCCAGTAAAATTAGTTTCTTTATAATGTAACATTGATGTACAGGAACCTGTAAGCTGCTTTAAATTTCGAACAGGAGGAAGGCGCCACGTACTTGAGTGTTTAGAAATTACATTGCATTGATGTTGTTTCAACAGGTTGCTGCAATGAGACAAGATGGATTTACTATTCCTAATGTGTTCTAATGGCAGAGACATTGTAGTTGAAATGACCTGATAGCTACTGGCTTGGTTCTGAAAGTAGTCCAGTAAGTTGATTGTTGTAAAGATAAAGGAAAGTCGACAAGTCTATTGAAACTGCTAGAAGTTTAAATTGATCCTAAGAAGGAGCTGAGCTATTTGATTTGATTCCACTGACACACTTGAAGGTGAGAACTCAGTCCATGAGGCAGTCTAAATGTGTTTTAAATCCTGTGGATCTGTGACCACTTGTTGCAGTCGTAAAAGATAGATTTTGATTCATGTAGGATTCACAGCACAGAAACAGGCCATTCGGCCCAACTGGTCTATGACAGTGTTTATGCTCCACTATTGATAGAGATAGTAACTATCAAATCCAATAGGGAATTCCCCAGAGAGTGATGAGAATGTGGAACTCGCTACCACAGGGCAAATAATATAGATGCATTTGAGGGAAAGCTGGATGAGGGAGAATTGAATCAAAGGTTATGCTGATAGGGTGCAATAAAATAGAGTGAGAGGAGGCTCACGTGGAGCACAAACACTGGCACAGACCAGATGGACCGAATGGCTGCTTTCTCTGTTCTATATTTTACAAAGAAACAATCGGTGAAAATAGTGCAAAGTACTGATATTGTCTTTCCTGTAATCATTGTAATCTCCTCCAGCCCCACAACCTCCGAGATATCTGTACTCATCTATTTCTGGCCTCTTGCTGATCACTGATTTTCAGTGCTCAGCCATTGGCGGTCTTGCCTTCATCATGCCTGGTCTCTAAAGTCTGGAATTCCCTCCCTAAACCTCTCCGCCGCTCTACCTCTCATTCACACTTAACTCTTTGACCAAGCTTTTGGCATTTTCCCTAATATGTCCTTATGTGGCTCAATGTCCAATTTTGCTTTATATTGCTCCTGTGAAACGCTTTGGGACTTTTCATTATGGTAAAGGCGCGGTATAAATGTAAATTGATGTTGTTGTTGCAATTCCTTCTGCTGTCATTTTTAATACACCTGTTTCATTTCATAACTGATTGAGCTGTAGTCTGATAAAGTGTTTATTCTGCTACTTTCTGAAGGTGTCAGGAGAAAACCAATCAGTTAAATACAGTAATGAGGGTTACTCGTTGATCCCTGGGCTCATGTCTTCACCGTATATGGCCATACAAACATGCAGAATATTTTGTCCTGTTGTCTAATGTTATCCAATAAGTAAATGTGACCATAAAAGGGTTAATCATCAACCACAGGGTTTATACTGGCAAATTGAAAAAGAATATCACAGGTCAGAGCAAGAACACATAAATAGTACGTTGATGGGAACTTCAAGTCATGCTTGTAGCAGCTAATTAATTACACAACTTTGCAGAATATCACAAATCAATTAACAAAGCAGTGTACAATGTAACATCACAAATAACTAGGTAACATAATACTGAAAAGCAATAATAGGGGAACATCAGAAAATATTATCTTTAAGATTGCCAGCCATTAGAAAATCATTATCCCCAGGATAATGCTATAACATTACTAGTAGTGTCAGCCCTGGTTCAGTGGTTAGCTCTCTCATCTCTGAGTCAGCACATTACTGGTTCAAATCCATCAACGGAGACTTGGGAACGGATGCTCAAATGAGGGTTAGGAACCCAACGCCTGGATGAATTCTGGGTCCCAACCCCACGCCTCAGCTGCATTGCTCTCACAGCGATATTTTGAAATGTAAATCCCCTCATTGGCAAGGAGGTGAGCTTAGTGCCCAATTAGTGATGCCAAGCATCTCCAGGAGGCGGGAGCTGCCTGCCTGATGCCGTATTGGAGGCTGCTGCTGCCTTGCCGAAGAGAGCAGGCAGTTCCTTACAGAGCCAGTAGTGTTGACAAGAATGAAAAGGGCCATGCAAGAAAAATGAAGGTCCAGTGTGAACACTGGCTCAAGAAGCTCCATTAAAAACACAGTATTAAGACAAAATAAAATGTATTTGGCCCCACGGTGACCCTGACAGCTGTGTACTGACCTGCACCAGGCTGCACAGGTTTGCCAAAATGAAGCTTAAAAATTCCATTCTGCACTGGACGGGCCCCTTAACAAACTACTGAAGTAGCTTAAGGGGCCATTAATTGACAGCGAGCGGGTTTCCCACTCCCCTCTTTTATATTCGTTCATGGGATGTGGGCGTCACTGGCCAGGCCAGTATTTATTGCCCATCCCTAATTACCCTTGCGAAGGTGGTGGTGAGCTGTCTTCTTGAACCGCTGCAGTCCATGTGGGGTAGGTGTACCCACAGTGCTGTTAGGAAGGGAGTTCCTGGAATTTGACGCAACGACGTTGAAGGAACAGCGATATAGTTCCAAGTCAGGATGGTGTGCTGCTTGAAGGAGAACTTGCAGGTATCTGCTGCCCTTGTCTTTCTAGGTGGAAGAGGTCTCGGGCTTGGAAGGTGCTGTCAAAGGAGCCTTGATGAGTTGCTGCAATGCATCTTGTAAATGGTACACAATGCTGCTTCTGTGCGTCGGTGGTGGAGGGAGTGACTCTTGAGCTGAACTCAAGAGGTGAGGTAAGAGTGACTGCCCTTGACATCAAGGCAGCATTTGACTGAGTATGGCATCAAGGAGCCCGAGCAAAACTGAGGTCAATGGGAATCAGGGGGGAAACCCTCCGCTGGCTGGAGTCATACCTAGCGCAAAGGAAGATGGTTGTGGATGTTGGAGGTGAATCATCTGAGCTCCAGGACATCACTGCAGGAGTTCCTCAGGGTAGTGTCCTAGGTCCAACCATCTTCAGCTGCTTCATCAATGACCTACCTTCAATCATAAGGTCAGAAGTGGGGATGTTCGCTGATGATTGCACAATGTTCAGCACCATTCGTGACTCCCCTGATACTGAAGCAGTCCGTGTAGAAATGCAGCAAGACCTGGACAATATCCAGGCTTGGGCTGATAAGTGGCAAGTAACATTCACGCCACACAAGTGCCAGGCAATGACCATCTCCAAAATGAGAGAATCCAACCATCTCCCCTTGACATTCAACGGCATTACCATCGCTGAATTCCCCACTATCAACATCCTAGGGGCTACCATTGACCGAAAACTGAACTGGAGTAGCCATATAAATACTGTGGCTACAAGAGCAGGTTAGAGGCTAGGAATCCTGAGGCGGGTAACTCACTTCCTGACTCCCCAAAGCCTATCCACCATCGACAAGGCACAAGTCAGGAGTGTGATGGAATACTCTCCACTTGCCTGGATGGGTGCAGCTCCAACAACACTCAAGAAGCTCGATACCATCCAGGACAAAGCAGCCCGCTTGATTGGCACCCCATCTACAAACATTCACTCCCTCCACCACCGACGCACAATGGCAGCAGTGTGTACCATCTACAAGATGCACTGCAGCAATTCACCAAGGCTCCTTCGACAGCACCTTCCAAACCCGCAACCTCTACCAACTTGAAGGACAAGGGCAGCAAATGCATGGGAACACCACCACCTGCAAGTTCCCCTCCAAGTCACACACCATCCTGACTTGGAACTATATTGCCATTCCTTCACTTTCGCTGGGTCAAAATCCTGGAACTCCCTTCCTAACAGCACTGTGGGTGTACCTACCCCACATGGACTGCAGCGGTTCAAGAAGGCAGCTCACCACCACCTTCTCAAGGGCAATTAGGGATGGGCTATAAATGCTGACCTGGCCAGCGACGCCCACATCCCTGAATGAATAATTTTAAAAAAAGGTGGTGGGTGGGGTGCCGATAAAGCGGGCTGCTTTGTCTTGGATAGTGTCAAGCTTCTAGAGTGTTGTTGGAGCTGCACCCATCCAGGAAACAGTAGAGTATTCCATCACACTCCTGCCTTGTGCCTTGTTGATGGTAGACAGGCATTGGGGAGTCAGGAGATGAGTTACTCGCCACAGAATTCCGAGTCTCTGACCTCTTTTTGCCACAGTATTTATGTGGCTGGTCTAGTTCAGTTTCTGGTCAATGGTGACCCCCAGGACATTGATAGTGGAGGATTCAGTGATGGTAATTCCATTGAACATCAAGGGGAGATGTTTAGATTCTCTCTTTGCGGATGGTCATTGCCTGGCACTTGTGTGGCACGAAGCTAGAGCGGGAGAGAGAGGAGCATAGCGGAAGCGGAGGTTTAAATAGCGCGCCAAAAGCCCAGAGTCAGAGACCGGAGACAGAGACAGAGCGAGAGGGAGGAGCACAGCCGGAGCGGAGCAGAGAAAAATTGAAAAGTAAAGTGATATCAGAGTGACGTCACAATCAAGAGTGACAGCAGGGAAACCGAGATCTGCCGGGGTGAGTATACAGATAAGCTTTTAATTTAATTTAATTTAAATTCAACATAGCATCAAACATCACAGGCAAGCAGGTAGGTGTTTGGTTTGGGAAGAAGCTACCTGTTTGGTAAGTATCTGGTAAGTGATTAAGGTCCGTTCTAATCCTAACGTTTAAAATAGTAAAGGAACTAATGGTAAGCTGAATAAAATATATATAAAAAAAGGAAAATAAAATAAATAATTGAATAAAATAATTAAGTAGTTAATTAAAACACATTAAGGATGGCAGGACAGGTGATGTGTCATGGCTGCAGCAGGTGGGAGCTCCTGGATGCCAGTGTGATCCAGGGCAAACAGGTCTGCAGTAAGTGTTTGCGGCTCGAAGAGCTTCAGCTCAGAGTCATTGAACTGGAGTCCGAGTTGCAGACACTGTGACACATAGAAACATAGAAAATAGGAGCAGGAGTAGGCCATTCAGCCCTTCGAGCCTGCTCCGCCATTCATGATGATCATGGCTGATCATCCAACTCAGTAGCCTGTTCCCGCTTTCCCCCCATACCATTTGATCCCTTTACACCTAAGAGTTATTTATATCTAATTCCTTCTTGAAAACATACAATGTTTTGGCCTCCACTGCTTTCTGTGGTAGCGAATTCCACAGGCTCACCACTCTCTGGGTGAAGAAATTTCTCCTCATCTCAGTCCTGAAAGGTTTCCCCCATATCCTTAGACTATGACCCCTGGTTCTGGACTTCCCCACCATCAGGAACATCCTTCCAATCTACCCTGTCAAGTCCTGTTAGAGTTTTATAGGTTTCTATGAGATCCCCCCTCACTCTTCTGAACTCCAGCAAATATAATCCTAAACGACTCAATCTCTCCTCATACATCAGTCCCGCCATCCCAGGAATCAGTCTGGTAAACCTTTGCTGCACTCCCTCTATAGCAAGAACATCCTTCCTCAGATAAGGAGACCAAAACTGCACACAATATTCCAGGTGTGGCCTCACCAAGGCCCTGTATAATTGCAGCAAGACATCCCTGGTCCTGTACTTGAATCCTTTCGCTATGAAGGCCAACATACCATTTGCCTTTTTTACCGCCTGTTGGACCTGCATGCTTACCTTCAGCAACTGGTGTACGAGAACACCCAGGTCTCGTTGCATATTCCCCTCTCTCAGTTTATAGCCGTTCAGATAATAATCTGCCTTCCTGTTTTTGCTACCAAAGTGGATAACCTCACATTTATCCACATTATACTGCATCTGCCATGCATTAGCCCACTCACTCAACTTGTCCAAATCACCCTGAAGCCTCTCTGCATCCTCCTCACAGCTCACCCTCCCACCCAGTTTTGAGTCATCTGTAAATTTGGAAATATTACATTTAGTTCCCTCATCTAAATCATTAATATATATATTGTGAATAGCTGGGGTCCTAGCACCGATCCCTGCGGTTCCCCACGAGTTACTGCCTGCCATTCGGAAAAAGACACATTTATCCCTACTCTTTGTTTCCTGTCAGCCAACCAATTTTCTATCCATCGCAATGCACTACCCCCAATCCCATGCGCTTGAATTTTACATGCTAATCTCTTATGTGGGACGTTGTCGAAAGCCTTCTGAAAGTCCAAATAAACCACATCCACTGGCTCCCCCTCATCAACTCTACTAGTTACATCCTCGAAGGATTCTTGTAGATTTGTCAAGCATGATTTCCCTTTCGTAAATCCATGCTGACTCTGTCCGATTCTACCATTGTTCTCCAAGTACTCTGCTATAAAATCTTCGATAATGGACTCTAGAATTTCCCCCATTACCAACGTCAGTCTGACTGGTCTATAATTCCCTGCTTTCTCTCTACCTACCTTGTTAAATAGTAGGTTTACATTAGCTACCCTCCAATCTGTAGGAACTGTTCCAGAGTCTATAGAATCTTGGAAGATGACCACCAATGCATCCACTATTTCTAGGGCCACTTCCTTAAGTACTCTGGGATGCAGACCATCAGGCCCTGGGGATTTATCGGTCTTCAATCCCATCAATTTCCCCAACACCATTTCTCCACTAATACTGATTTCCTTCAGTTCCTCTCTCTGACTAAGTCATGTGTTCCCCAATATTAGGGAGGGGGAAAGTTACCTCGACACTCTTTACCAGGAGGCGGTTGCACCCCTTAGGATAGGGTCTTCTGATTTGATCAGTGGTCAGAGACAGGTGAGTGTGACTGCAGCTGAGGCAGGTAAGGGGACCCAGAGGGCAGGAGTCTCAGCCTTTGCGATTGTCCAACAGGTTTGAGTTTCTTTCAGCTTGTTTGGATGAGAGTGGGGGCTGCAGGGTGGCTGAGCAACCTGACCATGGCACCAGAGTACAGGAAGCCATTCAAATGGAGGGAGAAAAAAAGGAATGTCGTGGTCGTGGGGACAGTATAGTTCGGGGGATTGACACTGCTCGCTGCAGCGGTGGGTGGCCTCCTGAGCCTTCAGGTCCCTGTCCGGGGAAACGAGGCGCCACACTGGTGGGGAGGAGGGACGAGGTAAGTTTGTCAGTGCAGGGGTGGGGGAAATGGTGTCAAATATATGTAATGGGTTTAGGGGATGGTGGGAGGAGTTGAACCTGAAACTTTGTACAGTTTGGGGGGGGGGGGGCGGGGAGAAAGGTCAGATGTAAAAGGTAAGTGTTTTGAGGGGCAAAGGGCAAATAGGTATTGTAATTGTTATGGGGGCAGGGGGAAAGGGGCATAGACATTTATTTATTTAATTTTGTGGGATAAGACTTTAAAAATTTTAATTGGTGGGGGGGTTGGGGCAGGGCTGGCTACCCTTTAAAGATGGCTCTTAAAATCAGCTCATAGTCTTATATAAATTTGAATTCACTTTCAATTAAGCCTGTAACCAATGGAATTTGCAATACTGTCTCAGCAGACCCAATATTAGGTTAGCTGACTGCTAAACACCTGGTACATTATGGAAGATAGGGATATGGCAACAGGAGGAGGCCATTCAGCCCCTCGAGTCTGTTGCACCATTCAATTAGATCATGACTGATCTGTATTTTAACTTCATCTACCAGCCTTGGTTCCGTAATCCTTAATACCATTACCTATCACAAATCTTATGAAGCTCAGTTTTGAAATTTTCAATTGACTGGTTAGAAAAATAAAATCCCATGGGATCCAGGGAATTGCAGCAAGGTGGATACAAAATTGGCTCAGTGACAGGAAACAAAGGGTAATTGTTGATGGGTGTTTTAGTGACTGGAGGGCTGTTTCCAATGGTGTTCCGCAGGGCTCAGTACTGGGTCCCCTGCTGCTTGTGGTAAATATTAATTATTTGGACGTAAATGTAGGGGGCATGATCAAGACGTTTTCAGATGACACAAAGATTGGCCGTGTGGTAGATAGCGAGGAGGATAGCTGTAGGCTGCAGGAAGATGTTGATGGTCTGGTCAGATGGGCAGAAAAGTGGCAAATGGAATTCAACTTGGAGAAGTTTGAGGTGATGCATTTGGGGAGGTCAAACAAGACAAAGGAATACAAAATAAATGGGAAAATGCTGAGAAGTGTAGAGGAAGTGAGGAGCCTTGGAGTGAATGTCCACACATCCCTGAAGGTAGAAGGACAGGTCGATAAGGTGGTTAAAAAGTAAAATGAGTGCTGTGTGCAGTTCTGGTCACCTCATTACAGAAAGGATGTAATTGCACTAGAGAGGGTACAGAGTTGATGTACCAGGATGTTGCCAGGACTGGAAAAATGCAGCTATGAGGAAAGATTGGATAGGCTGGGGTTGTTCTCCTTGTAACTGAGAAGGCTGAGGGGAGATCTGATTGAAATGTACAAAATTTTGAGGGGCCTGGATAGAGTGGAGGTGAAGGGTCTATTCACCTTAGCAGAGAGGTCAGTGACTCGGGGGCATAGATTTAAAGTGATTGTTAGAAAAATTAGAGTGGAGATGAGGAAAAGCTTTTTCACCCAGAGTGTGGTGGGGGTCTGGAACTCACAGTCTGAAAGGGTAGTTGAGGCAGAAACCCTCAACTCATTCAAAAGGAGTCTGGATATGCACCTGAAGTGCCGTAATCTGCAGGGCGACGGACCAAATACTGGAAGGTGGGATTAGAATGAGTGGATTGTTGTTCAGCCGGCACAGACATAAAGGAACAAATGGCCTCTTTCTGTGCCTTAAACTTTCGATGAATCTATGATTCTATGACCCCCAGTCTCAACAGCTTTTTGGGAGGAGAGTTCCAGATTTCCACTACCCTTTGTGTGAAGAAGTGCTTGCTGCCATCACCTCTGAATGTCTAGCTCTAATTTTAAGGTTATGCCACCTTGTTTCTGAACTCCCCCCACCAGAGGAAACAGCTTCCTTCTGATTATGACTTGGTTTAAAAGGACAGCTATCAAACCAACACAAGACAAAACAGAACAAGTCATGCTTGTCCCAGAGACCTCTCACTGGTTCATTGTTAACAAGTGAGAGTAAAGGCATTTTCTATCATGTCAAAAATAGGAACCAATCCCTACCTTGCTGTCGCTAGATCTCTGCCTCAGTCTTCAACCTCGATGTTCCAAAGGTTCTTTCTGTTCTTCTGAAATACTTATAAAGGAAAAGTTAGGAAGACAATGGAGAAAGAGCAGGAGAATGGGACTAATTGGATAGCTCTTTTAAAGAGCCAGCACAAGCAATGGGCTGAATGGCTTCCTTCTATGCTCTATCGTTCTAAGATTCTTCTCTTCAGCCCATAAGCTACGCTGTAGCTATGTACTAGTGTTGCATAAGGTTCATGATAATTAGTGTCTGTATACATAATTGAAGCCTCTAGTCATATTTTTTTTAACTAGATACTCATGAATTTCACTTGAAAGTAGTTAAATAGACCCGCATTAATTCCTTTTGATTGTAGGCTATTTGACAGACCTACGATTATGAATTGTCAAGGCTCAGTTGAGTTTTATCAGTTTTTTGGCCATGTATTATTGTTCCGTTGTCAGTTAATTTAAATAACCTGCTTGTTTCTACATATTATCCTCATCTTTCACTCGTTTGCTCTCTAAGGTTATGGACGAAGACCAGGGGAATGGGCACTAATTGGATAGTTCTTTCAAAGAGCTGGCACAGGCATGATGGGCTGAATGGCCTCCTTCTGTGCTGAATTATTTCGTAATTCCATACCTCTTCCATGATGATGGCATACAAGCTAGTTCCTCATTTAATACCCTGTATAATGTCCGCCTCAATTTTATTAGGGACAATTAAATAACAACTTTCATTTTTATAGAGTAAGGGGTGCACGGAGAGGAGACTTTGCCCGAGTGAGACGTAGTCAGAATGTGAAGGTGGGAATTTAGTTCACGTAGTAAGTTCTGTCATGTTTTTCTCAAGTTTCAATTTAGATTAAGCGTCAGGCTCTGACATAAAACTTTCAAACTTCAAGTTAGTTAAATTGCTTTGTTAAGCAGGGAGCTGCCTGGCAGTAGCAGTTACCTGTCAGTCAGCTAAAAGTAGTTGGTTCAATAGGTGCTGATTATGGTAGCAGGAAGCTAAGCTGGCTAGTGACTCATTAGAAGCTCTATAAAAGCAATCAGGTTTTCAATTCACACAGAGTGAGGGGCACATAGAGTGGAGAAGTTGCCCGAGTGAGACGTAGTCAGAGTGTGAAGGTGGGAATTTCGTTCACATGGTAATTTGGTGCAGAGGGGGAAAGAGGAATTGACATGTGATGTTCCAGCACAGACAGTAAGTGATTGGTTGGTGAGCATTTTCTCTTTTTCTCTTATCTAAAATAAAGAATTTTAATTGGGGTTAGTATAACATTAATTGAAATAATAAGAATAAGAATCTTCTGAGACTCAGGTAATTTATCAATAAGGTTTTATTTGTAGTAGTAAGGTTTACCAGCAGTAGTAGAGCTGCTTAGTAGTGGGACTTAGTAGGAGTGGAGATTATTAGTTTTTTTTTAGTTTTTAGAGATACAGCACTGAAACAGGCCCTTCGGCCCACCGGGTTTGTGCCGACCATCAACCACCCATTTATACTAATCCTACACTAATTTCATATTCCTACCACATCCCCACCTGTCCCTATATTTCCCTACCACCTACTGATACTAGGGGCAATTTATAATGGCCAATTAACCTATCAACCAGCAAGTCTTTGGCATATGGGAGGAAACCGGAGCACCCGGAGGAAACCCACGCAGACACAGGGAGAACTTGCAAACTCCACACAGGCAGTACCCAGAATTGAACCCGGGTCGCTGGAGCTGTGAGGCTGCGGTGCTAACCACTGCGCCACTGTGCCTCCCCAATTAATTAGAAATTAATTAAGAAAAATAAATTAACACATAATCAAGATGGCAGGGCAAGTGATGTGTTGCGGCTGCAGTATGTGGAAGCTGGTGGATGCCAATGTGATCCACAGCAAAAACATCTGCAGTAAGTGTCAGTGACTTGAGGAGCTTCGGCTCAGAGTCAATGAGCTGGAGGCCGAGCTACAGACACTGCGATGCATCAGGGAGGGGGAAAGTTACACCCCTTAGAATAGGGTCTTCTGATTTGGTCAGTGGTCAGGGATAGAAGAGTGTGACTGCGAGTGAGGCAGGTAAGGAAATCGAGAAGGCAGAGTGGAGGAGCCTCAACCCTTGCAATTGTCCTACAGCTTTGAGGTTCTTTCAGCTTGTATGGATGAGAGTGAGTGCTGCAGGGTGGATGAGCAAACTGACCATGGCATGTGGTACAGGACACTATTCAAGCAGGGGGGAAGTAAATAGGAATGTAGTGGTAGTAGGGGACAGTATAGTCAGGGGGGATAGACACAGTTCGCTGCAGCCAAGGGCGAGAGTCCAGAAGGCTGTGTTGCTTGCCCAGTGCTAGGGTTCAGGACATCTGCTCGGGGCTGGAGATATAAGATCATAAGATCATAAGAACTAGGAGCAGGAGTAGGCCGTCCGGCCCCTCGAGCCTGCTCCGCCATTCAATAAGATCATGGCTGATCTTTTCGTGGACTCAGATCCACTTACCCGCGCTCCCACCGTATCCCTTAATTCCTTTATTGTTCAAAAAGATATCTACCTTAGCTTTAAAGACGTTTACTGAATAAGCGTCAACTACTTCACTGGGCAAGGAATTCCATAGATTAACAACCCTCTGGGTGAAGAAGTTCCTTCTTAATTCAGTCCTAAATCTGCTCCCTCTAATCTTGAGGCTATGCCCTCTTGTCCTAGCTTCACCTGCCAGTGGAAACATCCTCTCTACTTGTATCTTATCTATTCCCTTCATGATTTTATATGTTTCTATAAGATCCCCCCTCATTCTTCTGAACTCCAATGAATATAATCCCAATCTACTCAGTCTCTCCTCATAAGCCAACCCCCTCAACTCCGGAATCAACCTAGTGAACCTCCTCTGCACCCTCTCCAGTGCCAGTATATCCTTTCTCAAGTAAGGAGACCAAAACTGCACACAGTACTCCAGGTGCGGCCTCACCAGTACCTTATACAGCTGCAACATAACCTCTCTGCTTTTAAACTCAATCCCTTTAGCAATGAAGGACAAAATTCCATTTGCCTTCCTAATTACTTGCTGTACCTGCAGACCAACCTTCTGCGATTCATGCACAAGGACATCTAGGTCCCTCTGCATAGCAGCATGCTGCAACTTTTTACCATTCAAGTAATAATCCTTTTTCCTGTTACTCCTACCGAAATGAATGACTTCACATTTATTAACATTGTATTCCATCTGCCAGACCTTTGCCCACTCACTCAATGTATCTATGTTCCTCTGCAAAGTTTCACAGTCATCTGCACACTTTGCTCTGCCACTCATCTTAGTGTCATCTGCAAACTTTGACACCCTACACGTGGTTCCCAACTCCAAATCATCTATATAAATTGTAAATAATTGCGGTCCCAACACCGATCCCTGAGGCACACCACTAGTGACTGATTGCCAACCAGAATAGCACTCATTTATCCCCACTCTCTGCTTCCTGTTAGTCAACCAATCCTCTATCCATGCTAATACTTTACCCCTGACGCCATGCATCCTTATCTTATGCAGCAGCCTCTTGTGCGGCACCTTGTCGAAGGCCTTTTGGAAATCTAGGTACACCACATCCACTGGGTCCCCATTGTCCACCTTGCTCGTAATATCATCATAGAATTCCAAAAGATTTGTCAAGCATGACCTGCCCTTCATGAACCCATGCTGCGTCTGCCCAACGGGACAATTTCTATCGAGATGCCCTGCTATTTCTTCCTTGATAATAGACTCAAGCATCTTCCCCACTACAGAGGTTAAGCTAACCGGTCTATAATTCCCCATCTTTTGTCTACCTCTCTTTTTAAACAGTGGCGTCACATCTGCTGTTTTCCAATCAGCTGGGACTACCCCAGAGTCCAGCGAATTTTGGAAAATTACCGTCAGTGCACCTGCTATTTCTCTCGCCATCTCTTTTAGTACCCTGGGATGCATTCCATCAGGGCCAGGAGACTTATCAATCCTTAGCTCCATTAGCTTGCCCAACACTACCTCTTCCGTAATAATGATTGTTCCCAGGTCCTCACCTACGTTCGTCTCTTTGTCAATTACTGGCATGTTATTAATGTCTTCCACTGAGAAGACCGATACAAAATACCTGTTCAATGCCTCGGCCATTTCATCATATCCCATAACTAAATTCCCCTTCTCATCCTCTAAAGGACCAACGTTTACTTTAGCCACTCTTTTTCGTTTTATATATTTATAGAAACTTTTGCTATCTGTCTTTATATTCTGTGCTAGTTTTTTCTCATGTTCTATCTTACTTTTCTTTATAGCTCTTTTTGTAGCTTTCTGTTGACCTTTAAAGTTTTCCCAATCTTCTAGTTTCATGCTGCTTTTTGCCACTTTGTATGCCTTCTTTTTCAATTTGATAGCCTCCCTTATTTCCTTGGACACCCATGGCAGATTACCCCTTTTCTTCCAGTCCTTCCTTTTCACTGGAATATACTTTTGCTGAACACTTTGAAAAATTGCTTTGAAAGTCCTCCACTGCTCGTCAACTGTCCCACCGTAAAATCTTTGTTTCCAGTCCACTTTAGCCAAGTCCTCCCTCATTCTATTGTAGTCCCCCTTGTTCAAGCACAGGACCCTGGTATTGGATTTTATCTTCACACTCTCCATCTGTATTCTAAATTCAACCATACTGTGATCACTCCTTCCAAGAGGATCCCTAACCATGAGGTCATTAATTATTCCTGTCTCATTACACAGGACTAGATCTAGGATAGCTTGCTCCCTCGTCGGTTCCATTACATACTGTTCAAGAAAACTATCACGGATACACTCAACGAATTCCCCCTCAAGGCTACCCTGACTGAACTGGTTTGACCAATCTACATGTAGATTAAAATCCCCCATAATAATTGCCGTACCATTTTTACAGGCATTAGTTATTTCTTTGTTTATTGCCCGCCCCAATGTGATGTTATTATTTGGTGGCCTATAGACTACGCCTATCAATGACTTTTTCTTCTTAGAGTTTCTAATTTCCACCCAAATGGATTCAACCTCATTCTCCATAGAACCTATATCATCTCTCAGCACCGCCCTGATGTCGTCCTTGAGTATCAGAGCTACATCACCTCCCTTACCTTCCTGTCTGTCTGTCCTTCCAAATAGTCTGGTACCCCTGGATATTTAACTCCCAGTCGTGACCAACCTGTAACCATGTCTCCGTAATGGCTACCAAATCATATTCATTCGCGATGATTTGTGTCGTTAACTCATCAACCTTGTTACAAATGCTACGAGCATTCAGGTAAAGTGCCTTTATGCTAGCTTTCTTACCCTCATGATTCCCAACATCTCTAATAATAACTCCTGAGTTATCCTTCCTTTCTGCTTCTTTCATCGTCTGCCTTGAACTTAAACCCTCCTGCACACGTTAGCCTGCTGCTTACCTTTTTATTTATCATACTCCCTGTCGTTTTCCCTTTCCCTTCCCCCCCGAGTCACTAGTTTAAAGTCCTAGAGACCACCCTATTTATCCTTTTCGCTAGAACACTGGTTCCAGATCGGTTCAGATGGAGACTGTCCCATCGGTACAGATCCCCCCGGTTCCAAAACTGATGCTAATGCCCCATGAAATGGAACCCCTCTTTCCCACACCACTCCCTTAGCCACATGATTACTTCCCTAATATTCTTATCCCTAAGCCAATTTGCACGTGGCTCGGGCAGTAATCCAGAGATTATGACCCTCGAGGACCTGTTCCTTAATTGCAGTGGGACGGCGAAGGATCCAGTCGTCGTGGACAATGTGGGTACAAACAACATAGATAGGACTAGGAAAAAGGTTCTGCTTAGAGAGTATAAACAGCTAGGGGCTAAATTAGAAAGCAAGACCTCAAAGGTAATAATCTCTGCACTATTACCTGAGCCATGAGCAAATTGGAGTAGGGTAAATAAGATTAGATGGTTAAATGTGTGGCTCAAAGATTGGTGTGGGAGAAATGGGGTTTGATTCCTTGGGCATTGGCACCAGTACTGGGGAAAGTGGGACCTGTACCCGTTTGTATGGTCTTCACCTGAACTGTGCTGGGACCAGTGTTCTGGCGAGTTGTATAACTAGGGCAGTAGAGAGAACTTTAAACTAAATAATGGGGGTGAGGATCAATTGAGAGAAGATGTGATAATTTAAAGAGAGAGGAGAAGGCAAGAGAGCAAGATAGCAATAAGGATAATGATAATCAGAGTGTGGCAGGAAGGGACAGAGCACCCAAACTTCATAGAATTGTTACAGCACAGAAGGAAGCCATTTGTCCCATCGTGTTTGCACCGACTCTCCAAAAGAGCAATTCACCTTGTGCTATTCCCCCACCTTCCTCCTGTAACCCTGTACTTTCTTCCTTTTCTTATAACTGTCTAAGTCCCTTCTGAATGCTTCAATTGAACCTGCCCCCTCCACACTCTCAGGCAGCGCATTCCAGACCTTAACCACTCACTGCATGAAAAAGCTTTTGTCATCTCACTTTTGCTTCTCTTACCCATTACTTTAAATCTGTGCCCTCTTGTCTCGATCCTTTCAGGAGTGGGAACAGTTTCTCTCTATCTACTCTGTCCAGACACCTCATGATTTTGAATACCTCTATCAAATCACCTCTCAGCCTTCCCTTTTCCAAGGAAAGGCTTAAGAATACACCAGCAGATAAGGCTCGAGGTTGTGAATGAACAGAGGAAGGAGGGTTCAGGTGAAGGGAGATTTAGAAATCCAAAGAGAGAGGTTGAGGCATTGGAACAGCATAATGTTGTGGGTATAGACAAGCAGAATGGGACAGGAAGGGAAAGAAAGTTTAATAAAAACTGTACAACAGCAAATAAGGTCATTTGCAGGGAAGAGAAGTAAAACAATGAAATAAAAGGTTCTTTCTGAATGCACAAGTACTTGCAATAAGATAGATGAACTAGTGGCACAAATAGAGGTAAATGATTTCGATCTAATCACCATTACAGAGACATGGTTACAAGGTGATCAAGATTGGGAAGTAAATGTTCCAGGGTGCACAATATTTTGGAAAGACAGACAGACAGAATGGCAAAGAAGAAGGGGTAGCACTGATAATGAAGGATGACATAAGGACATCAGTGAGAAAGGATCAGGCCTCAGAAGATCATGAAGTAGAATCCGTATGGCTGGAAATTAGGAATAGCAAGAATCAGAAAACATTGGTCGGGGTAGTTTATAGGCCCCTTAGCAGTAGTTACACTGGACAGAGCATTAAACAAGAAATTATTGGAGCTTGTAACAAAGGCAATGTAATAATTGTGGGGGTCTGGGATAATGAAATTGGAAAGGGTGGTCTAGAAGATGAGTTTGCAGAATGTTTTTGGGACAGTTTCTTGGAGCAGTACATTGTCGAACTGATTAGGGATGAAGCTATCTTAGATCTGTTCTTTCGCCTCCTTATCTCGAGAGACAATGGGTAAGCGCCTGGAGGTGGTCAGTGGTGTGTGGAGCAGCGCCTGGAGTGGCTATGAAGGACAATTCTAGAGTGACAGACTCTTCCAGAGGTGCTGCAGATAAAATTGGTTGTCAGGGCTGTTACACAGTTGGTTCTCCCCTTGCGCTTCTGTTTTTTTTCCTGCCAACTGCTAAGTCTCTTCGACTCGCCACACTTTAGCCCCGCCTTTATGGCTGCCCGCCAGCTCTGGCGAACGCTGGCAACTGACTCCCACGACTTGTGATCAATGTCACAGGACTTCATGTCGCGTTTGCAATTCTTTAAAGCGGAGACATGGACGGCCGGTGGGTCTGATACCAGTGGCGAGCTCGCTGTACAATGTGTCTTTGGGGATCCTGCCATCTTCCATGCGGCTCACATGGCCAAGCCATCTCAAGTGCCGCTGACTCAGTAGTGTGTATAAGCTGGGGATGTTGGCCGCCTCGAGGACTTCTGTGTTGGAGATACGGTCCTGCAACCTGATGCCAAGTATTCTCCGGAGGCAGTGAAGATGGAATGAATTGAGACGTCGCTCTTGGCTGACATACGTTGTCCAGGCCTCGCTGCCATGGAGCAAGGTACTGAGGACACAGGCTTGATACACTCGGACTTTTGTGTTCCGTGTCAATGCGCCATTTTCCCACACTCTCCAAGCCAGTCTGGACATAGCAGTGGAAGCCTTTCCCATGCGCTTGTTGATTTCTGCATCTAGAGACAGGTTACCGGTGATAGTTGAGCCTAGGTAGGTGAACTCTTGAACCACTTCCTGAGCGTTGTCGCCAATATTGATGGACGGAGCATTTCTGACGTCCTGTCCCATGATGTTCGTTTTCTTGAGGCTGATGGTTAGGCCAAATTTGTTGCAGGCAGCCGCAATCCTGTCGATGAGACTCTGCAGACACTCTTCAGTGTGAGATGTTAAAGCAGCATCGTCAGCAAAGAGGAGTTCCCTGATGAGGACTTTCCGTACTTTGGACTTCGCTCTTAGATGGGCAAGGTTGAACAACCTGCCCCTGATCTTGTGTGGAGGAAAATTCCTTCTTCTGAAGACTTGAATGCATGTGAGAGCAGCAGGGAGAAGAAAATCCCAAAAAGTGTGGGTGCGAGAACACAGCCCTGTTTCACGCCACAAAGGATAGGAAAGGGGTCTGATGAGGTGCCGCCATGTTGAATTGTGCCTTTCATATTGTCATGGAATGAGGTGATGATACTTAGTAGCTTTGGTGGACATCCGATCTTTTCTAGTAGTCTGAAGAGACCACATCTGCTGACGAGGTCAAAGGCTTTGGTGAGATCAATGAAAGCAATTTAGAGGGGCATCTGTTGTTGGCGGCATTTCTCCTGTATCTGACGAAGGGAGAACAGCATGTCAATGGTCGATCTCTCTGCACGAAAGCCACACTGTGCCTCAGGGTAGACGCGCTCGGCCAGCTTCTGGAGCCTGTTCAGAGCGACTCGAGCAAAGACTTTCCCCACTATGCTGAGCAGGGAGATTCCACGGTAGTTGTTGCAGTCACCGCGGTCACCTTTGTTTTTATAGAGGGTGATGATGTTGGCATCGCGCATGTCTTGGGGTACTGCTCCCTCGTCCCAGCACAGGCATAGCAGTTCATGTAGTGCTGAGAGTATAGCAGGCTTGGCACTCTTGATTATTTCAGGGGTAATGCTGTCCTTCCCAGGGGCTTTTCTGCTGGCTAGAGAATCAATGGCATCACTGAGTTCCGATTTTGTTGGCTGTACGTCCAGCTCATCCATGACTGGTAGAGGCTGGGCTGCATTGAGGGCGGTCTCAGTGACAACATTCTCCCTGGAGTACAGTTCTACGTAGTGCTCCACCCAGCGGTCCATTTGCTTGCGTTGGTCAGTGATTATGTCCCCTGATTTAGATTTGAGGGGGGTGATCTTCTTGATGGTTGGCCCAAAAGCTTTCTTAATGCCATCATACATTCCTCTGATGTTTCCGGTGTCGGAGGCCAGCTGAATATGACTGCATAGGTGTTGCCAGTAGTCATTTGCGCAGTGCCTGGCTGTTCTTTGTGCAGTACTTCTGGCTGCTTTAAGTGCTGTGGATGTTAACTCGCTGGGGGCTTTCTTGTAGTTCAACAGTGCAATGCGCTTAGCGGCTATGACAGGTTCCAGCTCTTCATTATGAGATTGAAACCAGTCTGCATTTCTCTTCGCACGTTTGCCGTAGGTGGTCAAAGCTGACTCATAGATGGCATCTCTGATGTGGGCCCACTTGGTCTCAGCATCCCCTGTCGGCGTGTTTTGAAGGGTTGTTGCAAGTGAATTTAGAAATTTTTGTAACAGCTATGGATGAGAAATTCTGCTCGTGTTGATGCGCGGGTGGCCCTTCTGCTTGGAATGATGCAACTTCTTTGGTCTGAGTCTAACCTTGCTGCACACCAGGGAGTGGTCGGTGTCGCAGTCCGCACTGTGGAAGCTGCGTGTGATTTGAACACTGTTTAAGGAGGTTCGCCTTGTGACGATGAGGTCTCGCTGGTGCCAACGACGCGATCTTGGGTGCCTCAATGAAACCTGGTGACAGGGTTTAGTGTGAAAGAACGAGTTGGTGATGCAGAGGTTATGATAGGTACACAACTCAAGCAGTCTCTGCCCATTCTCATTCATCCTTCCAACGCCATAGAGCCCAAGGCAGGAGGGCCATGAGTCATGGTCGGCCCCAACCCTGGCATTAAAGTCCCCCAGCAGGAACAAATGTTCGGTGTTAGGAATGCTACTAATGATATTATGGAGTTCCTCGTAGAACTGGTCTTCAGCTTCAGGTGGGGAGCAGAGTGTTGGAGCATAGATGCTGAGTAGGTATACTGGACCAGAGGCGGTGAGCAGTCGGATGGACAGTATGCGTTCCAAGCCATTTGAGGGAGGCTCTATCATGCTGAGCAAGGAGTTTCTGATGGCGAAGTCCACTCCATGCTGTCTTGGTTCTTCAGGATCCCTGCCCTGCCAGAAGAAGGTGTAGTCTTGCTCTGCTAGAGATCCACTCGCAGGGAGGCGTGTCTCCTGAAGTACTGCAAGGTCTACATTGAGTCTACTGAGCTCGTTGTTAATGATGGCGGTCTTCCGAGAATCGTTGATTTGTGTAAGGTCTTCCGACAGGCCAGGACACATAGTTCTGACGTTCCAGCTTGTAAAGCGAAGGGCTGGTACCTTCTTTCCTTTTGTCATGTTTGGTGCGGTGTTGCAGTCCACTTTTCGGGCAATGACCCTGAGCTCCAAGTACCCATTGAAGCAGGTGGAGTGTGGCGGGACAGAACCTTATTGACCGGGGGCTGCCCGGTTTGAGGCGGGCGGTAGCTGTCCAGTGAGGTGCGATGATGTCTCCCACCGACAAAGGCAACCCGTGGCGCCCAATCTCTACGCCAATTGAGCTGGACTTATAACCCGTAACTGCTGCCTTCCGTGTTGTTTGAGTCGCTGTGAGGCAACTATGGAGTGACCTCCCCATGGCGCATGCCTGGGCGAATGTATGGAGGTTGAGAGTTGCCCAATCGTCAAAACCCCCCTCTCGGCCTTTCTGGTGGGGTCCAAAGGAGTGTGGAATGGCTGCAGGAACTGCCGAAACATGCCAAAGGTGACACATGACCGCCTGCGGGGTTCCGCTCCGGATTTTCTTTTAGGGTTTACTCCCTTAGCCTTGGTCTCTCCCGAGACACCCACAAGTCAGTGGGGTTGTTAGGGCCCCTACACAGGTGTCGGAGGATGCTGGTGGGAGGAGGGGATGCGAGGGGGAGGGGTGGAGGGAAGGGGGTGCGAGGGGGAGCTGGGAAGGGGGCTGTAAGGGAGTGCAGGGGGAAGATGGTACGAGGGGGGGTGCTGGGAAGGGGTTGTGAGGGGGGACGGGGTGCGGGGGATGGTGAGCTGAGCGAGTGGAGCTGGGAAGGGGAGGGGGGTGCGAGGAAGGGGGTGCAGGTAATAAGCCATTTTCTCAGTTCCCACCATCGACGCCTGGAAATCTCATCCGCGTCCTTCGGGAGGTGAGCGACATCCTCGGGCGCCGGTACCAGCATTGCCGACATTGCGCTGCAGATGCTCTCCGAGCCATCTCCCGCGGGCGCTTTGAAGTTGCGGCCGAGTAGCCGTTCGTGGCTTTTTGTGTGTTCGGGGAACCTTTTCGCAAGGCTTCTCTAGGGTCCCGCTGCTCCTTCTTCTCTACAATGGACTTACCGCACGCCGTGGCCACGGACACTCTGGACGGTGTAGACAGCAGGATCGAAGATCAAAGTATCACCAGCTGTACTTTGCAGTTTCGTCCGGATTACATTCAATTTCATTGAGAAAACAAAGAGCAGGTATGGCTGGGGGTGGGCAGTGGGCCCAGGTAACATAAACTAGCTGTTAGCTTGTAGTTAGGGCTAAAATGAACTGATTAAAGAGCCAGGGGAGTTTAAACAGTTTCAGAGGGTAGATTGGGGGAGAAAACACTAAGAATGGGATCTTAGATCTAGTATTGTGCAATGAAGCAGGGTTCATTAGTAATGTCATAGTAAAAGATCCACTGGGAAATAGTGATCATAATAACATTGAAATCCATGAAAGTGATATACTCCAATCACAAACAAGAATCTCAAACTTAAACAAAGCCAATTATGTAGATATGAGGGGTGAACTAGCTCAGGTAAACTGGGTAAATAGACTTAAAGGTATGGTGGTAAATGAACAGTGGGAAATCTTTTAAGAAACAATCCAAAATGTTCAGCAAAAATACATTTCATTGAAAAACAAAAGCTCAGCAAGAAAAACCTATTTGTGTCTCACTCAGGAAGTTAAGGATAAAATTAGATTAAAAGAAGAGTCTTACAATGTTGCAAAAAGAGAAGCAAGTTTGAGGATAGGGAGTGTTTTAGAAACCAACAAAGGGCCACCAAAAAATTGATAAAAAAGGAAAAAATAGAATCTGAGATTAAACTAGCTATTAATATAAAACAGATTGTAAGACCTTTTATAGGTATATAAAATGGAAGGGATTAGCTAAACTAAAGTGCTCCATTAGAAGCAGAGACAGGGGAAATTATAATTGGAATGAGGAAATGGCACAGCCAGAAATAGTAAGCTAGGGGCTAAAAAGAGTAAGGAAATTAATATTAGCAGAGAAAAAGTATTGGAGAAATTTAAGGGACTAAAATCTAACAAATCATAGGAACATAGGAACAGGAGTAGGCTATTCAGCTCCTCGAGCCTGTCCCACCATTCAATGAAATCATGGCTGATCTGCGGCCTAACTCCATATACCTGCCTTTGGCCCATACCCCTTACTATCTCTGCTTAACAAAAATCTATCTCAGATTTTAAATTAACAACTGTTCTAGCTTCAACTGCTGTTTGTGGGAGAGAGTTCCAAACCTCTACCACCCTTTGCGTGAAGAAGTGCTTCCTAACATCTCTCCTGAACGATCTGGCCCTAATCTTTAGACTATGCCCCCTAGTTTTAGAATCTACAACCAGTGGAAATAGTTTATCTTTATCTAGCCTGTCTTTTCCTGTTAATATCTAGAAGACTTTGATCAGATCACCCCTTAACCTTCTAAATTCTAGCGAAAACAGGACTAATTTGTGTAATCTCTCCTCGAAACCTAAACCCTGTAGTCCAGGTATCATTCTTGTAAACCTATGTTGCACTCCCTCCAAAGCCAATATATCCTTCCTAAGGTGTGGTGCACAGAACTGCTCACAATACTCCAAGTAGGGGCTAACCAGGGTTTTGTACAGCTGCAGCATAACCTCTGTGTCTTTATACTCCAATCCTCTAGATATAAAGACCAGCATCCCATTAGCCTTTTTGATTATTTTCTGTACTTGCTTGTGGCATTTGAAAGATCTATGCACCTGAACCCCCAAGTCTCTTTGGACATCCACTGTACTTAACCTCTTCCCATTTAGAAAATACCCTGCTCTATCCTTTTTTGGTCCAAAATGGATAACCTCACACTTGCCCACATTGAAATCCATCTGCCACAGTTTTGCCCACTCACCTAGTCTGCCAATATCTCTTTGCAATTTTATGCTATCATCTAGACTGTCTACAATGCCGCCTAGCTTTGTATCATCAGCAAATTTGGATATTTGACTTTCTATGCCATCATCCAAGTCGTTAATGAATAATGTGAATAATTGAGACCCCAACACAAATCCCTGCGGGACACCACTAGTTACATCCTGCCAATTGGAGTACTTACTCATTATTCCCACTCTCTGTCACCTACCACTCAACCAACTTCCTAACCATGTCAATAATTTGCCCTCAATGCCATGGGCTTCTACCTTAGTTAACATTCTCTTATGTGGGACTTCATCAAATGCCTTCTGGAAGTCCATATAAATAACATCCATAGACATTCCCCTGTCCACTACCTTAGTCACCATATCCTCAGGATCTGATGGCCTACACCCTAGGATTCTAAAGAGATAACTGCAGAGATAGTGAACGCACTAGCAATGATTTTCAAAATTCCTTAGATTCAGGAATGGTCTCATTAGATTGGAAGTTGGAAAATGTAACATTGTTTTCCAATAAAGGAAGTAGAGAGAAAACAGGGAACTACAGGCCAGTTAGCCTAAAATCAGTTGTTGGGAAAATGCTGGACTCTATTATTAAGGAAGTCAAGAATGCATTTAGAAAAGCACAGTATGATTAGAACAAGTCAACATGGTTTTATGAAAGGGAGATCCTGTTTGACAAATCTATTAGAGTTTTTTTAAAGATGTAACTAGTAGGTTAGATAAAGGGGAAGCAGCAGACGTAGTATACCTGGATTTCCAAAAGGTGTCGATAAAGTGCCACAAAAAAGGTTGATAGGCAAAAGTAGGGCTCATGGAGTTCGGGGTAATATATTAGCATGGATTAACAGACAGGAAGCAAAGAGTGGGTGTAAATGTGGCATTTTCAAGTCGGCAGGCAGTGAATAGTGGAGTGTCGCAAGGATCAGTGCTGGGGCCTCAGCTCTATACTAACACTCTATATTAATGACTTAGATGAAGAGACAGAGAGTAAGGTATCTAAGTTTGCTGTTGATACAATGGTAGGTGAAGAGGTAAGCTGTGGGGAGGTCATAGTGAAGCTGCAAAGAGATATGGGTAAAGTGAGTGGGCAACAAGATGGCATATGGAGAATAATGTAGGGAAGTGTGAGGCTACTTACTTTGCTTGTAAGAATGGAAAAGAAGATTTTTTTAAAAAAGGTGTGAAACTTGGGTGTGCTTGTCCAAGGAACGCAGAAAGTTAACATGCAGGTACAGCAAGCAAATAGGAAGGCAAATGGCATGTTGGCCTTTATTGCAAAAGGATTGGAGTACAGGAATAAAGAAGTCTTGCTACGATTGTACAGAGTTTTGGTGAGACCACATATGGAGTACTGTGTGCAGTTTTGGTTCCACATTTAAGAAAAGATATACTTGCACTGGACATGGTACAGTGAAGGTTCACTAAATTGGTCCCTGGGATGATTAGTAGTCCTGTGATGAGAGGTTGAGTAAATTGGGCCTATATTCTCTGGTGTTTAGAGGAATGAGGGGCAATCTCATTGAAACATACAAGATTCTGAAGGGGCTGGACACTGAGAGATTGTTTCCACTGGTTGAGGATTCTAAAACACGGCGGCACAGTCTCAACATAAGGGGCTGATCATTTAAGACTGAGATGAGGAGAAATTACTTCACTCAAAGGGTTGTGGGAGTCAGTTGCCAGCATTCGCCAGAGCTGGCGGGCAGCCATAAAGACAGGGCTAAATTGTGGCAAGTCGAAGAGACTTAGTAGTTGGCAGGAAAAAAGACAGAGGCGCAAGGGGAGAGCCAACTGTGCAACAGCCCCGACAAACAAATTTCTCTGCAGCACCTGTGGAAGAGCCTGTCACTCCAGAATTGGCCTTTATAGCCACTCCAGGCGCTGCTTCACAAACCACTGACCACCTCCAGGCGCGTATCCATTGTCTCTCGAGATAAGGAGGCCCAAAAGGAGGAAGGAAGGAGGGTTGTGAACTTTTGTAGTTCTCTACCACAGAGGGTTGTGGATGCTCCATTGTTGAATACATTTAAGGATGGGATAGACAGGTTTTTGGTCTCTCAGGGAATCAAAGGGTATGGGGAGTGGGTGGGAAAGTGAATCCTAAGATCAGCCATGAACATATAGAATGGTGGAACAGGCTCAATGAGCCATATGGTCTACTCCTGCTCCTATTTCTTGTGTTCTTGAGAACCTTTAATGAAGTAAAATGTTCCAAGGAATTTCACAAGATCATTATCGAACAAGATTTGATGGCAAGACACATAAAAATATATTAGGACAGGTAAGCAACAGCTTGATCAAAGTGGCAGGTTTTAAGGAATATCTGAGAGGAGGAGAGAGTGGGAGAGAGACAGAGACGTTTCGGGAGAGAATTTCAGAGCTTAAGGCCCAGGCAGCTGAAGACATGGCAGGAGCTGAAAATCAGGGATGCACAGGAGACCAGAGTTAGAGGAATGCAGAGATCTGGAAGGGTTGTGGGGCTGAAGGAGATTACAGAGATAGAGAGGGACAAGGCCAATGGAGGGATTTGAAAACCAGGATGAGAATGTTAAAAATCGAGGTATTGTTGGACCGTGAGTCAATGTAGGTCCTAACCACAGCAATATCACAGAGACAAGGTCCTTATTTTTCCCCTGCAGGCAGGTACTTGACAGGATCAACAATCCACAGTCACACATGGAGAACTACAGGAAGATAACTTCTTGACGCATTCACTTCCGTTCAAGTCTTCAAATGTATAGCTCATGTTGGATGGATTACTGATGTAAAAATAAGTATTATAAGAACAAGCACAGTTCCCGCGCCTCTTCTCAACAGTTGTCAAGTGTTGGTGTTACCTGTCTAATACAAGGGAAAAAATAATCACACAAAAAAGGTGATTTGATAAAAGGTGGATCTGATTACATTTAATGCATTACCTTGGACTTACAGACTTTGGTAGTGCAGTTGTTATGATACATGATTGGATGAATCTTCCCCTTCCCAATCTCTGTAACCTCCTTCAGAGTACAACCCTCCAAGATCTCTGCACTCCTCCAATTCTTGCCTCCTGCATATTCCCGATTTTCTTCACTCCACCTCTCTGTCTCTCCATTTCTCTCCTCATTGAAGACATCTCTTATAACTTACCTCATTGACCAAACTTTTTCTCACCTGTCCTAATCTCACTTTATGTGGCTCGGTGTCAAATTTTGTTTGATAATCGCTCCTGTGAAGCACCTTGGGAAGTTTTTAAACTTTATTAAAGGTGCTAAATAAATGCAAATTGTTGTTGCAAAAAATCTCAGATGCAGAAATTTAGCAAGTTCCTTCTCTAGATCCAAGTTAATTATACAAATAATTCTGTTATCCACTAATGGAGGAGAAGATGGGCCAAAGATAAAGCTACACATATCTCCTGGTGGATGCCCTTATATCTACTAATTAGCCCTCATCCCCTTCAGTTATCTTTTTATAGAATGCAAATAAAGGTACTGGAATATGACCTACTGCTTCCAAAACCACGTTAACTCCTCTGATTATCCCTGTGCTTTTTAGAGAGAGTATATTACAATGCTACAAATGTCCTTGAGCATGTTTATTTGTCTACTGATCCTAAGTGAACTAGTCTGTACTTCCAGGGACCATACCTCGCTCCTTTTCTGAAAATTAGGAATACATTAGACATTTTCCAGCCCTCAGGGTAGCACTGCTATATTTATGGAGTGTGCTACGAAATATTAATCAGAGCACTGCCAAATTCTTCACTGATTTCCTGGAGGATCCAAGCTTGCATTCTGGGATCAAACGTCCTGTTGGGAGGTGGTGGGGGTTGGGGGAAGAGAATTTGTGAGAAGATCTGACATCTTGCTGTCATGACTCTTGACATCTTGGTGTTGTGTGATCATTAGGAATATCCCTGTTGTAAGGAAGAAATCAATATGAATGAAGAATGGTTTTTCTCTGGCTTATAGGTAAATAGCAGGAGGTTGAGGTTCCTATAATTTGATTCCTTGGAAAGTGACAATTAGCAGAGCAACAAAGTTCAGAGACTGATCCAGGAATGCTAATTTGACAAGCCAATATCTGCATTAAAATACAATAATCAACAGAATCTCTTTCATTGGATTGCAGTTTCACAATGCCTCCGTTGAGGACTGTTCATTACAAAACCTGCAGACAACCTTCTCTGCTCTTTGCTACAAACCTCATTTAATGAATTCCAAAATGCTTACATTTATAAGTTCACATTGGATGTCAGATAGTCATTTACAATTTTCCAACACATCATAAAATGATGCAACACAGAAGAAGACCATTAGGCCCATCGCCCCTGTGCTGGCTCTGTGAAAGAGTAATCCAATTAGTCCCACCCCCCCTTGCTTTTTCCCCACAGCCCTGCAGAATTTCCCTCTTTAAAGTATTTATCCAATTTCCCTTTTGAATATTACCAGTGAATCTCCTTCCAACGCCCTTTCAGGCAATGTATTTTTATTTTTATCTTTCTTTGAATTTGCTTTATTATTTTAGTAACCTGTATTGGGGGGGGGGGGGAGATGGTGGGGGTGCGGGGGGAGATGGGGGGGGGCGGGGGGAGATGGTTGGGGTTCAGGGATGCAGAATATTTTCTCAGTGCAATTAGCAGGACATCCCACTGTCCTGAAGTCTGACCCAATTTTCTTGGCATTATGGAGCCTGCTCTCAAAAGGAATACTGATTTACTATCATGCTTGATAACAAACCTAATCTCAGGTTACCTCAGATCTGTCTAACCACCGAGATGTTTCTTTTTCTGACACAAAATTGCAATCCAACATTTTCATGTAAAGATTAGACAAGCGTACTTAAGGAAAAAAGCGTAGAAACATTTTTTTTCCAAGAAGTGACAATCTGCTTTGGTTTTTCAATAAAAAAGTGCTCGAATGTAGTGCTAGCTCTAACTAATTAGGTTATGTCTTATACATAGTAAGAAGTAAGTAACATAGTAAGTAACCGAGAGTTTAGGTTCCGTCAGAGCCACTCACCTGCCTGGTTTTCATATTTGTGCTTTTGGATAGAGCTGCTCATTACTCTGCCATTAACACTCTCTCTGGACTAATGCTTTGTCTTTCTCCACAAGCATTTACACACTCTTTTCCTTTGCCCCATGACATCTTTGTTATTTAATCTCTCCTGCCCGTTGCCCTATCACACACCTTCCCTTTTGTTCTCTTCCCCATCAAATCACCTCCAACCCCCACCTTCACTTGCCTAAAACCTAATTCTTTTCTAACCTTTGCCAACTCTGATGAAAGGTCACAGACCTGAAATGTTAACTCCGCTTCTCTCTCCACAGATACTGCCTGACCTGCTGAGTATTTCCAGCACTTTGTTTTTATTTGACTCAGTTCCTGACCTGATCTCAGCCTTCATCCAAACCTGGACAAAAAAGCTGGATTCCAGAGATGAGTTGAGAGTGACTGCCCTTCACATCAAGGCAGCATTTGGCCGAGTGTGGCATCATAGAGCCCGAGCAAAATTCAAGTCAATGGTTGGAGTCGTACCGAGCATGAAGGAAGATGGTTGTGTTTGTTGGAGACCAATCATCTCAGTCGCAGGACATCACTGCAGGAGTTCCTCAGGGACCCAACCATCTTCAGCTGCTTCATAAGTTACCTTCCTTCCAACATAAGGTCAGAAATGGGGATGTTTGCTAATAATTGCACAGTGTTCAGTGCCATTTGCAACTCCTCAGATACTGAAGCAGTCTGTGACTGCGTACAGCAAGACCTGGAGAACATTCAGGCTTGGGCTGATAAGTGGCAAGTAACACTCGTGCCAAACAAGTTCCAGGCAATGACCATCTCCAACAAGAGAGAATCTAATCATCTCCCCTTGACATTCAATGGTATTACCATCGCTGAATCCCCCACTATCAACATCCTGGGGGTTACCATTGACCAGAAACTCAACTGGACCAGTCATATACATACTGAGGCTACGAGAGTAGGTCAGAGACTGGGAATTCTGCAATGAGTAACTCACCGCCTGACTCCCCAAAGCCTGTCCACAAGTCAGGAGTGTGATGGAATACTCTCCACTTGCCTGGATGGCTGCAGCTCCAACAACACTCAAGGAGCTCGACACCATCCAGGACAAAGCAGCCCGCTTGATCAGCAACCCATTCATTAACTTCAACATTCACTCCCTCCACCACCGGCGCACAGTGACAGCAGTGTGTACCATCTACAAGATGCACCAAGGTTCCTTTGACAGCACCTGCCAAACCCACAACATCTACCATCTAGAAGAGCAGCAGATGCAAGGAAACACCATCACCTGCAAGTTCCCCTCCAAGTCACACACCATCCTGACTAGGAACTATATTGCCGTTCCTTCACTGTCACTAGGTAAAATCTTGGAACTCCCTTCCTAACAGCACTGTGGGTGTACCTACCCCACATGGACTGCAGCGGTTCAAGATTACAGCTCACCACCACTTGCTCAAGAGCAATTAGGGATGGGAACAAATGCTGGAATTCCCAGCGACAGTCATATCCCATGAACGAGTAAAAAATGTTTTAAAAAGCTGGAGGATTGCGTCCAGTTCTGGGCGCCGCACTTGAGGAAAGATGTGACGGAATTGGAGAGAGTGCAGAAAGAATTCACGAGAATGGTTCCAGGGATGAGGAATTTTAGTTATGAAGATAGATTGGAGAAGTTAGGGCTGTTTTCCTTGGAGAAGAGACGGCTGAGAGGTGATTTGATAGAGGTATTCAAAATCATGAGGGGTCTGGACAGAGTAGATAGAGAGAAACTGTTCCCACTCATGCAAGCACAGTGGCGCAGTGGTTAGCACTGCAGCCTCACAGCTCCAGTTGACCTGTGTTCGGCTCCCGGTACTACCTGTGCGGAGTTTGCAAGTTCTCCCTGTGACTGTGTGGGTTTTTGCCAGGTGCTCCAGTTTCCTCCCACAGCCAAAGACTTGCAGGTTGATAGGTAAATTGGCCATTATAAATTGCCCCTGTATAGGTAGGTGGTAGGGGGATATGAGAGGGGAATGGGATTAATGTAGGATTAGTATCAATGGGTGGTTGATGGTCGGCACAGACTCGGTGGGCTGAAGGGCCTGTTTCAGTGCTGTATCTCTAAATAAATAAATTTTAAAAAAGAACGAGAGGGCACAGATTTAAAGTATTTGGTAAGAGAAGCAAAGGTGACATGAGGAAAAACGTTTTCACGCAGCGAGTGGTTAAGGTCTGGAACGCGCTGCCTGGGAACGTGGTGGAGGCAGGTTCAAATGAAGCATTCAAAAGGGAATTAGACAGTTATATGAAAAGGAAGAATTTGCAGGGTTACGGGGAGCAGGCAGGGGAATGGAATTGAGGGAGTTGCTCTTTCAGAGAGCTAGTGCAGACACGATGGGCCGAATGGCCTCCTTCTGCACTGTAACGATTCTGTGATTCTGTGAGATGCAAAATGAATATCGGATTACTGCCTGACTCTACTGCTGAATCACTAACTACGACAAAACATTCAGAGCACATTATCTGCTGTTTGAATTCTACTAATGAATTCTCTCTGATTGTTCCTAAAATGACTTTGCTCTTTTCACTGCTTGCTCTCATAACAACTCTGCTATTCAAAAACTTTTTTTAAATCTCATAAAATTAGGATGCTTTATTTTATGGAAAGATTTCACATTTATGGTGGGAAAAGAAAGTGCTAGATATACTCAGCAGGTCTGGCAGCATCTGTGGAGAGAGAAGCAGAGTTAACGTTTCAGGTCAGTGACCCTTCATCAGAACTGGCAAAAGTTAGAAATGTAACAGTCTTTAAGCAAGTGAAAGGGGGAGTGTTTATGGTTACTCTGATTTAAGAAAGCATGTGAAATAACCTCTTCATGGAGGTTTTATGGAGATTTCCAGATTTTCACTAACCTTTGTGTGAAGAAGTGCTTCCAGACATCACTCATGAATGGCCTGGCTCGAATTTTAAGGTTATGCCGTCTTGTTCTGGAATCCTCCACCGGAGGAAATAGTGGGCTGAATTTTATTTCTAGGCCGCAGGTCCTGACCTGTGGACTGGAGGCGAGTGCGGTATCCATTGGGGCAATGAGCAGCCGGCCAATTAAGAGTTGGAAGGTACAGGGGCCATCCAGTGAGAGGACGGAGGTGGCGACGTCAGCGTCAGGTGATGACGTGGAATCTTCAGCCGCCATATTTAAAGGGGCTGACAGCCCTGCACTCAGTGCTGTCTAATGTGACACAGGCCCTGCATTCAGGACCACCAAAGATCAGATCGGAAGCCTGCAGGAAGAATGGCAGAAGGAAGACCCGGGTGGGGAGGGGGGTGCGGTTGGCCCCTAGTTCAGCGATGCTTCCCTCCAAACTCTGCTCCAGGCTGTGAGCGAAAGATGGGGTGGTCCTCTTTCCCAGCGATGGGAGGAGGAGCCCAGCCCAGCTGACCAAGCAAGCCTGGACAGGTGTAATGGAAGAGGTCAGCAGCTGTGAGGTCACCCCGAGGACCTGAATCCAGTGTCAATGACTTGATCCGGTCTGCCAAGGTGAGTACTCCATACACTTCCAACCCTTTGGCTTGTGTCAGACTGCATTTGGTGGAGAGCAAGGGACCAACCAGCCATGCAATGGAGTTAGGATGTCGGAAATGATCCCTGAGGCATGGCTGCATCTCAGTGAGAGGCGCCTGTCTGTCAATGCAATTCCCTGCATAGTCCCTCAAGAGTGCCCATATGCAGGAGGCATTTGTGTGTCCCCATCATGGCCTGTTGGACTATCAGCATCAGACGTGTGGAATTTTCACCCACTGGGAGACTAACTTGATTCATCGTGTATGCAGGAGATGACTACCCACAATAGGAAGGAACATGTCAAGACAGGAGATGGAGTGACAGGTCTCCATGTCCTCACCCCAATGGAGGAGGAGGCCATGGAACTGGCAGGTCAACAAGACGGTCAAGCCATAGCAGATGGTGAGACAGGGCGCCGACCCAAAAGAGTGAGTGAGCATCTCTTGGGGCACAAGGGTGCATCTGGTACCAAACAGCCATACTGCTCATGTGATCCCCCCACTGCATCAATGGATAAGTACAGTTGGCATGTGGGAATGTGGCTATGGGCAGAGCCTAATCTTTCAATGTCTATGATTTCTCATGCAGGTCAAGATGAACGACAAGATAGAGGAACTGAACAGGCAGGGGGTGGGGGGGGATGGGGTGGTGTGGGTGGTGGGTCCGGGGGACAGTTGGCCACCTCTGAGGAATGGTCTACTGTTACATCATTCCCACACCCTTCACCAGCGCAGATACTATCACGTCAGTGGATAGTCGCTCGTGTTTAGATTCGGACATGCAAACTGGTGAGCACAGCACGGACGTGTCAGGGCAGCTGACTAAGGCTGTGACAGCTCAGCCCACTGACAGTCGGAGGACCGTGGGAGGTCAGGCCCATGCTGAGCCCCAGGCTGATGATGTGCCTCTGGTGTTGATGGCAACATGTGAAATGCTGCAGCTGTAGCAAGAGGTCAGGCAACATTTGGCCAAATGTACCCAAGCATGGACGATGGAGGAGTCCATCCAGGCCTAGGGTGCTGCACTCTCTCTGCTGATTACACGTCTGGCTTCCTCCATTGAAAGACTGGTGACTCTCATAGAGATCCACATCCAGCAGACCAATCAGTGGCTGCTAGAGATACGTACTGACCTGCACACCATCACCTTGTCCATGAGCTCCATGCAGCATTGGCAAGGCGAGAGGGGACAAAATACCTGAGTCTCCACCAGGTCCACCTCCCTCAGGTCAGCAGGGAGGTACAAATGTGCCTTATAAGAGGCGGGGGGGGGGGGGGGTGTGGGAGGGGAGCAGCTGGGAGGCTCCTCTCAGGGTGCTCCTGGTATGGAGCTTTAAAGCTCCTCTGTCAGTGACACCTGCGCTTCCATCATCCCTGATGACAGAGGGGGTCCCTGTAGCTGTGCTGGAGGCCCTCAGTGTGCCAGGGACCTCCAGGCCTCAGGCAGCCAGAGGACAGCCGCCAAGGTTATCCCAAGGCGGGGGGCAGCAAGGTCAGCAGCCTGCTTCCACCTCAGCTGTCAGCGGAGGGGGAGCACCTGGAAAAGATGTCTAAACAGCACCTGGATGCACTTAGAGGATCACAGGTGAAAATGGTGTGGAAATGGGTAGTCATGCATTGGTTGTGATGTGGAACAAAATAATGATGTTCACGTACCTTTCTGTTGTTGCGACCCTCTGGAAATTCATTTGAACCCTTCCTCACAAGGAGCTGGAAGTGAGGGATCAAGCCCCAAGCGCTCAACACTTCAGCCTTGCCACTGGGCGAGGTGCACCTGGGCGCTGCAGTGCAGAAAGAAAGAGACTGATTACAAATAAGGATTTATTGTTGCAGTTCCACAAGGTGGTCAGGGACAGGATTAATCTCCACTTGGAGAGGCAGGGATTAATCAGGGTTAGTCAGCATGGCTTTGTCAGGGGGAGATCGTGTCTGACTAACTTGATTAAAGTTTTTGAGGCGGTGACGAAATGTGTAGATGAGGGTAAAGCAGTTGATGTAGTCTATACGGACTTCAGTAAGGCTTTTGATAAGGTCCCGCATGGGAGATTGTTTAAGAAGGTAAGAGCCCATGGGATCCAGGGTAATTTGGCAAATTGGATCCAAAATTGGCTTAGTAGCAGGAGGCAGAGGGTGATGGTCGAGGGTTGTTTCTGCAAGTGGAAGCCTGTGATTAGTGGTGTACCACAGGGATCGGAGCAGGGACCCTTGCTGTTTGTACTGTACATTAATGATTTAGACGTGAATATAGGAGGTATAATCAGTAAGTTCGCAGATGACACGAAAATTGGTGGTGTCGTAAATAGTGAAGAGGAAAGCCTTAGATTACAGGACGATATGGATGGGCTGGTAAGATGGGCAGAGCAGTGGCAAATGGAATTTAATCCTGAGAAGTGTGAGGCGATGCATTTTGCGAGGACTAACAGGGCAAGGGAATATACAATGGATGGTAGGACTCTAGGAAGTACAGAAGGTCAGAGGGACATGAGTGCACTTGTCCATTGATCACCGAAGGCAGCAGCACAGGTAGATAAGGTGGTTAGGAAAGCATATGGGATACTTGCCTTTATTAGCTGAGGCATAGACTATAAGAGCAGGGAGGTTATGATGGAGCTGTATAAAACGCTAGTTAGGCCACAGCTGGAGTACTGTGTACAGTTCTGGGCACCACACTATAGGAAGGATGTGATTGCACTGGAGAAGGTACAGAGGAGATTCATCAGGATGTTGCCTGGGCTGGAGCATTTCAGCTATGAAGAGAGACTGAAAAGGCTAGGGTTGTTTTCCTTAGAACAGAGAAGGCTGAGGGGGGACCTGATTGAGGTATACAAAATTATGAGGGGCATGGATAGGTTAGATTGGAAGAAACATTTTCCCTTAGCAGAGGTGTCAATAACCAGGGGGCATAGATTTAAGGTAAGGGGCAGGAGGTTCAGAGTGGATTTGAGGAAAAATCTTTTCACCCAGAGGGTGGTTGGAATCTTGAACACACTGCCTGAAGAGGTGGTAGAGGCAGGAACCATCACAACATTTAAGAAGTATTTAGATGAGCACTTGAAATGCCATAGCATACAGAGCTACGGGCCAAGTGCTGGAAAATGGGATTATAATAGTTAGGTGCTTGATGGTTGGCACAGACACGATGGGCCGAAGGGCCTGTTTCTGTGCTGTATAACTCTATGATTCTAAAGACGTCTCGTGCCTCCCTTGCACGTATCTCAGGGCGCCTTTCCTGCTGTGCTTGGGGCCTTTCATCTGGCACTGCCTGGGCAGCATCCTGCTCCACATCCTCATCATCAGAGGAGGCATCACACTCCACAATATCCTCACTGGTCAAAGCCTTGCCCCTCAGTCATGCCAGGTTGTGCAGTGCACCACAGACCACCACAATACGCAAGACCCTCACAGAGGCATACTGAAGAGCTCCACTGGATCAATCTAGACATCTAAATCTGATATTCAGGAGACCAATGACCTGCTTGATGGTTTCTCACGTTGAACCGGGAAAGTACCTCTCCTCTGCGCGGGTTTCTCACAGGCATCAGTAGCTATGTCCTCAGTGGGTTGCTCTTGTCTTCAATGATCCATCCCTGAAGGCACACAGCAGCATCGAAAAATTCTGGCATTTGAGACTGCCTTCATATGTAGGCTTTGTGGCTGCGTCCCAGGAATCATGCACACACCTGTAAGATCCATTTGTGGTACATTGAGGGAATGGAAGGCCTTCCAGTTAATGAAGGCGGCAGGCTTGTCCGTGGGAGCCTTGATGGCCATTACATCCAGTTGATGACCCCCTGCACCTGGGGGAATTCAGCGATGGCCCCGAATCCTCGAACCCTCTCAGCTTGACTGTTTGGATCGGTGTGCAAACGCACATAGAAACCGGCCCTCCTGAACAGGGCGTTGGCGACCTCCTTGATGCAGTGATGCGCTGCAGACTGGGACCATCTACACATGTCTCCAGTGGATCCCTGGAATGATCCGGTAGCGTAGAGGTTTAGTGCCACAGTGACCTGGCATCTGGTGCCCACCAAGTCCCATGGGCCTCAGCTGATCCTGCATCATGGCACATAAATCAATGATGGCCTCCCTGGAGAGGCACAGTCTTCAGAGCCACTGCCGCTCGGACATCTGCTGGTAGTTGAGCAGTGGCCAGCAGACCCTCTCTGGAGGGTAATTTCTTGGCTGCGTTTGCTGACAACGCCACCACTAGGTGGCGCTGCAATGGCACATGCACAAATGCATCCTGTGCCACTAAAATGTCACATCTGTGACGTCAGGCGGCTGCCAGGATTAAAGATGGCGCTGCTCAAATAATCACACGGTGGCAACCTAAATACACGGCAGCACACAATGGCTGGAGGGGAGGGAGCGAACGGGCGGGCAGGCAGTGAACGAGCGGGTGGGTGAGCTAGCGGTTGGGGGTGTGGCAAGCGGGCGGTGAGCGAGCGGGCCGGGGACTGTGAGCGAGCGGGTGGGGGGGGTGAGCGAGCAGGCGGGCGGTGGGGGTCGGGAGTGGGTGGCGGGGGGAAGGAGCAGAACGCACCCGCCACCAGCAAGGTCTTCGGCTGTGCTCTCCCCGCACCCGCTCTCTCCCCACTCCCCGGACCCCCTCTCCCCTCACCACTGCTCTCTCTGGCCCGGATCTCCCCACCATCTGCCCGCTTTACGTGATGACATCATCTGCACATGTGCTAACAAGTCCTGGCACAGCGGAACGCAGCGCATGCGCAGAGGGTAGGAACCAATCTGCGCATGTGCCCAGATTGGCGCAGTCGGATGATGTAAGCTGCCGGCTGCGTTGCCAGTAATCACTTTGAATTTCTTCAGTGCGCCAGAGGTTGTTGGTGTGCCCCACTGCATCCTTCTCCAGCCTCCTGTGCCTGAGGCTGGCCATCTTGTGGGCCTCCAGGTTGTTGGCGTGCCGCTGTCCATGTCTGAACCTCCCTTCCTCTCTGCTCCTCCTCCTCCTCCAAGGGGATCTCTTAGCCAGGGTGAATGAGGCCCATTAGAGGTTGCCTCTCCCTGAGTTTAGGCCAAACAGACATACCCACCCAACTACTTTATTGTGACTTCCGAGGAGGTGACAGGGAGAGCGAAGTGGCAGCTGGGTAAGTGAGTTTACAACTTATATAAACTTACCTTGTTGTTTTGGCGGTTTCTTTTTGCAGCGGCGACAGGGAGAGCGAGGTGGCAGCTGGGTCAGTAAGTCCTATATATTTGGGCAGCGGCTGAACCCGACACACTACACCTGTAGTGTCTCCCACCCGCCCTCCTCCTCTAACCAAAAAAAAAGGACTCGGTGGTGTGCAGATAAGGTAAGGCTTTTTCTATTTCTTTTTTTTTCGTGTGATTGGTAAAAACTTTTCCTTCCTTTTTCGTTTATCTAAGTTAAGACTAACTTAAGCTTAAGATTGAAAATGGCAGGAGATCTCAGACCCGTGTTATGCTCCTCTTGCTCAATGTGGGAGCTCAGGGACACGGCTGATGTCCCTGACTCCTTCACATGCTGGAAGTGTGTCCAGCTGCAGCTCTTGTTAGACCGCATGACGGCTCTGGAGCTGCGGATGGACTCACTTTGGAGCATCCGCGATGCTGAGGAGGTCGTGGATAGCACGTTTAGTGAATTGGTCACACCGCAGATTAGGATTGCTGAGGGTGAAAGGGAATGGGTGACCAAAAGGCAGAGAAAGAGCAGGAAGGCAGCGCAGGTGTCCCCTGTGGTCATCTCCCTCCAAAACAGGTATACCATTTTGGATACTGTTGAGGGAGATGGCTCACCAGGGGAAGGCAGCAGTAGCCAGGTTCATGGCACCGTGGCTGGCTCTGCTGTTCAGAAGGGCGGGAAAAAGAGTGGAAGGGCTATAGTCATCGGGGATTCGATTGTAAGGGGAGTAGATAGGCGGTTCTGTAGTCGAAAACGAGACTCCCGAATGGTATGTTGCCTCCCAGGTGCACGGGTCAGGGATGTCTCAGATCGGCTGCAGAACATTCTGAAGGGGGAGGGTGAACAGCCAGTTGTCGTTGTGCACATAGGCACCAACGATATAGGTAAAAAACGGGATGAGGTCCTACAAGCAGAATTTAGGGAGTTAGGAGCCAAGTTAAAAAGTAGGACCTCAGAGGTAGTAATCTCAGGATTGCTACCAGTGCCACGTGCTAGTCAGAGTAGAAATGAAAGAATAGTCAGGATAAATGCGTGGCTTGAGAGATGGTGCAGGAGGGAGGGGTTCAGATTTTTGGGACATTGGGACCGATTCTGGGGGAGGTGGGACTATTACAAATTGGACGGTCTACACCTGGGCCGGACTGGAACCAATGTCCTTGGGGGTGCTTTTGCTAATGCTGTTGGGGAGGGTTTAAACTAATGTGGCAGGGGGATGGGAACCAAATGAGGTCAGTGGACAGTAAGGAGGTAGTAACTAAAGCCTGTAAGGAACTAGATAATGAAGTCAGCGTGACTAAGGGAAAGAGTAGACAGGGAGCAGTTGATGAACGCAAAGGGACTGGTGGTCTGAGGTGTATTTGTTTTAATGCAAGAAGTGTAGTAGGTAAGGCAGATGAACTTAGGGCCTGGATTAGTACCTGGGAGTATGATGTTATTGCTATTACTGAGACTTGGTTGAGGGAAGGGCATGATTGGCAACTAAATATCCCAGGATATCGATGCTTCCGGCGGGATAGAGAGGGAGGCAAAAGGGGTGGAGGAGTTGCATTACTGGTCAAAGAGGATATCACAGCTGTGCTGAAGGAGGGCACTATGGAGGACTCGAGCAGTGAGGCAATATGGGCAGAACTCAGAAATAGGAAGGGTGCGGTAACAATGTTGGGGCTGTACTACAGGCCTCCCAACAGCGAGCGTGAGATAGAGGTACAAATATGTAAACAGATTATGGAAAGATGTAGGAGCAACAGGGTGGTGGTGATAGGAGATTTTAATTTTCCCAACATTGACTGGGATTCACTTAGTGTTAGAGGTCTAGATGGAGCAGAATTTGTAAGGAGCATCCAGGAGGGTTTTCTAGAGCAGTATGTAAATAGTCCAACTCGGGAAGGGGCCATACTGGACCTGGTGTTGGGGAATGAGCCCGGCCAGCTGGTTGAAGTTTCAGTAGGGGACTACTTTGGGAATAGTGATCACAATTCCGTAAGTTTTAGAATACTCATGGACAAAGACGAGAGTGGTCCCAAAGGAAGAGCGCTAAATTGGGGGAAGGCCAACTATACCAAAATTTGGCAGGAGCTGGGGAATATAGATTGGGAGCAGCTGTTTGAAGGTAAATCCACATTTGATATGTGGGAGGCTTTTAAAGAGAGGCTGATTAGCGTGCAGGAGAGACATGTTCCTGTGAAAATGAGGGGTAGAAATGGCAAGATTAGGGAACCATGGATGACAGGTGAAATTGTGAGACGAGTTAAGAGGAAAAAGGAAGCATACATAAGGTCTAGGAGGCCGAAGAAAGACGAAGCTTTGAAAGAATATCGGGAATGTCGGACCAATCTGAAACGAGGAATTAAGAGGGCTAAAAGGGGTCATGAAATATCTTTAGCAAACAGGGTTAAGGAAAATCCCAAAGCCTTTTATTCATATATAAGGAGCAAGAGGGTAACTAGAGAAAGGATTGGCCCACTCAAGGACAAAAGGAGGAAAGTTATGCGTGGAGTCAGAGAAAATGGGTGAGATTCTAAAAACGAGTACTTTGCATCGGTATTCACCGAGGAGAGGGACATGACGGATGTTGAGGTGAGGGACAGATGTTTGATTACTCTAGGTCAAGTCGGCATAAGGAGGGAGGAAGTGTTGGGTATTCTAAAAGGCATTAAGGTGGACAAGTCCCCAGGTCCGGATGGGATCTATCCCAGGTTACTGTGGGAAGCGAGAGAGGAAATAGCTGGGGCCTTGACAGATATCTTTGCAGCATCCTTAAACACGGGTGAGGTCCCGGAGGACTGGAGAATTGCTAATGTTGTCCCCTTGTTTAAGAAGGGTAGCAGGGATAATCCAGGTAATTATAGACCAGTGAGCCTGACGTCAGTGGTAGGGAAGCTGCTGGAGAAGATACTGAGGGATAGGATCTATTCCCATTTGGAGGAAAATGGGCTTATCAGTGATAGGCAACATGGTTTTGTGCAGGGAAGGTCATGTCTTACCAACTTAATAGAATTCTTTGAGGAAGTGACAAAGTTGATTGATGAGGGAAGGGCTGTAGATGTCATATACATGGACTTCAGTAAGGCGTTTGATAAGGTTTCCCATGGTAGGCTGATGGAGAAAGTGAAGTCGCATGGGGTCCAGGGTGTACCAGCTAGATGGATAAAGAACTGGCTGGGCAACAGGAGACAGAGAGTAGCAGTGGAAGGGAGTTTCTCAAAATGGAGGCGTGTGACCAGTGGTGTTCCACAGGGATCCGTGCTGGGACCACTGTTGTTTGTGAAATACATTAATGATTTGGAGGAAAGTATAGGTGGACTGATTAGCAAGTTTGCAGACGACACTAAGATTGGTGGAGTAGCAGATAGTGAAGGGGACTGTCAGAGAATACAGCAGAATATAAATAGATTGGAGAGTTGGGCAGAGAAATGGCAGATGGAGTTCAATCAGGGCAAATGCGAGGTGATGCATTTTGGAAGATCCAATTCAAGAGTGAACTATACAGTAAATGGAAAAGTCCTGGGGAAAATTGATGTACTGAGAGATTTGGGTGTTCAGCTCCATTGTTCCCTGAAGGTGGCAACGCAGGTAAATAGAGTGGTCAAGAAGGCATACGGCATGCTTTCCTTCATCGGACGGGGTATTGAGTACTAGGGTTGGCAGGTCATGTTACAGTTGTATAAGACTTTGGTTCGGCCACATTTGGAATACTGCGTGCAGTTCTGGTCGCCACATTACCAAAAGGATGTAGATGCTTTGGAGAGGGTGCAGAGGAGGTTCACCAGGATGTTGCCTGGTATGGAGGGCGCTAGCTATGAAGAGAGGTTGAGCAGATTAGGATTATTTTCATTAGAAAGACGGAGGTTGAGGGGGGACCTGATTGAGGTGCTCAAAATCATGAGAGGTATAGACAGGGTGGATAGCAAGAAGCTTTTTCCCAGAGTGGGGGATTCAATTACTAGGGGTCACGAGTTCAAAGTGAGAGGGGAAAAGTTTAGGGGGGATATGCGTGGAAAGTTCTTTCCGCAGAGGGTGGTGGGTGCCTGGAACGCGTTGCCAGCGGAGGTGGTAGACGCGGGCACGATAGCGTCTTTTAAGATGTATCTAGACAGATACATGAATGGGCAGGAAGCAAAGAGATACAGACCCTTGGAAAATAGGCGACATGTTTAGATAGAGGATCTGGATCGGCGCAGGCTTGGAGGGCCGAAGGGCCTGTTCCTGCGCTGTAATTTTCTTTGTTCTTTGTGTCACTGCCCCGATGGTACCCTGTTGTGGCTCCCCTGCAGTGCTGGCACATCAGCCTCCATATAGTGCTTACCGATGCCCCCCTCCTCTACCTTTCCTGCCAAGCGATGCTGCCTCACCTGATGGCTTCCCAGTGAAGCCAACACTGAGCTCCCATCACCCTGTTGCCTCCTTTCAGCAGGTGAGGCCCTGAAGCCTTGTGATTCCTCTGTGCCATCAGGAAAATTTAAAGCTCTGAATAAAATTGCAGTGTGTTGCGTTGTTAAGTACATTAGTTGGCTTCCTGCCTCGTGAATGTGCGAAGCCTGCCCGCCACGTTGGCCGCCAACAGTAAAATCTAGAAGGGCTGTCACGACATCTGACTTCCTGTTCAACTTTGCTATTTTATGTCCCCCTGACCTCTCTTCCCCTCTCAAACGGCCCCTTAAAATTTAACCGGGTTTCTCTCTCTATTAACCATATCAAATCAAAACCATTGTTACAGAGCTAAATCAACACCGAGTGTCACTTCACTGCCTTTGAGACATTCATACTCCGCTTGTCAAACTCATGTCAGACGCTTTCACACTTCAATTGCGGTACATGGCTTGTGCTGAGTTGCGTCTGAGACTAACATGCTTGGCGGAGAATAACTGGTGCAATCGAAGCACAAATGTAGCCCGGATGGAAATTCATGGAGGCAGCTTTGCCCTGCACAGGAAAGTTATGTTGGGTCAGTTAAACCCTGTAAACTTAATGGCAGACTTGAAACTAACATATGGATCAATTTTAGAGATATGTGGCTTTGGGGGAATGGGTTGCTTATTTCTTTCAACTGGTTGATTTATTTAGCATGTTTATTATTAACTTCTGCCTTAATGCTGGAGGAGAAATGTGTGAAGTTTCAACAACTAAGACCAGGTAATTGGGAAATTATATTACAGCTACAGGCACTTCTGATAAGAAGAGAATAAATACTACACTTCAACACATATTTTGCTTTACTGTATGGAGACCTCAGTCTTCTTTATCCCACATAATATACTCTACTTTTTTGCCTTTCTTTCACCTTGGGGGTGTCAATAGCAATGCTGAAACTCACGAGCTAGACACTAAAAGCACCCACCACACAAAAGGTTTCTTTTGTAATGGAATAGGTCAGCCTAAATTGGTTCATGGAACTCTCGGCATTTTTGCATATGAGTCATTCTTGACTCAATGGGTAGCACTCTTGGGTCTGAGTCAACAATTTGTGCGTTCATAGTCCCACAGAGACGTGAGCACAAAAATCAAGGCTGACGCTCCCAGTGCAGCACTGAGGAGGTGCTGCAATGTCAGAGGTGCCATCTTTCGGATGAGATGTGAAACCAAGTTTAAACTGAGGCCCCATTTGTTTTCTCAGGAGAACACAAAAGATCGCAGCACCACTTTTTCGAAGTAGAACAGGGGAGTTCTCCCTGGTGTCCTGGCCAATATTTATCCCTCAACCAACATCACGAAAACAGATCTTCTGGTCATTATCACATTGCTGTTTTGTTGGAGCTTGCTGTGTGCATATTAGCTGCCGTGTTTCCTACATTACAACAGTGATTACGCTTCAGAAGTACTTCATTAGCTGCAGAGCACTTTAGTACATCCTAAGGTTGTGAAAGGTGCTATATAGAAGCAAGTCTGTCTTTCACTTGCACTATCACTGCATCATGTTATGGGGAACTGCTCTCTGTTTGTTGCTGTGCTATATTTCCACTCAGAGTGGGGAGGTAATCTCTGGAGGCATTTGTATGGGGAACGAGCAGAGAGCAAATACATGGAGCCATCTTAACATCATCCCACCACAGACCGACATTCAGGAACCTGAGCTTGTTTACAGTAAGGATTGAAGTGGATAGAAGGAGATCACATGTCTCCCATTGTCTGAAAGGGTTGTGCAAATAAATAAACCTGCCACAATACTGATGTGATTCTGATTTCCATTGACATTTCATCAATCTGAAATGCACCAAGAGAAAGGTCTCATGGAATGACACAGCACAAAAGAAGGAAAGAGATATTCAATTAGTTCCACTCCCCTGCTCTTTCCCCATAGTCCAACAATCTCCCTTTCAAGTATTTATCCAATTTCCTTTGAAAGTTACTCTTGAATTTGCTTCCACTACTGTTTCAGGCAGTGCATTCCAGATCATAACAACTCACTACATTAAGAAGTACTTCTCATGTTCTCTCTTATTCTTTTGCCAGTTATTTTACATCCGTGTCCTTTGTTTAACAGCCCTTCTGCAAGTCGAGATAGTGTAGATGAAGAGAAACTATCAAAACTCCTCATATTTTGAACACCTCAATTAATTGCACAGTGTTCAGTACCGTTTGCAATTCCTCAGATACTGAAGCAGTCCGTGTCCATATCAGCAAGACCTGCACAACATTTAGGCTTGCACTGATAAGTGGCAAGTGACATTCGTGCCACACAAGTGCCGGGCAATGACCATCTCCAACAAAACACAATCTAACCATCTCCCCTTGTTTCAAGGGAATTACCATCACTGAATCCCTCATTACCAACATCCTGGGGATTTACCATTGACCAGAAAAGTAACTGGACCAGCCACATAAATACTGTAGCTACAAGAGCAGGTCAGAGACTGGAAATTCTGCAGCAAGTGTGAATCCCCTGAATCCCCAAAGCCTGTCCACCATCGACAAAGTACAAGTCAGGAATGTGATGAAATACTCTCCACTTGCCTGGATGAGTGCAGTTTCAACAACACTTAGGAAGTTCAACACCATCCAGGACAAAGCAGCCCGCTTGATTAGCACCCCATCTACAAACATTCACTCCCTTCACCACTGACGCACAGTGGCAGCAGTGTGTATCATCTACAAGATCCACTGCAGCAACTCACCAAGGCTCCTTCGACAGCACCTTCCAAACTCACAACCTCTACCGCTGATAAGGGCAAGGGCAGCAGAAGCATGGGAACACCACCACCTGCAAGTTCCCCTCCAAGCCACACACCATCCTGACTTGGAACTATATCACCGTTCCTTCACTGTCACTGGGTCAAAAAGCTGAAACTCCCTCCCTAACAGCACTGTGGGTATACCTACACCCCAAGGACTGCAGCGGTTCAAGAAGGTGGCTCACCACCACCTTCTCAAGGGCAATTAGGGATGGGCATCAAATGCTGGCCTAGCCAGCGACACCCACATCCCAAAACCAAATAAAAAATTAGGCTGCTCTGTTCTAAGGAGAACAATTTCGACTTCTGTCCCCTTGCTCGATAGAGAATGGTAGCATAGTGATTATGATAGTAGACTAGTAATCAAGCAAGTGTGTTTGAATCCCACCATGGTAGCTGGGGAATTTAAATTCAGTTAATTACATAAATCTGGAATTTAAAAGTTAGTGTCAGTAATGTTGATTGTAAAACTACCAGACTGTTAAAAACCCATCCAGTTTGCTTATGTCCTTTGGGGAAGGAAATCTGTCAAGGCGTTCTACACTTATGTGAGGAACAAGAGGATGGCCAGAGGGAGGGTAGGGCCGATCAGGGATAGTGGAGGGAACTTGTGCTTGGAGTCGTAGGAGGTAGGGGAGGTCCTAAATGAATACTTTGCTTCAGTATTCACTAGTGAGAGGGACCTGGTCGTTTGTGAGGACAGCGTGAAACAAGCTGATATGCTCGAACAGGTTGAGGTTAAGAGGGAGGATGTGCTGGAAATTTTGAATGATATGAGGACAGATAAGTCCCCGGGGCCAGACAGGATATACCCAAGGATATTACGGGAAGCGAGGGAAGAGATTGCCGCGCCTTTGGCGATGATCTTTGCATCCTCACTGTCCACTGGAGTAGTACCGGATGATTGGAGGGTGGCAAATGTTATTCCCTTGTTCAAGAAAGGGAACAGGGATAACCATGGGAATTATAGACCAGTCAGTCTTACGTCGGTAGTGGGCAAATTATTGGAGAGGATTCTGAGAGACAGGATTTATGATTATTTGGAAAAGCATGGTTTGATTAGAGACAGTCAGCATGGCTTTGTGAGGGGCAGGTCATGCCTCACAAGCCTTATTGAATTCTTTGAAGATATGACAAAACACATTGATGAAGGAAAAGCAGTGGATGTGGTGTATACGGATTTTAGCAAGGCGTTTGATAAGGTTCCCCATGGTAGGCTCATTCAGAAAGTAAGGAGGCATGGGATACAGGGAAAGTTGGCTGTCTGGATACAAAATTGGCTGGCCCATAGAAGACAGAGAGTGGTAGTAGATGGAAAGTATTCAGCCTGGAGCTCGGTGACCAGTGGTGTTCCGCAGGGATCTGTTCTGGGACCTCTGCTCTTTGTGATTTTTATAAATGACTTGGCTGAGGAAGTGGAAGGCTGGGTTCGCAAGTTTGCCGATGACACGAAGGTTGCTGGAGTTGTGGATAGTGTGGAAGGCTGTTGTAGGTTGCAACGTGACATTGACAAGATGCAGAGCTGGGCTGAGAAGTGGCAGATGGAGTTCAACCTGGAAAAGTGTGAAGTGATTCATTTTGGAAGGTCGAATTTGAATGCAGAATACAGGCTTAAAGACAGGATTCTTGGTAGTGTGCAGGAACAGAGGGATCTTGGGGTCCATGTCCATAGATCGCTCAAAGTTGCCACCCAAGTTGATAGGGTTGTTAAGAAGGCGTATGGTGTGTTGGCTTTCATTAACAGGGGGATTGAGTTTAAGAGCCGCGATGTTATGCTGCAGCTCTATAAAGCCCTGGTTCGACCACACTTGGAATATTGTGTTTAGTTCTGGTCGCCTCATTGTAGGAAGGATGTGGAAGCTTTAGAGAGGGTGCAGAGGAGATTTACCAGGGTGCTGCCTGGACTGGAGGGCATGTCCTATGAAGAAAGATTGAGGGAGCTAGGGCTTTTCTCATTGGAGCGAAGAAGGATGAGAGGTGACTTGATAGAGGTGTACAAGATGATGAGAGGCATAGATAGAGTGGATAGCCAGAGACTTTTTCCCAGGGCTGAAAGGGCTATCACCAGGGGGCATAATTTTAAGGTGATTGGAGGAAGGTTTCGGGGAGATGTCAGAGGTAGGTTCTTTACACAGAGTGGTGGGTGCATGGAATGCGCTGCCAGCGGTGGTAGTAGAAGCAGATACATTAGGGGCATTTAAGCGACTCTTGGATAGGTACATGGATGATAGTAGAATGAAGGGTAGGTAGGTAGTTTGATCTTAGAGTAGGTCAAAGGTTCGGCACAACATCGTGGGCCGAAGGGCCTGTACTGTGCTGTACTGTTCTATGTTCTATGTTCTTTACCTGGTCTGGCCTTTATGTGACCCATGATAGACACCAATGTGGTTGATTCTTAACTGCCCTCAGCAATGGCCTAGCAAGCTACTCAGTTGTATTCAAGAAAGCAGCTTATCACCACCATCTCAAGGGAAGTGTGGAATGGGCAATAAATGCTGGCCTTGCCAGTGACGCCCACATCCAATGGATGAAGATTTATTGAACTTGGTTGCCCCATGGTACTCATTTTATTTGAAGGTTACTTTGAATGATCCTGGTAAAATCGGGCTATTTTCTGGCTGCTATTCTTTCAACTATAAAGTTTACAACTGTCGGTGCTCAAAATGAAATGCAATTGAAATTACATGCTACATAGATTTTGCAGCATAGAAACAGGCCACATGGCCCAACTGGTTCATGCTCCACACGAACCTCTCCCATCCTACCACAATCCAACCCTCTATGCATATCCTTCCATTCCTTTCTCTCTCATCTACTTATCTAGCTTCCCCTTAAATGCGCCTCTGCTATTCACCTCAACAACTCTCTGGATGAAGAAATTTCTCATGCTTTCCCTGTTGGCTGTAATAGTATCAGCTGTGGCTCAGTTGCCTCTGAGTGAAAAGGTTCTGCGTTCAAAGACTTGAGGACAAGAATCAAGGCTGACACGCCAGTGTAGTATTTAGGGAGTGCTACACTGTGTGAAGTGCTGTCTTCAAGATGAGACATTAAACTGAGGCCCCTTCTGCCCTCTCAGGTGGATGTAAAAGATCCCATGGCACTATTATGAAGCAGAGCAGGAGAGTTATCGCTGGAATCCTGATCAATATTTATCTCTCAATCAACATCACAAAAGCAGATGATCTGGTCATCAACACATTGCTGTTTGTGGGAGCTTGCTGTGCACAAATTGGATTCCGCCTTCCTTACATTACCACAATGACTGCACTTCAAAAGCATTTCATTGACTGTAAAGGACTTTGAGACATCCGGTGGTCATGAAAGATGCTACATAAATGCAAGTTTTTCTTTCGTTTAATAATTATTTTATGTTTATGGCCCTGAGTTAAAGTTTCACCTTCAAGTGGAAACATCTCTTCTCTGCCTCTACCCTTTCAATTCAATTCACAATTGTAAAATGTATTTACTGTTCAAATTAAGCTGTTTCTAAATCGAGAATAAATGCTTTAACTGCGCAAAAGCCCTGAAATGAAACAGATTGTTGAATCATTGCTATTAGTAAAAGAGTTAGTAGTAAGCATATGTATAGCTGGCGGGCAGCCATAAAGGCGGGGCTAAAACGTGGCGAGTCGAAGAGACTTAGTAGTTGGCAGGAAAAACTACAGAGGCCAACTGTGCAACAGCCCCGACAAACAAATTTCTCTGCAGCACCTGTGGAAGAGCCTGTCACTCCAGAATTGGCCTTTATAGCCACTCCAGGCACTGCTTCACAAACCACTGACCACCTCCAGGCGCGTATCCATTGTCCTTCGAGATAATGAGGCCCAAAAGAAAGAAGAAAGTTAACTGAAACAGGAGCCCCTCTCAGGGACTGGCACTTCTTGTTTTTTTGACATTTTTGTCTTGACGTTGCCTATAGTGATACCATAAGACCCCACCAGAATGGAGATGATTGGGTAATTCCCCTGCCAGTCATGCCTGGAGATCACACTGTAAGTTGATTTAACTCACGCAATTTGCACTCATGCATTTTTTTGGAGAAATAATCCTTTTATCAGGAGACTTTGCTGCAGTTTCTCTTCATGATCTCTGTTTGCTGTAGTTTGAAGAGACTCCGTTCAAGTAGAGACTCTGGGCTGGATTTTTTTCTCAGCCCGATGTCGGGTTCCGTGGTCGGGGGGGGTGGGGGGGTTGAGGGGTGGAGAATCAGAGCGGCAATGGCCACCACTGAGCCCAACGCTGGGATTGCCGGGTCCGATCTTCCCGGCGTTGACGAGACTCCATGGCGGCACCTCCGCCGCTCTGCGATGGGACCCTACTTTAAATATTTAAAATACCTCTCTGCATAAATTTAAATTGCCACGATCTTACCTTCAGTTCCTAATCTTGAGCATGTCATGTGGCACGCACATGCCTTCACTTTCCCGTCCAGAAGAAGCTGGCACCACCGAGGTGGGGAAGGGATCAACTCTGCATGATTTAGTGCATCTCTGCATTATGTTCCATGTGCAGGGCTGGCAGCCTTTTAAAAATGGCGCCAGCACCTGCTCCTGCATCAGGTGATGCCATGAACAGCATGGCCAGTGCCGTTCCCCCCCCCCCCACCACATAATTCGGGGGAGCGGCTGCTGTCAATATGTTAAGGGGCCGCCTGCCGTGTAATCACGGTGGTGCGGCAGTGCAGATCCCGTGGGTCGGCCAGGTTCATAAGATCATAAGAACTAGGAGCAGGAGTAGGCCGTCCAGCCCCTCGAGCCTGCTCCGCCATTCAATAAGATCATGGCTGATCTTTTCGTGGACTCAGATCCACTTACCTGCACTCCCACCGTATCCCTTAATTCCTTTATTGTTCAAAAAGATATCTACCTTAGCTTTAAAGACGTTTACTGAAGAAGCATCAACTACTTCACTGGGCAAGGAATTCCATAGATTAACAACCCTCTGGGTGAAGAAGTTCCTTCTTAATTCAGTCCTAAATCTGCTCCCTCTAATCTTGAGGCTATGCCCTCTTGTCCTAGCTTCACCTGCCAGTGGAAACATCCTCTCTACTTGTATCTTATCTATTCCCTTCATGATTTTATATGTTTCTATAAGATCCCCCCTCATTCTTCTGAACTCCAATGAATATAATCCCAATCTACTCATTCTCTCCTCATAAGCCAACTCCCTCAACTCCGGAATCAACCTAGTGAACCTCCTCTGCACCCTCTCCAGTGCCAGTATATCCTTTCTCAGGTAAGGAGACCAAAACTGCACACAGTACTCCAGGTACAGCCTCACCAGTACCTTATACAGCTGCAACATAACCTCTCTGCTTTGAAACTCAATCCCTTTAGCAATGAAGGACAAAATTCCATTTGCCTTCCTAATTACTTGCTGTACCTGCAGACCAACCTTCTGCGATTCATGCACAAGGACATCTAGGTCCCTCTGCATAGCAGCATGCTGCAACTTTTTACCATTCAAGTAATAATCCTTTTTCCTGTTACTCCTACCGAAATGAATGACTTCACATTTATTAACATTGTATTCCATCTGCCAGACTTTTGCCCACTCACTCAATGCATCTATGTTCCTCTGCAAAGTTTCACAGTCATCTGCACATTTTGCTCTGCCACTCATCTTAGTGTCATCTGCAAACTTTGACACCCTACACGTGGTCCCCAACTCCAAATCATCTATATAAATTGTAAATAATTGTGGTCCCAACACCGATCCCTGAGGCACACCACTAGTGACTGATTGCCAACCAGAATAGCACTCATTTATCCCCACTCTCTGCTTCCTGTTAGTCAACCAATCCTCTATCCATGCTAATACTTTACCCCTAACACCATGCATCCTTATCTTATGCAGCAGCTCTTGTGCGGCACCTTGTCGAAGGCCTTTTGGAAATCTAGGTACACCACATCCACTGCGTCCCCATTGTCCACCTTGCTCGTAATATCATCATAGAATTCCAAAAGATTTGTCAAGCATGACCTGCCCTTCATGAACCCATGCTGCGTCTGCCCAACGGGACAATTTCTATCGAGATGCTAGTTTTTTCTCATGTTCTATCTTACTTTTCTTTATAGCTCTTTTTGTAGCTTTCTGTTGACCTTTAAAGTTTTTCCAATCTTCTAGTTTCATGCTGCTTTTGGCCACTTTATATGCCTTCTCTTTCAATTTGATAGCCTCCCTTATTTCCTTAGACACCCATGGCAGATTACCCCTTTTCTTCCAGTCCTTCCTTTTCACTGGAATATACTTTTGCTGAGCACTTTGAAAAATTGCTTTGAAAGTCCTCCACTGCTCGTCAACTGTCCCACCATAAAATCTTTGCTTCCAGTCCACTTTAGCCAAGTCCTCCCTCATTCTATTGTAGTCCCCCTTGTTCAAGCACAGGACCCTGGTATTGGATTTTATCTTCACACTCTCCATCTGTATTCTAAATTCAACCATACTGTGATCACTCCTTCCAAGAGGATCCCTAACTATGAGGTCATTAATTATTCCTGTCTCATTACACAGGACTAGATCTAGGATAGCTTGCTCCCTCGTCGGTTCCATTACATACTGTTCAAGAAAACTATCACGGATACACTCAACAAATTCCTCCATACCCACCGCCACTCCCGGCAGTAGGACTACAAAATACAGCCCTCTGATTGCTGTAAAATAGATTCTGTTTGCTTTAAATCTCGCCAACTCACCTGCTGACACAGTGGTGTCAATACTTTTTTTAAAATTCATTTACGGGATGTGGGCGTCACTGGCCAGGTCAGCATTTATTGCCTATCCCTAATTGCCCATGAGAAGGTGGTGGTGTGCTGCCTTCTTGAACCTCTGCAGTCCATTTGGTGTAGGTACACCCACAGTGCTGTTAGGAAGGGAGTTCCAGAATTTTGACCCAGCGACAGTGAAGGAACGGCGATATAGTTCCAAGTCAGGATGGTGTGTGACTTGGAGCGGAACTTGCAAGTGGTGGTGTTCCCATGCTTCTGCTGTCCTTGTCCTTCTCAGTGGTAGAGGTTGTGGGTTTGAAGGTGCTGTTGAGGGAACTTAGTTGAGTTGCTGCAGTGCATCTTGTATTATGGTACACACTGCTACCACCGTGCACCAGTGGTGGCGGGAGTGTATGTTGGTGGGTGGGGTGCCAATGAAGCAGGCTGCTTTGTCCTGGGTGGTGTTAAGTTTCTTGTGTGTTGTTGGGGCTGCACATACCCAGGCAAGTGGAGAGTATTCCATTACACTCCTGACTTGTGCCTTGTAGATGGTGGACAGGCTTTGGGGAGTCTGGAGGTGAGTTACTCGCCGCAGGATTCCTAGCCTCTGACCTGCTCTTGTAGCCACAGTATTTATATGGCTGGTGCAGTTCAGCTTATGGTTAATGGTAACCCCTAGGATGTTGATAGTGGGAGATTCAGCAATGCCAATGGCGTTGAATGTCAACGGGAGATGGTTAGTTTCTGTTTTGTTGGGGATGGTCATTGCCTGACACTATCTCAGGCAAGGACAGGATTGAAATGGCTGTTATAACCACCATTATCGCCCCTTGACATTCAGTGGCATTACGGTCGCTGAATCCTCCACTATCAACATCCTGGGGTTACCATTGACCAGAAACTGAACTGGAGTAGCCATATAAATACCATAGTATCCAAACAATGGACCTCGACTGGTGCTTTAGACCAGAAATGCGATGACTGCACGTCGTGCACTCTCCACTCCGTTTCACTGGCAATGCTCTGGAGCAGGCTCAAAAAAGATAAGTTCTGAAAGGTTTTTGCTGGACTAGGTGGGAGCAGAGTCAATCTTCTGTCCCTTGCAAAAGCTCATCAGGGAAGATTCATCCGTGGCCTACTGGGGAATTTAAGGATAGTATTAGATTAAAAGAAAGAGGTATATAATGTTGCAAAGAATAGTAGTAAGCCTGTGGATTGGGAGATTTTTAGAAATGAAGGTTGGCCAAAAAGTTGATAAAAAGGAAAAAAATAGAATATAATAGTAAACTACCCGAGAAGATAAAAACTGATTGTAAAAGCTTTTACAAGTATATAAAAAAAAGAGAGTAGCTGAAGTAAACATTAATCCCTTAAGGGTAGAAACAAGAGATGTTATCATGGGGAATGAAGAAATGGCAGAGACATTGAACAAATATTTTGTCTGTTTTTACAGTAGAGTCATAGACTCAGTCATGTATGGCACAGAAGGAGGCCATTCGGCCCATCGAACAAATGCTGGCAAGACACAAATTACAAACCAGAAACAGAGGGTAAACGAGGGGCTAATAAGAGTGAGGAAATTAAGGCAATTCATATCAGCAGAGAAAAAATATTGGAGAAACCTAAGGGACTAAAAGACGACAAATCCACAGAACCTGATGGCCTACCTCTTAGGATTCGAAAAGAGGTAACTGCAGAGATAGTGGATGCACAGGTTATGATTTTCCAAAATTCCCTAGATTCTGGAACAGTCCTGGCAGATTGGAAGTCAGCAAATGTAACACCGCTATTCAAAAGAGGCGGGAGAGAGAAAACAGTGAACTACAGCCACTTCGTCTGACATCAGTCATTGGGAAAATGATGGAATCTATTGATAAAGAAGTCTTAAGAATGCATTTAGAAAATCAGAGTATGATCAGGCAGAATCAACATGGTTTTATGAAAGGGAAATCATGTTTGACAACTTTATTTTAGTTCTTTGAGGATGTACGAGTAGGGTAGATAAAGGGGAGCCAGTAGATGCAGTATACCTGGATTTCCAAAAGGCATTCTATAATGTTCCACACAAAAAGTTAACACTTAAAATAAGGGCTCATGGAGTTGGGGTAATATATTAGCACAGATGAAGAATTTGTTAACGGACAGAAAGCAGATAGTAGGGATAAATGGGGCATTTTCAAATTGACAGGCTGTGACTAGTGCCGCAAGGATCAGTGCTGAGGCCTCAGCTATTTACACTCTATATTAATGACTTAGAAGAAAAGACAGAGAATAATGTATTTAAGTTTTCTGATGATACAAAGCTCGGGGTTGCAAGCTGTGAGGAGGACACGAAGAGGATACAGAGAGATAGAGACAGGTTAAGTGAGTGGTCAACAAGGTGGCAGGTGGAGTATAATGTGGGGGAATGTGAAGTTATTCACTTTAGTCATTAAAATGGAAGAGCAGAATATTTTTTAAGAGACACGAAGTTTCGAAATGTTAATGTTCAGAGAGACTTGGTTGTACTCATACGAGGAACACAGTAAGTTAGCATCCAGTTACAACAAGCAATTAGGAAGGCAAATGGCATGTTGGTATTTATTTCAAGGGAATTTGAGCACAAGAATAAGGAAGTCTTGCTACAATTGCATAGAGCTTTGGTGAGACCACACCTGGAATAATGTGTGCAGTTTTGGTCCTCATATTTAAGGAAGGATATACTTTCATTGGAGGTGGTACAGTAAACGTTCACTCGATTGGTCCCTGGGATGACAGGGTTGTCCTATGTTGAGAAGCTGAGTAAAATAGGCCTATAGTCTCTGGATCTTAGAAGAATGAGAGATGTTCTCATTAAAACATACAAGTTTCTAAAGGGGCTTGCCAGTTTAGACACTGAGAGGTTACTTACCCTGGCTGGGAATCTAAAACATAGGGGCATAATCTCAGGATAAGGGATCAATCATTTACGACTGAGATGAGGAGAAATTTCTTCACTCATGGGGTTATGAATCTTTGGAATTCTCTACCCCAGAGGGTTGTGGATGCTCCATTGTTGAGTATATTTAAGGCTGGAACAGACAGATTCTCAGGGGTCTCTCAGGCAATGAAGGGATATGGGGCTGGATTTTGTTCTCGCCCAGGTGTCGGGTTCTGTGGCTGGGGGGTCCTGAAGATGGCTCTGGATGAGATCCGCCATGGACCTCAACGCTGGGAGGGCGATGAGGCTCCGTGACAGCCACTCCCCCCACCGCCAGTGGGCAAGGGGAACAAAATTTAAATATTCAAATAAATAAAATTAATAAATTTAAACAGCCATACCTGCAATCTTGAGGGCTCGCTGCGACCTTTCACGCGGTGACCGGCACTCCTGCGCCTTCAGATCGCCGTCCAGAGAAACGAGGTATCTCACTGGTGGGGAGGGAGGGAGGAGGTAAGTTTATCAGTGTAGGGGTGGGGGGGGGGAGGAAGGGGTCAAATACATGCACAGTGTGTGGGGGGGGCGGGGTTTGCGAGGGGGAGGTCAGATGTAAAAGGTGTATTTTTTGGGGGGTGTGAGGGCAAATTGTTATTGTAATTGTTATGGGGAGGTGTGGGAAAGGGGTGTTAGAAATTTATTTATTTAATTTTGGGGGGCGCCTGTCTTTAAAAATTTAAACTGGGAGGCAGGGCTGGCTGTCCTTTAAAAATGGCACCAGCGCCTGCTCAAAGGAAGCTGACGCCATTGCCAGAGATGGACAGCCTGCCCCCTACTCTGGATGGTGGGGGAGGCAGGCCACTCCGACAATTTAAATGAGCCGCCACATGTAAGATCACGGTGGCTCTTTGGCGTGTGGCCCGCATTTTTCAGCTCACTGCCGAGATCAGCGACGCCTCTTAAAATCCAGCACATCGAGTTGACGCCCAAGATCAGTCATGATCGTATTGAATGGTGGACCAGGTTTGAGGGGCCATATGGTCTACTCCTACTCCTATTTCTTATGTTTTTAACTTTTTTTGATTCTGATGAAAGGTCAACGACCTGAAACATTCACCCTTTTTCTCTCTCCACAGATGCTGTCAGACCTGCTGAGTATTTGCAGCATTTTCTGTTTATATTTCAGATTTCCAACATTGTCAGCATTTTGCTTTTGTACACCTCTAGGCTGTAATCACACATCATAACGTGCATGGCGCAGTGGTGCAGTGGTTAGCACCACAGCATCACAGCTCCAGTGACCTGGGTTCACTTCTGGGTACTGCCTGTGCAGAGTTTACAAGTTCTCCCTGTGACTGTGTGGATTTTCACCGGGTGCTCCGGTTTCCTCCCACAGCCCACGACTTGCAGGTTGATAGGTAAATCAGCCATTACAAAAATTGTCCCTAGTATAGATAGGGGGGATGTGGTAAGAATATGGGATTAATGTAGGATTAGTAGAAATGGGTGGTTGATGGTCAGCACAGACTCAGTGGGCCGAAGGGCCTGTTTCAGTGCTGTATCTCTAATTAAAAACAAATTTGAATTATGCTGTTTTACAGATGACATTTTCATGAACTCAACTGGACTGGAACCATAGAATTCCATAAACCAAATAATCAAATTGTTACAAAGTATTTTCAGCACAGGAACAGGCCATACGGACCAACAGTTCCATGTTGGTTCTTGATCGAACTCCATCAACGTCTCCTCTTAATTGTACGTGGTCTCTGGATGGAGTTGTCCTCCTGTAATGAATGGTCTTTTTTGGCTTATCTCCGTAACCTATAATTCATTCTGAACGAACTGTTGGACAGGCCGCCTTTTAAAAGGTGCTAATCAACATACACAAATTCCTTTTCTAGACTTTTAGAACACAAATGTACCAAGTGGGAAATTCTTGCTCTTGCTTTTTTCTAATCTCTTGTCTCATTTGAACCTTGTTAATTTTTCCCTTGCGTTCTTTCGTTTTGCAATCACAGTCCAAGTTAAATAACCTACTTACAACACCCAATGCCTTTCAGCACTCTGAAGACCTACATAATGTTCCCACTTAATCTTCCTTAATCCAATTAAAATTAAGTTAAGTTTTGCATGCTTGGCCTCTTTGAATTTTGTATCTTCGAATTGTCCGTGTCGTTCTTTGCTGAAGGCAAGATGCCTCCTTAGAGGAATGGAAGGCCAATAAGAGGCAAGACACATCATTTCTCCTTCTAATTCATTTTAGGAATATTATTTCCTATTTGCTGTTTGTAGGAAAATTGTGGATCACTTTCATTTTAAATATATTTACATAGTTGCTGTATACAGCAACCACAGCAATTATTACCCAGAACAATCTGACTATTTATAGTAACGTTGCCTGCATGATAACAGTGACCACACTTCCAAAGTACTTCATTGGCTGGAAAGAGGTTTGGGACATCCTGAGGATGTCATCGAGTCATAGAGTTATACAGCACAGAAACAGGCCCTTTGGCCCATCGTGTCTGTGCCGGTCATCAAGCACCTAACTATTCTAATCCCATGTGAAAGAAGATTAATAAATCTAATTTTTTTTCTCTATTTCTTTCTTTCTTGAAAGATGGAAATATTAAAAATAATAGTCAAAGGAAAGGTGTGGATGATCAAGGAATCAAAATGGAGATTCCTCTTGTGTAGGCTGAGGTACTGAAAGAGAATTTAGAGTCATAGGGTCACTTAAGGCACAGAAGGAGGCCATTCAGCCCATTGAGTCTATGCCTGCTCTCCACAGAGCAATCCAGTCAGTCTCACTCCCTGGCTCGATCCCTGTAGACCTGCAAGTCTGTTTCTCTCAGGTGGCCATCCAACTTCCTCTCAAAGTCATTGATTGTTTCCGTTTCCACCACTCTTGTGGGCAGCGAGTTCCAGGCTGCGTAAAAAAGTGTTTCCCCAAATTCCCACTGCATCTTTTGATCAAAACCTTTAACCTGTGTTCCCTCGTCCTTGTACCATTTGTTAATGGGAACAGTTTTTTCTTGTTAACTCATCCAAGCCTGCCATAATCTTGTACACTTCTATTAAATCTCCCCTCAAACTCCTGTGCTCTAAGGAGAACAATCCCAGCTTTTCCAACCTAACGAAAATCCTGCATCCCTGGAACCATTCTAGTAAATCTCATCTGCATCCTCTCAAGGACCCTCACTTCCTTCCTGAAGGAAGTGGTGACCAGAGCTGGATGCAATACTCTAGTTGGGGCCTAGCCAGAGCTTTATAAAAGTTCAGCATAACTTCCCTGCTTTTTACACAATGCCTCTATTTATGAATCCCAAGATCCCATGTGATTTACTAACTAATCTCTCAATATGGCCTGCCACCTTCAAAGATTGATGCACATACACCCCCCCGGTCTCTCTGTTCCTCCACACTCTTTAGAACTGTGCCATGAGGTATATATTGCCTCTCCCTATTCCTTCTACCAAAATGCATCACCTCACACTTGTCAGTATTAAATTCCATCTGCCACCACTCTGCCCATTCTGCTAGCTTATCTATGATCGGTTGCAGGTGGTTCATATCATCTTCATTGTTTGCTGCCCCTCTATATTTGGTGTTGTCAGCAAATTTTGAGATTCTACTTTGTATTCCAAGATCCAAGTCACTTATATATAGCAAGAAAAAGCAGTGGCCCCAGCATTGACCCTTGGAGAACACCACCGTCTACCATCCTGCAATCCTTGCCCTGCACCTCTAAGCATATATTACCCTGTTTGTTCCTAATAGGCCCCACTCCTCCTCTTACTACTCACTTGCTATTTACATGCCAGTAGAAGATCTTTGGGTTCCCTTTTATGTTGACTGCTATTCTATTCTCGTATTCTCTCTTTGTGAGTCTTGTTTTCCTCTTTACCTCCCTCTCAACTTATTGTGTATGGCCTGGTTCTGACTTATGAGTTCACCTGACATGGATCATGCACCCTCTTTTTACTTCATCATGACCTCTATCTCCCTCATCAGCCAAGGAGCCCTGTTTTTGGTTCCCTTACCTTTTATCCTTGTTGGAATATTCCTAGCCTGTACCTGAAGTATCTCTTCAGATAACCCATTGTTCCAATACAGCTCTTCCTGATATCTTTCTTCGCAAAGAAAGAGGATGTTTCCAATGTCACAGGAAAGGAGGAGGCAGTAGAGAAATTTGACAGGATAACCATAGGTATGGGCAGCATAGTGGCGCAGTGGTTAGCACCGCAGCCTCACAGCTCCAGGGACCTGGGTTCGATTCTGGGCACTGCCTGTGTGGAGTTTGCAAGTTCTCCCTGTGTCTGCGTGGGTTTCCTCCGAGTGCTCCGGTTTCCTCCCACAGCCAAAGACTTGCAGGTTGATAGGTAAATTGGCCATTGTAAATTGCCCCTTGTGTAGGAAGGTGGTAGGGGAATTGTGGGGATGTGGTAGAGAATATGGGATTAACGTAGGATTAGTATAAATGGGTGGTTGTTGGTCAGCACAGACTCGGTGGGCCGAAGGGCCTGTTTCAGTGCTGTATCTCTAAATAAAAATAAAAAATAAATATAGGAGAGGTAATTAAAAGCTCAGCAGCACTAGAAGTAGAAAAATAACCTGGCCTGGATGAAGTGGAGCTAAGCTAGCTAAAGAAGCAATAATGGAAATAATAGAAGCTCTGGTCATAAATTTTCAATCCTCCTTCAGTGTGGTAGTTATGTCAGAGGACTGGAGAGTTACAAATGCTACACCCCTGTTCAAAAAAGAGGAGAGGGATAAGCCAAATAACTACAGGACAGTCATCCTATATTAATTTATTAAGTGTTAATTGGAAAGACATGGGTTAATCAATAATAGCAGGCATTTTTTTTTTAGAACATTACAGCGCAGTACAGGCCCTTCGGCCCTCGATGTTGCGCTGACCTGTGAAACCATCTGACCTACACTATTCCATTTTCATCCATATGTCTATCCAATGACCACTTAAATGCCCTTAAAGTTGGCGAGTCTACTACTGTTGCAGGCAGGGCGTTCCACGCCCCTACTACTCTCTGAGTAAAGTAACTACCTCTGACATCTGTCCTATATCTATCACCCCTCAACTTAAAGCTATGTCCCCTCGTGTTTGCCATCATCATCCGAGGAAAAAGACGCTCACTATCCACCCTATCTAACCCTCTGATTATCTTATATGTCTCTATTAAGTCACTTCTCCTCCTCCTTCTCTCCAACGAAAACAACCTCAAGTCCCTCAGCCTTTCCTCGTAAGACCTTCCCTCCATACCAGGCAACATCCTAGTAAATCTCCTCTGCACCCTTTCCAAAGCTTCCACATCCTTCCGATAATGCACGCAATACTCCAGGTGCGGTCTCACCAGAGTTTTGTACAGCTGCAGCATGACCTCGTGGCTCCGTAACTCGATCCCCCTACTAATAAAAGCTAACACACCATATGCCTTCTTAACAGCCCTATTAACCTGGGGAGCAACCTTCAGGGATTTATGCACCTGGACACCAAGATCTCTCTGTTCATCTACACTACCAAGAATCTTCCCATTAGCCCAGTACTCTGCATTCCTGTTACTCCTTCCAAAGTGAATCACCTCGCACTTTTCCGCATTAAACTCCATTTGCCATCTCTCAGCCCAGCTCTGCAGCCTATCTATGTCCCTCTGTACCCTACAACATCCTTCGGCACTATCCACAACTCCACCGACCTTAGTGTCATCCGCAAATTTACTAGCCCACCCTTCTACACACTCTTCCAGGTCATTTATAAAAATGACAAACAGCAGTGGTCCCAAAACAGATCCTTGCGGTACACCACTAGTAACTAAACTCCAGGATGAACATTTGCCATCAACCACCACCGCTTCTTTCAGCTAGCCAATTTCTGATCCAAAGCTCTAAATCACCTTCAACCCCATACTTCCGTATTTTCTGCAATAGCCTACCGTGGGGAACCTTATCAAACGCCTTACTGAAATCCATATACACCACATCCACTGCTTTACCCTCATTCACCTGTTTGGTCACCTTCTCGAAAAACTCAATAAGGTTTGTGAGGCACGATCTACCCGTCACAAAACCGTGCTGACTATCTCTAATGAACTTATTCTTTTCAAGATGATTATAAATCCTGTCTCTTATAACCTTTTCCAACATTTTACCCACAACCGAAGTAAGGCTCACAGGTCTATAATTACCAGGGCTGTCTCTACTCCCCTTCCTGAACAAGGGGACAACATTTGCTATCCTCCAGTCTTCCGGCACTATTCCTGTCGACAATGACGACATAAAGATCAAGGACAAAGGCTCTGCAATTTCCTCCCTAGCTTCCCAGAGAATCCTAGGATAAATCCCATCTGGCCCAGGGGACTTATCTATTTTCACACTTTCCAAAATTGCTAACACCTCCTCCTTGTGAACCTCAATCCCATCTAGCCTAGTAGCCTGAATCTCAGTATTCAGCATGGATTTAATTCTTTGTTTCTTTTAACTGGAGGGAGTTGGGAGCGGCAGTGGCAGACCTGTGAGGAACCTACCTGGGAGAGAATAAATCCAGACCCAGGCTCAGAGCCTTTCACTTACCTGGAGGGAGTCAGGAGCGGTGGCAGCGGCGGTGAACCTGTGAGGAACCTACTGGGGCGAGAATAAATCCAGACCCAGGCTCGGGGCCTTCCACTTAACTGGAGGGAGTCAGGAGCGGTGGCAGTGGCGGTGAACCTGTGAGGAACCTACTGGGGTGAGAATAAATCCAGACCCAGGCTCGGGGCCTTCCACTTACCTGGAGGGAGTCAGGAGCAGTGGTGGTGAATCTGTGAGGAACCTACTACCTCCACACTCTGGTGACATCACAGAAAGGCTGTGAGTTGATTGGCTGGTGAGTATTGCTGCTTAGGGACTGAGTCTAAATAACTGGGAGTTTAAAAACATTAAAATGTATTAAGTATTAATAACAAGTAACAAGTGAGTAGCTGGTGAGTCTTATCTTTTATTTTTAAATAAGTTTTATTACTGTTGGTAAGGTTTATTACTATTGGTGAGGTTATTACTACTATTGGTAACATTGTAGTATTGGTGAGAGCAGCAGTGAGAAGAAGATCCCAAACAGTGTGGGTGCGAGAACACAGCCCTGTTTCACGCCACTCAGGATAGGAAAGGGGTCTGATGAGGCACCGCTATGCTGAATTGTGCCTTTCATATTGTCATGGAATGAGGTGATGATACTTAGTAGCTTTGGTGGACATCCGAGCTTTTCTAGTAGTCTGAAGAGACCACGTCTGCTGACGAGGTCAAAGGCTTTGGTGAGATCAATGAAAGCAACGTAGAGGGGCATCTGTTGTTCGCGGCATTTCTCCTGCAGCTGGCGAAGGGAGAACAGCATGTCAATGGTAGATCTCTCTGCATGAAAGCAGCACTGTGCCTCAGGGTAGACACGCTCAGCCAGCTTCTAGAGTCTGTTTAATACCACTCGAGCGAAGACTTTCCCCACTATGCTGAGCAGGGAGATTCCACGGCAGTTGTTGCAGTCACCGTGGTCACCCTTGTTCTTATAGAGGGTGATGATATTGGCATCACTCATATCCTGTGGTACTGCTCCCTCATCCCAGCACAGGCAAAGCAGTTCATGGAGTGCTGAGAGTTTAGCAGGCTTGCCATTCTTGATTATTTCAGGGGTAATGCTGTCCTTCCCAGGGGATTTTCCACTGCTGCTCTCACATGCTTTCAAGTCTTCAGAAGAAGGAATTTTCCTCCACACAAGATCAGGTGGCAGATTGTTCAACCTTGCCCATCTTAGAGCGAAGACCAAAGTACGGAAAGTCCTCATCAGAGAACTCCTCTTTGCTGACGATGCTGCTTTAACATCTCACACTGAAGAGTGCCTGCAGAGTCTCATCGACAGGATTGCAGATGCCTGCAATGAATTTGGCCTAACCATCAGCCTCAAGAAAATGAACATCATGGGACAGGACATCAGAAATGCTCCATCCATCAATATCAGTGACCACACTCTGGAAGTGGTTCAAGAGTTCACCTACCTAGGCTCAACTATCACCAGTAACCTGTCTCTTGATGCAGAAATGAACAAGCACATGGGAAAGGTGTCCGCTGCTATGTCCAGACTGGCCAAAAGGGTGTGGTAAAATGGCGCACTGACACGGAACACAAAAGTCCGAGTGTTTCAAGCCTGTGTCCTCAGTACCTTGCTCTACGGCAGCGAGGTCTGGACAACGTATGTCAGCCAAGAGCGACGTCTCAACTCATTCCATCTTCGTTGCCTCTGAAGAATCCTTGGCATCAGGTGGCAGGTCCATATCTCCAAAGTCCTCGAGGCGGCCAACATCCCCAGCATATACACCCTACTGAGCCAGCGGCGCTTGAGATGGCTTGGCCATGTGAGCCGCATGGAAGATAGTAGGATCCCCAAGGACACATTGTACAGCGAGCTCGTCACTGGTATCAGACCCACCGGCTGTCCATGTCTCCGCTTTAAAGACATCTGCAAACGTGACATGAAGTCCTGTGACATTGACCACAAGTCGTGGGAGTCAGTTGCCAGTGATCGCCAGAGCTGGCGGGCAACCATAACAGCGGGGCTAAAGAGTGGCGAGTCGAAAAGACTTAGCATTTGGCAGGAAAAAAGACAGAAGTGCAAGGAGAGAGCCAACTGTGTAACAGCCCCGACAACCAATTTTATCTGCAGCACCTGTGGAAGAAGTAGTATTGGTAGGGTGTATTAATAGTGGTAAGGTTTATAAGTACTGAGAAAGTTTAGTATTAGCAGTAGTAAAGTTATTATTACTATTGGTAAGGTTTATTACTATTGGTAGGGTAATTAGTATTTATCATCACAGGGCTTATTTGTAGCAGGGCTTATTTGTACTATCAAGGTTTATTATCTAATTACAGCAGAAACGACCAAGGGTACCCGCATTGAATCACAGTTCTAACTTGCTGGAGTTTTTGAGGAGCGAACAGAGAGGGTTGATGAGGGCAATGCTGTTGATGTAGTGTACATGGACTTTCAAAAGGGATTTGATACAATGCCACACCACAGACTTGTGAGCAAACCTGTAGCTCATGGAATAAAAGGGATGTTAGAAACATGGATACAAAGTTGGCTGAGTGACAGGAAACAGAGAGTAGCGGTTAATGGATGTTTTTTGGGATGGAGGAAGGTTTGTAGTGGGGTTCCTTAGGGGTCAGTATTGGGACTCTTGCTCTTCCTGATATATATTAATGACCTAAACTGGGCACAATTTCAAAGTTTGCCGATGATATGAAATTAGGAACAATTGTGAAATGTGAGGAGTATAGTGTAGAATTCCAAAAGGACATCAACAATTTGGTGGAATGGGCGGACAGGTGGCAGATGAAATTCAATGCGGAGAAATATGAAGTGATTCATTTTGGTAGGAAGAACATGGAGAGACCATATAAATAAAGGGGGTACAGGAACAGAGGGACCCGGGTGTATATGTGCATAAGTCATTGAAAGTGGCAGAACAAGTTGAGAGAGTGGTTAATAAAGCATACAGTGTCCTGGACTTTATTAATAGGGGCATAGAGTAAGGAGGGTATGTTGTACTTGTGTAAGATACTAGTTCAGCCTCAGCTGGAGTATTGCGTCCAGTACTGGGCGCCGCACTAGAGGAAAGATGTGAAGGCATTGGAGAGAGTACAGAAAAGATTCACGAGAATAGTTCCAGGGACAGGGAACTTCAGTTATGAAGATGGATTGGAGAATTTGGGACTGATTTCCTTGGATGAGAAAAGACTGGGAGGTGATTTGATAGAAGTATTCAAAATCATGAGGGGTCTGGACAGAGTAGATAGAAAAAAGCTGTTCTCACCTGTGAAAGGGTCGAGAACAAGAGGACACAGATTTAAAGTGATTGGTAAGAGAAAGTGACATGAGGAAAAAGTTTTTCACGCAGAGAGTGTTTAAGGTCTGGAATGCACTGCCTGAGAGTGTGGTGGAGGCAGGTTCAATCGAGGCTTTAAAAAGGGAATTATTTTGTTATATGAAAAGGAAGAATGTGCAGGGTTACGGGGAGAAGGTGGGGAAATGGCATGAGGTGAATTGCTCATTCGCAGAGCTGTTGCCATCACGATGGGCTGAATGGCCTCCTTCTGCGCTGGAACAATTCTTTGATTCTGTGATTCTGTGAAGTATCAGAGAGGATTGATCAAAGAACAAAGAACAGTACAGCACAGGAACAGGCCATTCGGCCCTCCAAGCCTGCGCCGATCTTGATGCCTGCCTAAACTAAAACCTTCTGCATTTCCGGAGTCCGTATCCCTCTATTCCCATCCTATTCATGTATTTATCAAGATGCCTCTTAAACGTCTCTGTGGTACCTGCTTCCACCACCTCCCCCGGCAACAAGTTCCAGGCACTCACCACCCTCTGTGTAAAGAACTTGATAGCTATAGTGCAGTTGATGTTGTGTATATGGACTTCCAAAAGACGTTTGATAAAGTACAACATAATGGACTTGTTACAAAATTGAAGTCCATGGGAGTAAAGAGATACTGTCGACATGGATGTGAAAGTTGCTAAGAGACAGAAAGCAGAGTAGTGGTGAACAGCAACAAGAAATGCTGGAATCACTCAGCAGGTCTGGCAGCATCTGTGGAAAGAGAAGCAGAGTTAACGTTTCGGGTCAGTGACCCTTCTTCGGAACTGACAAATATTAGAAAAGTCACAGATTATAAACAAGTGAGGTGGGGGTGGGGCAAGAGATCAAACACCAGGAGGGAAATAGAAAGCAATGAAGGTGAACAAGGTAAAAGAGACAAACGAAAATCCCGTCGGAGAGAAGAGCAGAACTTCTTCAAGGTAGGCATTCCTGGAAGAGAAGTGGCAGTGAATTAAACACGAAAATAAAAGCAAAATACTGCGGATGCTGGAAATCTGAAACAAAAACAAGAAATGCTGGAATCACTCAGCAGGTCTGGCAGCATCTGTGGAAAGAGAAGCAGAGTTGTTTTTCAAATTGAGTGTACAGTGGTGTCCTCCAGGCGTCAGTATTAGGACAACTGCTCTTTTTGATATATATTAAGGACCTAGACTTGGGTATATAGGCATCATTTGAAAGTTTGCAGCTGACAAATAACGTGGAAATTTAGTAAATAATGGGGAGGGTAGTAGCAGATTTCAGGAGGGTGTAGACAGACTGATAAAATCGACAGACACCTGGAAGATGAGATTTGACGCAGCAAAGTGTGAAGTGATGCATTTTCGTAGGAAGAATGAGAAGAATGTAAATTAAATTGTTGCTTGTGTTATGGTCACTTGGTGGTAGGGGGGGGTGGGGGTTGGGTGTAGATGACTTCCACTGTTCAATTCCCACCTGACTGCAGCAAGTGTTTTTGTTATTAGCGTTTTAACCCCTTTGTGTTTTATTTGTAAACAGACGATGGCAGGTTTTCTTGTAGGTTTCAAACAAAAGATGAATTATTTATTGAGCAATATGTCTTATCCTGAAAGTGTCACAACCTCATCCACTCACGCATTCACACACACACACACACACACACACACACACACACACACACACACACACAGGGACAGATTGAGAGGAAAATGGTAAGTTGTTTTCAAGTAAGATAGGGTTTTGGGGTTCATGTTAAACCTGTTGAATTCTCTCAGAAGTTAAGGTCTCGTTGGTTGCAGGCCTGAGGTGTTTGTAGATTTCTCTGTGGGTTGAAAGTTCAGTTTGAGGAAAGAAGATCACTTCCAATTCACTGCTGCACTAGTTGAAAATGTAGTTTATAGCAGGGCACTTTCCTTTCTGGCTTGCTGTATTTTCTCCCAGCTTTTAGCTCAACAAACTTTTGCTGATGCTTTTTTCTGAGTGTGTGTCTCTCTGTCTCTGCCTTGGGGGGCTGCTTTTTTGAGGTAAAAAGTTTGTCACAGCAGATTCTGGTAGGAGACGCTTTGGTGTCTTCCCCCACAATGACCCTGGATGAGAATAATCCAGTTATGATGTTTCCACTTCATACCTTCTTTGTTTTAGTAGAACCCATTCAATTCAGGAATGTTTCAAGATGGGTGTAATTGACACCTCTCAACCTAGTTAGGCATCCTTTGTTCTAAACAGATAGTGTGGCAACGTTTGAATTCACATGTGGCCATCTTTTGCAGCATCGTCCATTTTTAAAACAGGTAAAGTCAATTTTTAAACTCTTCAGTTTGAGTCTGTATTTTTTTATCGTTGTACTTCTCGCAAGCATGACACTTGGTAGTACAGAACTTGATTTTTGCTGAAAAAAAGAGACATGCTGTTGAAGCGTTTTGTCTTGCACTCTTCAGGACAGATGCAAGAATGCCAAATTTCAAAGAGAGCAACAATTTATACTGCCTGAGAAAAGGGTGCTGATTGGTTGGCAAGTTGACTCTGATTGGCCGAGGTGTTGCCATAGAGTATGCACCAGGGAACTATTGTCCCCCACACTTTTTAATTCAAAAAGGTGAATTAAGCAAAAGCTTGGGGGAAAGAGTTCCCTGGTGCATTCTCTATGGGAACGCCTTGACCAATCAGCACCCTTTTCTCAAGTAGTATAAATTGTTGCTCCCTTTAAAATTTGGCATTCTTGCATCTGTCCTGATGAGGGCAAGATGAAAAGCTTTGGCAGCATGTCTCTTTTTTCAGTAATAAATTAAAGTGTATCAATTTAAAGGGCAGGCTGGAACAGAGAGACCTGGACGGGGCAGTGGGTGGGGGAGGGGGGATGGTGGTTACATACACAAATCTTTGAAGGTGGCAGGACAAGTGATAATGCTGTTAAAAAGGCACACGGGACCCTTATCTTTATAATTAGTAGCATATAGTACAAAAGCAAGCAAGTTATGATGAACCTTTAAAAATCACTGGCTTGGTGTCAGCTGCAGTATTGTGTTCAGTTCTGGGAACCACTCTTTAAGAAGGGTGTCAGGACCATGGAGGGGGGATTTACTAGAATTTACTAAATTTACAGGAATGAGGGGCTTCAGTTATGTGGAGAGACTGGAGAAGCTGGGATTGTTCTCCTCAGAGCAGAGAAGGTGAATGGGAGATTCATTAGAGTGTTCAAAATCATGAGGGGTTTTGATAGAGTAAATAAGGAGAAAATGTTTCCACTGGCAGGAGGTTTGGTGACCAAAGGACACAGATTTAAGATAATTGTTTGGACAAACTGGAGTTTCCGGTAAGTGCAAGATGGGATACTGACAAAGGAGAATAATGAGCCGATGGAGTCTGAGGCTAACAAAGTGCTTGATTGGAAGAGAGGCTGAGATAGGTCATGTTTTGGAGCAGATTTGTGGGAGAGGTGTCTGAAGTTGAACTCAAGGTCAAACAGGATGCTGAGGTGGCAAACAGACTGGTTCAGATTGAGAAAGTGGCTGGAGAGGCGGGGTGATGGAATCAATGGGGAAGGAGAGAATTGGTTCGGAGGCCAAAGTTCATATCTTCAGATCTGATGATTAGTGACTGGATATCTCAATTCAAGATTGTTGAACTTTTTTATCTGCTGATAGAAAGCTTTTTGTTCATTAAAGCGGATGATTTGGTTGAGAAGATTCACTTGGTTTTTGCTTCAGAATCTGTTTGCAATAAGGTAAAGCAGTCTTGGTATCCGCCATGGCTCAATGGGTTGCATGCTCACCTCTGGGGTTAGAAGGTTGTGAGTTCAGATCCCACTCCAGTTGACTTGAATATAAAATCTAAGCTGACGCGCTCTGCAGGAGTGCTGAGGGAGTGCTGTGCTGTACTGTCTTTCAGATGAAATGTTAAACCAAGGTCCTGACTATTGTCTCAGGTGGGTGTAAAGGATCCTGTGTCACTATTTCAAAGGAGATGGGGGAGTTTGTCCTGGACAGTATTTATCCCTCAACCAACGTGACTGAAACAGATAATCTGGTCATTTTCACATTACTGTTTGTAGGAGCTTGCTGTCTGCAAATTATCTTCTGTGTTTCCTAAATCACAACGGTGACTACACTTCAAAAAGTACTTATTTGCCTGTAAAGCACCTTGATCCCAACAGGTGCTATATCAATGCATGTCTTTCCTTCTATTACTAGAATAGGAAAATACGTGCTGCAATTTTCGGCAACAAGTTGTATAAAAATAATTATTTCATTAGCATCGGCACCTCAATGATTCTAGCTGTGCATTGTATGTTATTATCCATGTAAGTAGAACCAAATTAAACTTTAACATACTGACTAATTTCTGTGCTTCCTCACTGAATGTAGTTCATCCTTGTTAAGTATTTATATCAGCTATTGGGCTGGAGTTTAAGAGCCCGCCGTCGAGCTCAGAAAATGGCAGCCCGCATCAAAGAGCTGCTGCGATCTCCCGCGTGGCAACCCATTTAAATAGCTGGGACGTCCCACCCTCCCAATTACGTGGAGGGGGCGGCAATAGTGTCAGCTGCCTGTGAGCATGCGCTGGCACCATTTTTAAAGGACAGCCAGCCCTGCTGGTAAATTTGACATTTTTAAAGTGAACTCCCACAAAATTTACAAAATAAAATTGTAATGCCCCTTTTCAGCTCCCCCCAATAAAAATTACAGTTTTTACCCTTTCCCCCCAAAAACACTTACCTTTGAATTCTGACCTCCCCACCTCTCCCAAATGGCACAAAGTTGAAAGTGCACCCCTTTCCACCATCCCCTAAACTGATGATGCGTATTTGATCCTGTCTCCCACCCCACAGTAAAAATCTTAGCTCCTCCCCCCGCCCCGCCCCCCCCCCCCTCCTCACCAGTGTCCTGCCTGCTTTCCCCAGACAGAATTGAAGGCATGGGAGTGCTGGCCGCCGTGCCCGGAGATCCAAGGTAAGTTGATTTAAATTTATTCATCTCATTAATTTAATTATTTAAATCCAGGTCCTGTCGTCCAGTGGTGGGGTGGCTGACGTGGAGCCTTGCTGGTGCTGGGAAGATCGGGCCGGGCCCTCCTGGCATCGGCCTCGGTGGTGAGCCTCTGCCGCAACCATCTTCCACCACCGAGCCCGATGTCGTAGGCTTGGTAAAATCCAGCCCATTGTACGTAATACCCGCTCAGCCTTCAGCTTGACGTTAAGAAAATGTTATGTTTCCAATCAACAAATGGGCAGTATTTACAGCTGTAGCTATTTTCAAATTCCAGTATTTCCGATTTCATTTTAAAACCAGCAAAGTATCTACTGATGATCCACCTGTGCAACTGGAACTGACCCAATGACCCAGCTCTGAGCAGTGCACACCACTCCTGATTGGACACTACCCTTGTCACAGCCTATATTTCAAGATGCATTTTCCAGCAAATGTTGAAGTAAGTTTGATCCAGTGAGAGAGGGAAATATAGGGAACAGATCACCAATCTTACCAGAGCGGGAAATTGTGGGCCATTATATATAATAAAGCTAAATATAATTTTAATTAAAAAAAAAGCTGTTCACGACCTCAGGATATCCCAACGCGCTTTGCAGCCAAAGGAGTACATGGCAGGTTTGATTAAACTGCTTGTCTGTTAAAAATATTCTTCATAACAGACGTCAAAGCTAACTATTAGTGAAGGACTGCTATTGAGGAAAAGATAAAGGTTAGAAAAAGCAATACTCCTTGTAGAGCTTACCCTTCCTTTAGTATTCCTCTTTAAACTGGCCTGTATCAACATATCTTCAACATAAGCTGTATTTACATGCAGACCATAACCTGCTTATACCTGCAGTGCCTGCTACTGCAGTCATTCAAATTCATCAGGATAATTAAAGATACAAAGAGCTTTCAATGCTGCCAAACCTCTAATCGATAGTAGGGATGAAGTCAATCTTTGGTTGTCAAGCAAAACAGCGACAGTGAAGCAATAGCCTGTTTTACACTTCACAGCAACAACTTGAATTTATATAGTGCCTTTAATGTAGAAAAACATCTCACAGGGGCGTTATCAGACACAATTTGACACTGAGCCACACAGAGGTATTAAGACAGGTGACCAAAATCCTGGTCAAAGAAGTAGGTTTGAAGGAAAGTATTGTAGGAGGAAAGAGAGGTAGGGAGGTTTAGGGAGGACATTCCAGAGCTTAGGGTCTAGGCAGTTCAAGGCCTGGCCGCCAATGGTGGAGCGATGGGAATTGGGGATGCACAAGAGGCCAGAATTGGAGGAATGCGGAGATCTCGGAGGGTTGTAAGGCTGGAGGAGGTTTTAGAAATAGGAAGGGATGATGCCATGTAGGCATTTGAACACCAGAATAAGAATTTAAAAATCAAGGTGTTTTTGGACCAGGAGCTAATGAAGGTTAGTGAACATGGGGGTGTTGGGGTAATGGGATTTGGTGTGAGTCAGGATACAGGCAGCAGAGTTTTTGGAAGAGCTAAAAGCTACAGAGGGTAGATGATGGGAGGCTGGCCAGGATTGATTTTACACAGAATTTAAGTGAAATTACTGGAAAAGAAAAGGCAACAGTTTGTGAACGTGATTGCTGATTGGCTATCGACAGACCACGCCCCTATCCTCCATTGTCGCTCATAGACCAATCTTATATTCTGCTCAATCAAGAAATGTGTATTGAAATATTAGTTTAGCAGTACTTTTGTCCCATACCAGCATCATCAACTGCAATTAACTTGTCTTTTTTTGTATCACTTAACACACAATCACTCATTCAGCACTTAACCATTCAATGACAGGAAAGGGGAGAAGGGAAAGAAACACTTGGATGCTCCAAAGCTGAAAATATTTTTGCTGCTTTGCGACTATGTTTAATGATGTGGCAGAGGCAAAATGAGAGAGAACTTCTTTATTTTCACGCAGTGAGTTGTTGTGATCTGGAATGCGCTGCCTGAAAGGGCAGTGGAAGCAGATTCAATAGTAACTTTCAAAAGAGAATTGGATAAATAATTGAAAAGGAAAAAAAAATGCAGGGATGATTAGGTACCTGTATAACAATATAACTTAAGAACAATCAGTGCAATAACCTCTAAAATTCTGTGATAATTCAAAGGAATATATTGCTATTTCACTATTTTGTTAGCACAGCCCTTATTTACTGCATTGATTTGCCATTTTGGTATTGTGCTAGGTGTTGACTCTGGATCCCTTCAAGAAAGAACGGGACTGGTTCCTAACTAGGGCGGAGATAGCGCCATAATGTAATTCTTGATGGATAACCTCTTAGTGCATGAGATCGCCTGGAATGGTTTTGATGGGGGAATCGAAGAGGAATTTTCCAAAGTATTTTTTACCTTATTGGCCCTGGACTTTTTTCCTCTTTTGTTTCGCCTCTCCAAGGCTGTGGGGGGAGTGGGGGGAGTGGGGATGCATTCAAGGTTGGGAGAGTCATGATGCTGCCCGTGTGATGTGGCACGTGGTGGCATGGTGGCTGTTACTGTACTGGTAACCAGGAAAACTATGAGTTCAATTCCTATCAAGGTAACCTGGAAAATATCAATTCATGAATAAATATCAAATATTAAAAAAGCTAGTATCTGCAATAGTGAAACTACTGGATTGTTGTTTAAAAACCCATCTGATTCATTAATATCCTCCAGAGAAGGAAATCTGCTGTCCTTGTCTGGTCTAATATGTGACTCCAGACCCACAGCAATGTGGTTGATTCTTAACTACCCTCTGAAATGGCCTAGCAAGCCACTCAGTTGTACCAAACTGTTATGAAGCGCTCACTGTGAGAAGTACGTTTACCACAAGGATTGGAACAGTTTGAGAAGGTGGTTCGCCACCAGTTTCTGATGAGGGTAATTGCCAAGCAGACTTGCTAGTGACACCCATCTCATATGAATGAATAAGAACACAAGGTGCAGGGCAGGCCAGGTGGGTCATCTGATTGTTTTCCGTCTATCAACTTTTCATGTACTTCCACAACATATCCCATTAATAACATTTTCGCAGCATCTAAAGCTTTCAAACAATTTGAAATAACCTTTAAGGTGCACTTTTTAAAAATGGTGACTAAATTAGCAAAGGAACAGCAGGCTTTTGAGGAGTGATAACACTGACTGGGTGAAAGGGAACATTGCAGCTCGAAGCTTCAGCTGTTTTTCAATCTGCCAGATGGTGCCCAGGTGTGATTTAATGAAGAACATATTAATGTTAAACAGCAAGGAGCACCTCCCATGCTGTGCATGCAATAACCCTCCATCCTCCCACCCCATGTATATTTACAACTGATGTGTCTCGTCATGTTTGATCAGCACGTTGTGGAGTTTTACTTAGAGCTGGCGTACTTGGCTCTTTGTCCCTTTCCCGGGCAGTAGTGAGACACATGGAAGACTGGATCTCCCAGGAGCTGACAGTCGAGCACTTGTTTTAACAAGTCAGGCGAGAGGCTTTAACCTCCCCCCGCCCTCCCCCCCCCCCCCCCCCCCCCCACCCCCAAGATGCACTCAAAAATATAATTCACAAAGAAGTTCAGGATGTTTGTGGCATTGGAGGAGAGTCTGGTGCCTGGGTGAATCTGCTTCAACACTTTGTAAATAGCTGGTGTAACTCTCCTTCCTCCACAACCTCTGCTTCTTGCTATAATAAAAGCAAAATACTGCGGATGCTGGAAATCTGAAATAAAAACAAGAAATGCTGGAATCACTCAGCAGGTCTGGCAGCATCTGTGGAAAGAGAAGCAGAGTTAACGTTTCGGGTCAAAGACCCTTCTTCGGAACTGACAAATATTAGAAAAGTCACAGATTATAAGCAAGTGAGGTGGGGGTGGGGCAAGAGATAACAAAGGAGAAGGTGTAGATTGGACCAGGCCACACAGCTGACCAAAAGGTCACGGAGCAAAGGCAAACAATATGTTAATGGTGTGTTGAAAGACAAAGCATTAGTACAGATTAGGTGTAAATACACTGAATATTGAACAGCAGCAAGTGCAAACCTGAAAAAAAACAGTGGGTAAGCAAACTGAACAAACTAAAATGAAATGAAATAAATGCAAAAAAAAGATTGTAAAAAATGTAAAAAAGAATGTACCGATTAGGCACACTACAGCCTGCCGGACCGAACATTGAGTTCAATAATTTCAGAGCATGACAGCCCCCCATTTTACTTTCATTTTTAGTTATTTTTTCTTCCTTGTTTTTACATTCTTTTTTACATTTTTTACAATCTTTTTTTTGCATTTATTTCATTTCATCTTAGTTTGTTCAGTTTGCTTACCCACTGTTTTTTTCAGGTTTGCACTTGCTGCTGTTCAATATTCAGTGTATTTACACCTAATCTGTACTAATGCTTTGTCTTTCAACACACCATTAACATATTGTTTGCCTTTGCTCCGTGACCTTTTGGTCAGCTGTGTGGCCTGGTCCAATCTACACCTTCTCCTTTGTTATCTCTTGCCCCACCCCCACCTCACTTGCTTATAATCTGTGACTTTTCTAATATTTGTCAGTTCCGAAGAAGGGTCTTTGACCCGAAACGTTAACTCTGCTTCTCTTTCCACAGATGCTGCCAGACCTGCTGAGTGATTCCAGCATTTCTTGTTTTTATCTCTGCTTCTTGCTGCTCTTTTGCTGCAGTTTTATTCTATGCCATCTTGGTGCCCTTCTTGGGGAGATGCTTTTTCTCCTCAGGCACCGTAACATTCACTAGGCTGAATTTTATGCAGCTGGCAGGGGTCCCGATGCCTGGCCAGAAAAGTGAGTGGAATCCTACCTTTGCCGTTTTAGGGACCCCAGCCTGCATTTAATGACGCGCAGGCAATTAACTACCTGGTGCAGGGGTCCCTGTCCCTTTAAGGAAAGGTATCCCGCCTCCTAGAGTTGCCAGCCAATCAGAGGGCCCAGCAGCTCATTAGTCACATCAGCACCACTGGGAGCGGTGGCCACTGCTGGAACTGCAGGAGACCCAGGACCAGGAGCAGCCATGGAGCCTCAAGCTGTAGGTAAATTGGGGGGTTGTGAGGCGGGCTCGTCGGGACCATTCAGGCAGGCCCCGGCGAGGGGCGTGTGGGTGGGTTGTTGAGGGCGGGAAGGGGTATTTGGCACAGGGGTAGCCTTTGCCACTATGGGCCCTCCATGGGCCACAGATTGCCAAAGCAGGAGGGTCCCGACACCAGCCCACACGGAGTCTGCTGAGTGTTTCTGCACGACCCCCCCCCCACCCTGCCACGAAGCGGCGGGTGCCACTGCCACTAGTAAAATGCCTGCATCAGTGGGATGAGGCCCCTAAGTGGCCATTAATTAACAAAATTGAATGGGATCAGGAAGATGGTGGGCCCTCCACCCCCTGCCATCCCTCGTAATTTTATAGAACCCACCTCCACCCTGCCTGTCCCTAGAGGGCAGATAAAATTCAGTCGGAGCTGTATTAAAACAGTCATTAATTTAGCTGTTTTTGTTTTATGTGTGATGCCCTGACTGGATGCAAACTTTACGTCTTCAGCCTCTGCCATGTTCCACTCGGAATCAGTGTCCTTTGACAATTTTTATGTGATCTTGAAAGCCTCATCAGCATCAAAAGGATTTCATCCTGATGCCATCAAATCCTTCCCTTTATCCCCTTGCAATTTGCATTCTTGAGCCGAGTCTTAAAGGCTGATGGATTTGGATCAAGGCAAAGTCAAAGAATGCTTATTTGTAATTGTTTAACATTAATAAAGTGCCTGAAAGTGACCTGACTAATGAAAGGAAGATGATAACTTAATGATATAACTTAATTAACTAAAGAGGCAGATTGTGCTTTGTATTTTGAATTGTAATTCGAAATATAAAGATGCAATCAACTTTCAAATGTGTTAAATTCTATTCCTGATCAAATCTCCCCATCAAAGGAAGAGCATTGAAATGAAAAACAACAGAATAATTAAAAGTAAACCTCATGACCCTTAATTCTCTGTGATGTATCCCAGGAATGGTTTAGCGTTATCAAAGGAACAGCTACCCGAAGATATCTCTTAACTCTTTCAACTGACCTTATTTCAATTAGTGTGGCTCTTCAACACTTTACTATCCTTCTGCTGTCACGTTGTCTTATTGGAAAAATACTTGAACAGGAACAATTTGCAGGCCTATTGAGAAAGAGCAGGGGAGTGGGGTTAATTGGGTAGCACTTTTAAAAAGGGACGATGGACCGAATGGCCTCTTTTTCTGATGCATCGTCTATGATTCTATAACAAAAAAAGACAAGTTACATTTATATAGCATCTTTAACATTGTAAAACATCCCAAAGCACTTCACAGGAGAGTTATCAAACAAAATTTGACACTGAGCTTCAAAAGGAGATATTAGGACAGATGACCAAAGGTTTGGTCAAAGAGATAGGTTTTAAGGATCTGTGTGGTTAAGCACTGTGGTTATTAGGTCTATACCACTCACATGATTCTTAGCCATGGATCTTGTGCACTCCAGGCAGATATATGGCATGATATCGCGTGACCAGAGCATTCAATTACGACTTCAGTTTTACCCCACTGAGAGCTATCACTGGCCAAGCAAACTGATCACACATCCTAAATCCTTATATAATATAACACAGCTAGTGTTTCTATTTATATTCCGGGAGCATTCATTTCCTACATTACAGCGGTGACTAAACATCAAAAGTACTTCATTGGTGGTAAAGCACTTTGTGACATCCTGAGGTCATGGTAGGCGCTATAGAGATGCAAACTTGTCTTTTATCTTTCGCACTATACCAACAATAAAATGATTTACTATTTTATTTCAATTAATAGACAAAGTTTAGTACAGAGGTCAGCAACTTAGGAGCCTTTTTAAAGAAATTTGCCGAAACTATTGGGAGCCACAAGACAAAAATTTGGCATTTCTAAACCAAACACTTAACAAATTGTCAAGTGTCCCTGGCAGATTACATAATTTGCATATACAATAAATGTATTAAATTTATGTATCATTAGCACAAAAAATTGAAATTAATTATCTGAGTTATCGCATTTTTGACATGTTTTTGTTACAACTGAGGCGGGAGCAATGAACCATCAGTTCAGTCCCATCACTCCACAGGTTGCAGCATATTATTGAAGTTTTCCCACCGAACCAGAAAAAGAGCCAAATTAAACACTCTAGTAACTCCCAGAATAAAACAGACCAAACCAGGTATCTTTAGACAACAACAAATTAATTATTTATTAAAAACTATATCTTAAACACTATCAAGATAAACCTATGTCTATAGACCTAATATAATATATAATATATCTGAAAGTATCTAAAGACCTTATAACTTCTTATTTTAACCTAACTCCCCTTTACACATTCAAAAATCATGGTTAACCAGTTTCTTTTTAAACTGGTTCCTGATGGGTGATGTATCTAGTGTGAAAATAATCACATTTTTGCCAGTTTTACACACAGTCAAATCGAAACGTTATACCATGTCACCTCTCTCTCCTGCTGTGGCCTAGGTAACAAAAATGCAGCTGGCACACAGTGCCCAGAAATCCAAAAGCTTCTCCCCCTGTCTTTAAGGCACACTGTTTCAAATAGAGTCTTAAAGGCACACTGTTTTAATCCAAGGAGAAAATAAATACAGTTCCATGACATTTTTTATTATAATTTTGTCAGCAAGTTCATCATTAAAACAAACTATAACTTGAGGTGCTTAGAATTAAGGCAGTTTTTTCGGCTATTGATTCTGTGATTTAAAAAAAGCTTTTAATAGCACATTCAGAATAATTTATTATCTCAGCTATATTAGAAACAGTATTGGCAACTACCATAAAACCTGTTCCTCAAACCAAAGGCATTATCTATAACCATGGTGTAGCTGTACCACTCAAACAGGTTTATTTAGAGCATGGTGATATTTGTCGTTAAAATAATCATTTGAAATCATAAAGTGCAGCATAACAATTAGCCTTTTATCCCAACTATAAAAGCACAGCTCTTACTTTTCTTGACTTAATTGTTTTCATGTTAATGTGATCCAACTGGAAAAGGTTGGAAGCCGCAAATGAAATGTCAAAGAGTTGCATACATCTTGAAAGCAGCAGAACGCTGGTCCAGTAAGTTAAAGGAACTGAATTTGATTTAATTAAATGCATCATTTAAGCTCTCAATTCCAGTTATGTGGGTGGGGCTTGTTTAATTTAGTTTGTTCTATACTTACACTGCATTGGACACAAGATAGGCTATACCCACTAACTATATTATTTTCAACACCGAGAGTATTTATCATAATAAACAATTTTTTTGTCTTCTTCCAAAATTAAACTGTAATTAAAGATTACATTATGAAATCTTCATTATATACATTTTTAATATGATTTTCTATCATAAATCTTCATAATGGCTAACCTTCAAACCTTTCCACAGTACCTTCGTCCCTGGTAGTGAATTCCACAGACTCACGACTCTTTAAGAGAAGTAATTTCTCCTCATCTCTTTCTTAAATCTGCTACCCCTTATCCTAAAACTATGACCTCTCGTTCTAGATTGCCCCACCAGAGGAAACATCCTCTCTACGTCGACTTTGTCAATCCTCTTAATCTTCTTATATACCTCAATTAGATCTCCTCTCATTCTTCTAAACTCTAGAGAGTAAAGGCCTAAACTGCTCAATCTCTCTTCATAAGACAAACCCCTCATTCCTGGAATCAATCTAGTGAACCTCCCCTGAACTGCCTCCAATGCAACTACATCCCTCCTCAAGTAAGGGGACAAAAACTGTATGCAATACTCCAGGCCCGGTCTCACTAATGCCTTGTACAGTTGCAGCAACACTTCCCTACTTTTATATTCTATTCCTTCAGCAATAAATGCCAAAATTCCATTTGCCTTCCTTATTACCTGCTGTACCTGCATTCTAGCTTTCTGCAAGTCATGCACGAGGACACCCAGATCCCTCTGCACCGAAGCATTCTGAAGTTTCTCTCCATTTAGATAATAATTTGCCTTTCTATTCTTCCGACCAAAGTGGATAACCTCACACTTATCCACATTAAACTCTAGCTACCAAATTTTGGCCCATTTGCCTAACCCATCCATATCCATTTGTAAATTTATTTCTTTATTGCAACTTACTATCCCACCTATTTTAGTGTCATCTGCAAATTTGGCGATCGTACATTCTATCCCTGCATCCAAGTCATTAATATAGATTGTAAATAGTTGGGGCCCAAGGACTGAACCCTGTGGCACCCCACTAGTTATATCTTGCCAACCAGAAAAAGACCCATTTATCCCGACTCTCTGCTTTCTGTTGGTTAGCTAATCCTCTATCCAAGATAATAAATTGCCCCTAACCCCATGTGATCTTACCTTGTGTATTAACCTTTTGTGCAGCACCTTATCAAATGCCTTCTGGAAGTCCAGATATACTACATCTACAGGATCCCCATTATCCACTTTGCTTGTAACAGCTTCGAAGAACTCTAGCAAATTAGTCAAATACGATTTACCCTTTATAAAATCATAAAAGTGGACACAGAGAGGATGTTTCCGCTTGTGTTGAAGAGCAAAACTAGAGGCCATCAATAAAAGATAGTCACCAAGAAATCACATCGGGAATTAAGAGACATCTATACCCAGAGCGTGGTAAGAATGTAGAAATCACTACCACAGGGATTAGTTCAGACAAATAGTATAAATACATTTAAGAAGAGGTTGGATAAGCATATGAGGGGGAAGGGAATAGAGGGTTATGCTGCTAAAGTTGGATGAGGAAGAATGAGGTGGTTCGAGTGGAGTATTGGTGGGTTGAATGGCCTGTTTCTGTGCTAGATATTCTACATAACTCTATGTAAATCTACCCAATTAGTCCTGCTCTTTTCCCATAGCCCTGCAAATATCTATCCAATTCCCTTTTGAAAGTTCCTGTTGAATCTGCTTCCACCGCCCTTTCAGGCAACGCATTCCAGATCACAACAACTCACTTCATTAAAAAAACCTTCTCACCTCCTGTTTGGTTCTTTTGCCCATTACCTAAATCTGTGTCCTCTGGTTATCAACCCTTTACATTTTTTCCAAATTAATTTTTGATACATCTGTCACTTTAAATAAAATAGCAGTGTAAAATTACAAGTCTGTCTATACACGGGTAATGCTAATCAGATGGTTGCCATCCCAACAGGTTTCTTCCACATTTCAGTGTCTTTGCCTCAAGCTATAATATCTAAATTGGGTGCCATTTTTAAATTAAATTTCCATCAATACTCGCATGGAGAGATGATATTATAATGGTGATGTATTTCATTCCTGATATTCGCATGAGAAGGACAGAATATAGTTTTGTAGTGAGTATTCAAATCTTTGACATCGGCTAATCTAATGCTGTTCCATGCATTCGTGTTGCTGGTAGTTTATGGGGAGAGTCAGTGCCTGTCAGTCATTGAATGGGTACACCAAATTAGCTCAGGTGATGCAAACCAGTCTAGGAGATCACATGGACAGTGTGTAACCTATGTCAGCTGTGGTTCAGTGGGTAGCACTCTCACCTCTGAGGCAGAAGGTTGTGGATTTGAGATCCATTCCAGAGTCTTAACCCCAGAATTTAGGCTGACACTCCAGTGTCATTACTGAGGGAGTGCTACACTGTTGGAGGGACAATAATGAGGGAGTGCTGCACTGTCGGAGTTGACGTCTTTTGGATGAAATGTTAAATCGAGTCCCTGTCTGCTCTCTCAGGTGGGCGTAAGAGATCCCACGGCGTTATTTTGCAGAAGAGCTGTGGGGTTCTCCCTTGTTTCGTAACCAATATTTATCCCTCGACGAAAATCACAAAAACATAATACCTGATTGTTAACTGTTTATGGGGAGCTTGCTGTGTGCGAGTTGGCTGCTGCATTTCCTGCATTACAACAGTGACTGTACTTTATTGGCTGTAAAGTGTTTAGGAATGTCCTGTGGTTTTGAAAGGGGCTGTAGAAATGTGAGTCTGTTTTTTCTTTTTTAAAGATCTTTTATATGATGTGATATTTGCCCCATGGAGGAAAAAATACCTCTTGAAGGGATACAGAGAGTCAGCACCCATCACACCAGCTGGAAACACGTTCCAGAGGCTGCCTACTCTAGCATCCAGTCCATTCCGACTTACGTGGTTTACACCGTATGTATCTGCGTCCCAAGCAGGTTAGGAAATGTTTGTCTTATTTGTCCACGTTGGAAATGAAATTCAACAAAATTCACAAAAACAAGAACTCTACGATTTAATCAATAATGCTTCTTGGGGGGAGGGGGCGGGGGGAGTTAGGGGCTGCCTTTTGTCGTATTGGTACCTCTATTGTTTCGTGGAGCATGGCAGGTTTTATATCATGGAATCAGCAGTGCCGAGGATACCGGTGGATTGGTGTAACTCAAACGTATGGTAGTGGGGAGGTAGTTTTAACTTTGAACAAATCTGTAAACCAAATAGTGAATTGGCAAAGCAGTATAGGACTTGCCCGATTATTGATTGACTGGGTAACGGGTGGCTGACCCACAATCGTCCATTCTACACCATTTCCTAAAGTTCAAATGCCCCTCTTTTCCCCGCCATGTCTTCCTAAATTCAGCCGTGAGATTCTGAAAACATCAATTCTACAAGTGTAATTACCATCTTTTTAAAAAAAAGTGTTTACTCTTCCATGGGGTGTGGGTGTCACTGGCAGGTCAGCATTTGTAGCCCATCCCTGATTGCCCTTGAACGGAAAGACTTGCTAGGCTATTTCAAAGGGCAGTTAAGAGTCAACCACATTGCTGTGGGTCTGGAGTCACATGCAGGCCAGACCAGGTAAGGACAGCAGATTTCCTTCCCTAAAGTATATTAGTGAACCAGATGGTTTTTTTTTATGACAATCAATGATAGTTTCATGGCACCATCACTGAGACTAGCTTTCAATGCCAAATATTTTTTATTAATTGATTAAATTTAACTCCCACCATGGTGGGATGTGAACCGTTGAACTGAGAATATTTGGATAATTACTCCAATGACATTACAACTACACCACCATCATCCCTTTAGTTTCTAACCATTTTGATCATAATGTTCGACTGCATGGATGTAGTTCATTGATCAAAAAATCATTCAAATTCGTGGAAGGAAGAAAGTGATCTTGTCATGGCCGAACGGATTTTCAGATTAGGATTGTGAGACGCCTTCAATTTATGATTGATTCAAATCATCTGTGTTTTTATTACTAAAAGGTAATTATAAATTTTTCAGAATAGAGTGAGTGTACCAAGGGTTGCTGGCTAGATGTGATGGGAAGGGAAAGGAGGGAGAACAGAATGCGACTCCACTCCCATTGCATACAAGTGCCCTGCTAAATGTCGACCCAGTATTCAGGCCGCAACTCAGCTTTGCTTGATGGCCTTTTAGAAGGTAGAGAAAGAATTTATATTTCTATAGTGCCTTTCATGATCTCAGGGCATCCCAAAGTGCTTTACAGCCAATGAAGTACTTTTTGAAGTCTCCTCACTGTTGTAATGTAAGATATATGGCAGCCAATGTACGCACAGCAAGCTCCCACATGTAGCAATATGATACTGACCAGTTTTTAGTGATGTTGATTGCGAGATAAATATTGATCAGGACACTAAGGAAACACCCCTGCTTTTCTTCAAAACAGTGGCCATGGATTCTTGATGTTCACCTGAGAGGGCAGATCGGACCTTGGTTTAACGTCACATCCAAAAGGCGGCACTACCGACTGTGCAGCACTCCTTCAGTACTGCACTGGAAGTACTGCACTGCAGTGTCATAAAAGATTCCATGGCACCACTTTGAAGAAGACGTAGTCTCCTTGGCATCCTGGCCAACATTTATCCCTCAGCTCACATCACCAAAACAAATTACCTGGTCATTTATTTCATTGATGTTTGTGGGAGCTTGCTGTGTACAAATTGCCTGCTGCATTTGCCTACATATCAACAGTGACTAGACTTCAAAAGTAATTCATTGGCTGTGGAGGGCTTTAATGTGCTTGGAATGTGTTGAGGACTTTTTTAAAAATCGTTCATGGGATGTGGGTGTCGCTGGCTAGGACAGCATTTATTGCCCATCCCTAATTGCCCTTGAGCAGGTAGCGGTGAGCCGCCTTCATGAACTGCTGTAGTCCATGTGGGGTAGGTACACCCACAGTGTTGTTAGGTACGGAGTTCCAGGATTTTGACCCAGTGATAGTGAAGGAATAGTGATGTAGTTCCAAGTCAGGATGGTGTTTGACTTGGAGAAGAACTTGCAGGTGGTGGTGTTTCCGTGCATCTACTGCCCTTCTCCTTCTAGTTGGTAGAGGTCGCAGGTTTGGAAGGTGCTGTCTAAGGAGTCTTGGTGCGTCGCTGCAGTGCATCTTGTAGATGGTACACACTGCTGCCACTGTACATCGGTGGTGGAGGGAGTGAATGTTTGCGGATGGGGTGCCAATCAAGCGGGCTGCTTTGTCCTGGATGGTGTTGAGCTTCTTGAGTGTTGTTGGAGCTGCACCCATCCAGGCAAGTGGAGAGTATTCCATCACACTCCTGACTTATGCCATGTCGATGGTGGATAGGCCTTGGGAGTCAGGAGGGGTCGCAGGATTCCTAACCTCTGACCTGCTCTTGTAGCCATGGTATTTATATGGCTGCTGCAGTTCAGTTTCTGGTCAATGGCAACCCCCAGGATGTTGATAGTGGGGGATTCAGCGATCATAATGCCATTGAATGTCAAGGGGAAATTCTCTCTTGTTTGAGATGGTCATTGCCTGGCACTTGTGGAAGGTGCATTACATACCAAAGTTCTTCCTTTATAACAACACTAAATAAGTCAGATGCATAATGCATCTTTTACATTTGGGTGCATGGGCAGCTGTAGCCAGTACGATGGTGAGTTTGTACTCAAATGTTGAGCAGCCTGATAACATGAGTAAGATTGTTGGAGGAACGCCCTGAGGTCTGAAATACAGCAATAGCTACACATGGTAGTCGTGTGGCAGCTCAGTAAATGAGACTAAATACCTCGTGTGTATCCCAAACGGACAAGGTGGAAGCTATAAGATGCAAGAGATACAGTACGAGGCTCCAGTGACTGACACCAAAGTGCCAGGTTGCCTACTACTCGAGTCAGAAAGCCTTCTTGTTCCAAAGAAGTAGACAAGATATTTTAGGTCAAAATCTTCATATCCATTTTGATAAAATCCTGCAGCTCACAAGGAGGCCATTCAGCCCACCCTGCCTGTGCCAATTCTCTGAAAGTACCATCCAACTAGTCCCTCAAACCTCCTCTTTCCCCATAACCCTGAAAATTTTTCCTATTTAAGTATTTACCCAATTCCCTTTTGCCAGTTACTACTGAACCTTCCAGCACCCTTTCAGGCAGCGGGTTAACTGGCTGTGTAAAAAAAAACTCTCTTCATCTCCTCCTTGGCTTTCTGCCAATTATCTTAAATCTCTGTCCTCCAGTTACTGACCCTCCTAGTTTCTCCCTATCTACTCTGTTAAAGCCCTTCATAATTATGAACGCCTCTATTAAATCTTCCTTTAATCCTCTTAATGATAGTAATGTCCCCCAAAATTAATTACATCAGAAAAGGCATTTTTTTTCTGTCATAATTTACTGTCACCTCATTTATCATGCGATTTTACAGTGATGTCCCATCAGGTTACCTCATTTTCTAATTATAAAGTTCCCAGTAAGTTAATAATCCAACTAATGCATATCACGTTGGGGAAAAAAAGAACTTTAATCGTAATTAAATGTTACGGAGAGATTGATCTGTCGTAATTCTTTAAGTGGCTCCAGTGACACAGAAAGGTAACTGTATCAAATATCTCAGGCCCAAATCTGTGAGCTCGCACACCAAGGAGCTCAGAGGGAACATATCATCACATTCAAGACTTGAAGATTCATTTGAGTCAAGTGGACACATCAAATCTATGCCAAAATGTTCCATCCTGTGATTCACCCATGCAGAAATGCCATGGCAGAATCAGAATGAATTTCCATCCCTTATTGTGTAGATGCTATGCAATCCCTGTGTATCAATAAGTGTCAGCTGTGGTTCAGTTGGTGATGCTCTCTGAATGGGGTATGGTAGCATAGTGATTATCTTACTGGAATAATGATCGCGAGACATGAGTTCACATCCCACCCTGCAGCTGAGGAATTTAAATTCAGCGAATTAAATACATCTGGAATAAAAAGCTAGCATCAGTAAATTTTTAAAAATTCTTTAATGGGATGTGGGTGTCGTAGGCCCAGCCAGCATTTATTGCCCATCCCTAATTGCCCTTGAACTGAGTGGCTTGCTAGGCCATTTCGAGGGCATGTCAACCACATTGTTGTGGATCTGGAGTCACATGTAGGCCAGACCAGGTAAGGACAGCAGATTTCCTTCCTAAAGGACATTAGTGAACCAGATGGGTTTTTACAACAATCGACAATGGTTTCATGGCCATCATTAGACTAGCTTTAAATTAATGGTGACCATGAATCTACTATATTGTTGTAAAAACCCATCTCCTCCACTACTGTCCCTTAGGGAGGGAAATCTGCTGTCCTTACAAGGTGTGAGCTATATGGGAGTCCAGATCCACAGCAATGTGGTTGACTCTTAACTATCCTCTGAAATGGCCTAGTAAACTATTCCGTTGTATTCGGGATAGCTTGTCATGCCTGCACCCTGTACATATATAAAAGAAACAAGGTGAAGCCTTTATTCCTGATCCTTTTTAATGGCTAATAATATTTGCGAATGGAAAGGAAAAGAATAATCAAGGCAGCTGCAGAATTCCCACAGCTATCCTGATTTTCCTTTCTATTCTTCAAAGTTGCTATCCATCCTCCTTCATGCCTAGCATAGTCACGGAGAAGATCAGAAAGTTTAACAGGAGGTGACCTAATAGAAGTTTTCAAGATGATGAGAGGTTTGATAGAATAGAGAGAAACACTATTCCCTCGGGCGAGTGGGTCAATAACCAGAGGTTAGGGATTTAAAACCATTGGCAGAGAGAGAGAGAGAGAGAGAGAGAGAGAGAGAGAAGCGGCGACAGACAGAAAGAGAGGGGGGGCAGAGAGAAAGGAGGGGGCAGAGAGAGAAAGGGCAGACAGCGAGAGGGGCAGAGAGAGTGGGACAGAAAGAGAGAGAGGGGGCCGAGAGAGAAGGAGAGATAATGATCAAGATCACTCCTAACAGAATGACATCTATCGTGTGCGGGCAAACATTGACTACTTGTGCAAGCAAAGAAATGCCAGGTATCTCACTAAATCAGTGTCCAACCTAGTGAAGAGAAAGTAAATCAATAACCTTTTCATTTAAAGCTTCTTCACAAAAATGTACCTTTGTTGCTGTTTTGATTAATAGTAAGATAAATTTTCATGCCTTTATCTTTCTGAAATTGTCTTACCGCCCTCCCACCCACCCCATGTAAGACAAAAATTGTAACATGGCCCAAAAGGTTGGACAAACCTGATATACAAGATGCACTACAGCAACTCACCAAGGCTCCCTTGACAGCACCTTCCAAACCCATGACCTTTACAGCTAGAAGGACAAGGGCAGCAGATGCATGGAAACACCACCTGCAAGTTCCCCTAAGCTGAAATTGTTAGAGGGTAGAGAATGGAGGTCAGCCAGCAGCATATTGGAATAGTCAATTCTGGAAGTGACAAAGGCATGGATGGGGATTTCAGTGGCAGATGAACTGGTGTAAGGGCAATGTTATGGAGGTGGATGTAGGCGGTCCGTGTGATGGAGGGAATAATGGGTCAGAAACAGGTCAGGTTTGCACAGGAGGGTCAGGTGGAGGACAATCTGGTTCAGCCTCAGACAGTGGCCAGGAAGGGAGATATGTCTTACTGCCAAGGTTATGGAATTTATGCCCAAATCTGTGGAAGTTGTCTTTGTTCTTCCTAATATTTAGGAAATTGTGGTTAATTCAAGACTGGATATCAGACAAGCAATTTGATAGCACAGAGTTGATAGAGGGATTGACAGAGGGATTCTGATAGAGTAAATAAGGAGAAACTGTTTCCACTGGCAGGAGGGTCAGTAACCTGAGGCCACAGATTTAATAGAACTGGTATAAGAAGCAGGGAGGGAGAGGAGGAGATCTTTTTTTAACTCAGCGAGTTTTTGTTACCTGAACTGCACTTCCTGAAATGGTGGTGAAAACAGATTCATTAGTAATATTCAAAAGAGAATTGTACAGATACTGGAAAAGGAAGACATTGCAGGGTTATAGGGAAAGAACAGGGCAGTGGAACTAATTGGAGAGCTGTTTCAAAGAACCAGTACCAGGCATGATAGGCTGAATAGCCTGCTGCTATGTAGGAAGATTCTATGATGGCAGAGGCTTTGAACAAATATTTTGTATCCATCGTCACAGTAGAAGACACAAAAAGCATTCCAAGATAAGTAGAAAATCAGGAGGCAAAAGGGAGGGAGGAACTTAAAGCAATTATAATCACTGGAGAAAAGGTAATGAAAATACTAATGGGACCAAAGGCTGACAAGTCCCTGGATCTGATGGGCTGCATCCAAGGAAGTGGCTGTAGAGATAGTGGATACATTGGCTGTAATCGTCCAAAATTCTCTAGATTCTGGAAATGTTTCAGCTGATTGGAAAACCAGAAATGTAACCCTTCTATTCAAGAACGGAGGGAGACAGAAAGCAGGAAACATTAGGCCAATTAGCCGAGCGTCTGTCATTGAGAAAATGCTAGAAACTATTATTAAAGAGGTTGTAGCAGGACATCTAGAAAATCACAATGCAATCAGGCAGGCAACATGGTTTTGTGAAAGGGAAATTGTGTTTGACAAATTTATTAGAGTTCTTTGAGGATGTAACAAGCAGCGTGGATAAAGAGGAACCAGTAGATGTAGATTCCAAAAGGCATTCAATAAGATGCCACGTAAAAAGTCATTACACATGATAAGAGCTCATGGTGTTGGAGGTGATATATTAGCATGGATAGAGGATTGGCTAACTAACAGGAAACAGATAGTCAGGATAAATGGGTCATTTTCAGGATGGCAAACTGTAACTAGTGAAGAGCTACAGGGATCAGTGCTGGAACCTCAACTATTTATGATCTATGTTAATGACTTGGATGAAGGGACCGACTGTATTGTAGGCAAATTTGCAGGCAATACAAAGATAGGTAGGAAAGCAAGTTATGAGTAGGATACAAAAAGTCTGCAAAAGGTATAAATAGGTTAAGTGAATGGGCAAAAATTTGGCAGACGGAGCATAATGCAGGAAAATGAGAGGTTGTCCACTTTGGCAGGAAGAATAGAAAAGCAGAATATTATTTAACTGAAGAGAGACTGCAGAATACTGCAGTACAGAGAGAAGATTCACTCGGCTGATTCCTGGGATGAAGGGGTTTGTATTATGAGGAAAGGTTGAGCAGGTTGGGCCTATACTCATTGGAGTTTAGAAGATTGAGAGATGATCTTATTGAAACATATAAGATTCTGAGGGGGCTTGACAGGGTAGATGCTGAGAGGATGTTTCCCCTCATGGGAGAATCTGGAACTAGGGGGCATAGTTTCAAATGTAAGGGGTCCCCCAATGAATATATTCAAGGCTGAGTTGGACAGATTTTTGATTGACAAGGGGGACAAGGGTTATGGGGGGCAGACAGGAAAGTGGGGTTAAGGCCGCAATCAGAACAGCTATGATTTATTGAATGGTGGGGCAGGCTTGAGGGGCTGAGTGGCCAACTCCTGCACCTATTTCTTATGTTCTTATGATAACACAACCAATAATTTTGTTCAAGTCATAAGTATGGAAGACCTCTTATATTTGTGTGATCATTGACTTCACTTTTCATTTCCTATCTTCCATTCTGAATACTTTGCCCATTTACTTTCAAGTGTCTTACTTCTTTTAGATAATTGGCTTTTGTCTTCTGAGCTCTGCGTTGTTTTATTTGCTCTCTGAAAATGTTGTGCGTTCCCTTCTTACAACTGCAGGCCCGATCCATGTCCTCTCTGAATCTTCGTTCAAAATCAATATAATCAATTCTCCCTTAATTTTCTCTCGGCACCTGTAATGCAGTATAATTAAAGTTAATGTCCAAAATCACAAATGTAATTTGATTGAAGTGCACATATTGAATATACTATTGAGCTCATTATGGGATAGTGAAAGAACCGGAATATGTGGCTGGTTTAATTGTGTGAAGAAAGCAAACGAAAAATCGTACAAGCTGTATGGCTGTTGAACTGAGACATGGTCTCTCTTTAGATATAGAATCATAGAATGGTTACAGCACAGAAGGAGACCATGTGGTGTGTTGCGTCCGTGAAGTCTTTCTGCAAGAGCAACTCACCTAGTCCCAATCCCCTGCCTTTTCCCCGTAGCCCTGAAATTTTTTCTCTTCAAATAATTATCCAATTCTCTTTTGAAGGCCTTGATTGATTCTACCTCCACCACACTCTCAGGCAGTACATTCCAGATCTTAACTATTCGCTACGTGAAAAGGTTTTTCTGCATGTCGCTGTTGCTTCTTTTGCACTTCCGATGATGTCTATTCATCTCCTCAGAACGTATCATATCAAGAAGCCCCACAATGTTATGAGTGGATAACCGCTGTTGCCCAGTTGCCAGCCTTTGACTTGCCAAGGTGGGTCAAATACAGATGGCACACTGCAGTACCAGGATCGTGCCAGGATAGTGGAGAACAACTGCTGCCAAGATCATGGACATTCAGCTGCAGGAGAGGTGATTTGATAGCTGCCTGAGAACGTGGTGGAGGCAGGTTTAATTGAAGCATTCAAAAGGGAATTAGACTGTTATACGCAAAAGAAGAATGTGCATGGTTACGGGAGAATGCGGGGAAATGGTACAAAGGTGAACTGCTCTTTTGGAGAGCCTGTGGAGACACAATGGGCCGAATGGCCTCTTTCTGCACTGTAACAATTCTGTGATTCTGTGATTCTATGATGGTGCTCGCACACCAGCAGCACTTGGAGTGAAATTCCTTTCAGTTCATGAAAATGGCCAGTTGCACATGAGGTGCTCGCAAAGTGATGTATCCATGGCACCCTGTGAAGCCTGAAATTCTTGCAAAGCTGCATGCTCACTCCACCTGCTCAACTGGCAAAAGGGAATGAAGTGAAGATGTTTCTCTATGTATAGATAGTCCGAGTGATCTCCCTTACGTAGCAGTGCACTGCAAACTGTGAAATGTTGCTTATATCTCCAGCAGCAGCCTGAGAGGAGCCAGACACATAAAAGCTCAGAGCCACGGTCAACTGGACAAGCACAGGCAATGCTGTCTTTGTTCTTGTCCTTTCAGGTTGTAATTATGGCTGCAGCAGTTGGGAGATGTCAGTCATAACCTCTGTTGCGTAGTGAAGACATCGCATTCCTTAGTCCTCACCGAAGCTGAGGTAAGAGAATTGCTCCCTAACGTGCTCCAGCAGCCAGAAGAAATGGTCCAGAAACTAACCCTGGCTGATGGAGCGGGTGTCCTTTATTCCACTTAACGTCGTGTTCAGCTGTGTAAGGTTAAGACAGGGCATTGGCTGGTGTGGAGTTGGGCAGTGGCAGTACTGGTATCAAAGCAGCTCTGTTCATTGACTTGCACCATCATCTCGCTGCTCTGCATGCCGCTGGCTGTCATTGGCTGCATGCGGGCGCAAAGCCAAGATGGCGTCTGGTGCACTTCCTTTGGATGTGCGCATGTGAATCACTGACGCCATTTACAATCCTTATGTGGCTGTTCAGCACCCAAAAAACAGGAGCCGCCCTGCACTATTTAGCCCGTTTGACAGCTAGACATATCTTTTGTTTCTTTTCTTGTATCATTACCATCTTCTTCCAGTTCTAATGAAAGGTCATCGACTGAAATGTTGGCTGGGATTTTACTCTGGTCAGATGGAAGCCGTCCACCAACCGAAAAGTCGGTGGTGATCCCGCCTCCACCTGGCCGGGGGGTCCAGACTGCATTTTACAGTCCCCAGGCTCTTAATTGGTCTGAGGCAGGGGTTCCACCTCTTTGAGGCAGCAAGTCCCACCTAATGGAGTTGCCAGCCAATCAGCGGGCCAGAGGCTTAGTCCCAGCACCGCCACCAGTTACGGTGACAATTGTTGGGACCGCAACCCAGCTTCAAGAAGAAGAGGAAGGACGGCCCCAGGAAAAGCTAAGTTTTTGGGGCCTCACCGGGGGTGATTGGTTGGGCCCTGGCAAGGCAAGGGTGGTCGATTGGGGGGACAGGGGTGTGTTGGGCATTGGAGGTGGTTGGGGCATCGGTTGCAGCCCTCTGTTGGGCACAGTGTGCCTAATCAGGAGGATCAACCCCCTTCCCCGACCCCCCAGTCTGTCAGACTTTTAATCTTAAATTCTCCAAATCTTTTGTTTCAAGCCCACATTTCTTTAGCTGGTCCCTGTGCCGTGTCCCAGGTGTGCTGAGTAACAATGGCTGTACAATAAAGGACATAGGGAAAAGGGGATGTGTGATACAGGCTGAGGTTCCCCTTTCTGTCCCATTCTGACTGCTAATAATGATGTATGATTTCAATAAACAGTAAACTCCCAAGACTGGCTCTAGAAGGCTAGAATGGAAGCCATCTATATAGCATGGATGATTTGCAATGGGTTGGTGTGGTCTTTTATCCAGAGAGTGGTGAGAATGTGGAGCTTGCTAACACAAGGAATAGTTGATGCAGATAGCATAAATGCATTTAAGGGGAAACTAGATAAGCATAGGAACGATTGAAGGATACATTGATAGAGTTATATGAAGAAGGGTGGGCGGAGGCTTGTATGAAGCATAAAAGTCAGCATGGACCAGTTGGGCCAAATGGTCTGTTTCAGTGCTGCTAATTCTATGTAAAATACCCTCTCTGCAAGTAGTCTGTCTCATCTTTTTCTTTCTTGCACTTTTAGGAAAGAAGACACAGATAGACTAGCAGAATGGGCAGACAAGTGGCAGATGGAATTTAATACAGAGAAATGTAAGGAGATGCATTTTGGCAAAAGGGATAGGGTGAGGAAATATAGACTAAATGCTACCGTTCCAAAGAGTTTGCAGGGACAAAGAGACCTAGGGGTTCAATTGCATAGATCTTTGAAGGTGGCAGGACATATTGAGAGAGTAGTTAGCAAAGCATATGGGATCTTGGGCTTCATAAATAGAGGGATTCAGAACAAAAGCAAAAGGTTATTCTGAACCTTTTGAAAGCTCTAGTTAGGCCACAACTAGAGTTTTGCATCCAGTTCTGGTCACCACATTTTAGGAAGGATGTGAGGATCCTTGAGTGGGTGCAGAGGAGATTTACCAGAATGGTTCCAAGGATGGGGGATTTTCGCGACAAGGTTAGGTTGGAGAAGTTGGGATTGTTCTTGGAGCAAAGGAGATTGATGGGAGATTTGATAAAGGTGCACAAGATTCTGACAAGTTTGCATAAAGTAGACAAGGAAAAGTTAATCCCATTAGCTGATGATACAAGGACTAGGGGGCACAGATTAAAGATTTTGGGCAAGAAATGCAGGGGGGATGTGAGGAAGAATGTTTTTACATAGCGAGTGGTAATAGCCTGGAACTCACTGCCTAGGAGGGTGGTGGAAGCAGAGACGATGAATGATTTCAAAAGGAAATTGGATGGACACTTGAGGGAAATAAACTTACTGGGCTACGGGGATAGAGCAGGGGAATGGGACTGATTGGATTGCTCTACAGAGAGTTAGCATTGACTCAATTGGGCCTAATGGCCTCCTTCAGTGCTGTTATATAAAAAAAGAATAGTTCAACTGAGATTGACCTACTTATTTGTGTTGACTACTTAGTCTAATATTATAAATTCTGTTATGCTTGATGGCCACGTCAGTTCCTGAGGCACCTATCAATATTTTATCTGAATGTGCGTGCCTGATATAATGTGGATGATTTCCCAGTAATTTCCCTTCCAATGTTGTTAATATTTCTATAACAGGCTCATGAGAACATTATGCTTTTGTCACTGTAATAAAATGTTCACGCTTTAATGAAATCATTTTATCATGGAAAACAATAAGGTTACTGAGCTCAAGAAATTAATGCAGTCAATTTGGGAAAACCTATTTTTTTCAAACAAAGAAAGTCAGCTCTTTACAGCATCAATATGTCTGACAGGGTTAATAAAAAAAGCAACAAGGATAAACCAAGACTTAAAAAGACTTTGCTTTTCCGTCACTGTTATTTAATCTGAAATAAAAACAAGAAATGCTGGAAATACTCAGCAGGTCTGGCAGCATCTGTGGAGAGAGAAGCAGAGTTAACGTTTCAGGTCAGTGACCCTTCTTCAGAACTGGCAAATATTAGAAATGTGAAAGGTTATAAGCAAGTAAAGCGGGGGTGGGGCGAGAGATAACAAAGGAGAAGTTGTAGATAGGACAAGGTCACAGAATAGCTGACCCGAAGGTCACTCCTTTCCAAGTGAAGCAGCGATTTACTTGTACTTCTTTCAATGTAGTATACTCTATTCACTGCTCACAATGTGGTCTCTTCTACATTGGGGAGACCAACCGCAGACTGGGTGACTGCTTTGCAGAACACCTCCACTCAGTCCGTAAGCAGGACCCTGAGCTTCCGGTTGCTTGCTATTTCAACACTCCCCCCTGCTCTCATGCTCACATCTCTGTCCTGGGATTGCTGCAGTGTTCCAGTGAACATCAACGCAAGCTCGAGGAACAGCATCTCATTTACCAATTAGGCACACTACAGCCTGCCGGACTGAACACTGAGTTCAATAATTTCAGAGCATGACGGGGCCCCCCATTTTATTTTCAGTTATTTTTTTCTTTTTCCTTTTTTTATTTATATATATATATTTTTGTGTATATTTTATTTTATTTCATCTTAGTTTGTTCAGTTTGCTTACCCACTGTTTTTTTTCATGTTTGTACTTGTGGCTGTTCAATTTTCAGTCCATTAACACCCTATCTGTACTAATGCTTTGTTTTTCAACACACCATTAACATATTGTTTGCCTTCGTTCCACGACCTTCTGGTCAGCTATTCTGTGACCTCCTATCTACAACTTCTCCTTTGTTATCTCTTGCCCCACCTCCGCTTTACTTGCTTATAACCTTCCACATTTCTAATATTTGCCAGTTCTGAAGAAGGGTCACTGACCTAAAACGTTAACTCTGCTTCTCTCTCCACAGATGCTGCCAGACCTGCTGAGTATTTCCAGCATTTCTTGTTTTTATTTCAGATTTCCGCAACATTTTGCTTTTATTTAATCTCAAGTTTGGTACATTTAGCAAATTGTTTTTAAAGGGATTTTATTTGCTCCACCATTGCTGGCCATGTTGTCAGCTGCATAAGGTCTAGAATAGGGGCAGCACAGTGGTGCAGTGGTTAGCACCGCAGCCTCACAGCTCCAGCGACCCGGGTTCAATTCTGGGTACTGCCTGTGTGGAGTTTGCAAGTTCTCCCTGTGTCTGCGTGGGTTTCCGCCGGGTGCTCCGGTTTCCTCCCACAGCCAAAAGACTTGTAGGTTGATAGGTAAATTGGCCATTATAAATTGCCCCTAATATAGGTAGGTGGTAGGGGAATATAAGGACAGGTGAGGATGTGGTAGGAATATGGGATTAGTGTAGGATTAGTATAAATGGGTGTTTAATGGTCGGCACAGACTCGGTGGGCCAAAGGGCCTGTTTCAGTGCTGTATCTCTAAATCAAAAATCAAAAAATACCCTCCCTAAGGGCTGGAATTTACCTTAGGCGAACCCACTTCCGCCTAGCCCGGGGATCCATCGCACATTTTACGGGTCTCCGGGCTTTAATTGTCCTGAGGTGGGACTTCCACCCGCTTGACGGAGGAGGTTCCGCCTCATTGAGCTGCTGGCCAATCAGCAGGCCAGCAGCTGTTAGTCCAAGCAGCGCCACCCGGAGTCGTGGCCACTGCTGGGACTGCAGCCCAGCCGACAACATGGAGCTAGGAGCGAAGGTAAGTTGGGCATGGGGATTGGTCGAGCCCTGGTGAGGCTAGGGTGGTCGTTTTGGAGGAGGGTGGGGGGGTTGCATTTTGGGTCCCGGGGGTGGGTTGGGAGGCGGGGGACGGCCCTCAATTGGGCACCCTTTGCCCGACTGCCATGGCCCCACCCTGGTGCACGGAAAGTCTGGCAGATATCGCTGGGTGGCCTTTCCTGCTCCCAGCACACCCGCTTGCCACAGAAAAAATACCCATGGAGGCGGGCAAAGGCCCTTAAGTGGCCGTTAAGTAGCCTGTTAAGGGCCTGGATTGGCCTCGGGCAGGTGGGCCATTCCCCTCCCCACCAGACCGCCATAAAGTTGACCAGAGGCGGGAGTGGGGCGGGTCGGCCTCCTAGAACCTCCTGCTCAATTTTACGCTGCCTCCATCCACCCCCATACCGCCATCCAACCCGCTGGGGCGGCATAAAATTCAGCTCTAAGCCTCTCTACCTCACTTTCCTCCTTTAAGGTGCTTCTCAAAACCTACCTTTTTGACGAAGATTTTGTTCACCTGCCCTAACATCGTCTTATGCGGCTTGGTGTCAAATTTTTGTTTTATAACGCTCCTGTGAAGCCCCTTGGGGCATCTTAATACATTGAAGGTAATATATAAATGCAAGTTGTTGTTATAATTAAAATTCTAAATTTCAATATCATACAAGTAAAATCCATTGTTGAGTTTTTGAACCAAATAGAATCATTGAATCACACATCACACATCACAGTTGGTAATCATTCGGCCCATCGTGCCTGTGCTGGCTCTTTGAAAGAACTATCCAATTAATCCCACTTCTCTATTCTTTCCCCTAGCCCGACACATGTTTTCTTTTCAAGTATTTATCCAATTCCCCTTTTAAAAGTTACTATTGAATCTGCTTCCCTTATCCTTTCAGGCAGTGCATGCCAGATCATAGCAACTTACTGCGTAATAAAAACAATTCCCTTCATTTCCACCTTATTTTTGTCAATGATCTGAAATCTGTGTCCACTGGTTACCAATCCTCCTGCTGTTTCTTTGTATTGATTAAACAAAAAAAAACACAAAATCATTCCAGGTCTCAGCTAAAGTGAAAATTAAGTTGTCTGAGCTCTGCAACTAAAAGCAATTCTGCTTTGCCTTAGCTCAAGCACTGTTAGCAACAATTCAATGCCATTAACTGAAATCTATACTGTTGCATGTCATCAGTTTAATTAGTTTGCAATTAACAATTTTTATCAAAGTAAATAGTAAAGGATTCTTATAAGCATTTTTGCAAAGACATGCTCCACACAATTTCGCAACGTAATTTGTATTGAAATGTGAAACAGATCGATTGGTTTTTCACATTTCATGTAAGCATTTGAAAAGCCCGTACAGAGATGTTAATCAAATTCAGCTGATGGTAAAAAGCATTTGATTTATTGATGAATAAGAAAAAATGCATTTGGAACTCGAGGCTGCACATTTCCTTCTGTTGGATAGCAGATATCAGCTTGTTATCCAAGTGTTGAGATATTTATCTTTTTGTAGAGTGACCGAGAGCAGCACAGAAAGAGTCCATTTGGCTCAACTGGTCTACGCCAGTGTTTATGCTCCACACAAGTCTCCTCCAACCCGACTTCATCTCAACTCATCAGCAGATCTTCTATTCCTTTCTCCTGCATGTGTTTGTCTCGCTTCTCCTTAAATGTATCGACGCTATTCACCTCAACTACTCCTTGGCCTGGATTTTACATTGCTGTGGTCCGCACGCGTGGACTGCTCGTCGTGGATCCGCTGCAGCATTAAGTGCAGCGACTCGTTTAAATGGATGTGGAGGGGATGGGCGGTCCATCCCTGGCAACGGCATCAGGCGCCACTGCGCGGGCACCGACGCCATTTTTAAAGGGCTTCAAGCCCTACATGACAGTTTAAACTTTTGAAGGGAAAGTGCATTAAAATTAACTTTCAAAATTAAATGAATGTTTCCAGCCCCTTTCCCACCTCCCCCCCCCACCGCCAATAACCGTACATTACATTCCTTGTCATCTCCCCACCCACAAAGTTCATAAACTTATAACTTCATCCCTTCCCACCATCCCCTCCACCAATCAAGTTAGTTTGACCCTACTTCCCCCGCCCCCACACTGAAATACTTACCTGCTCCCCCCCTCCCCACCAGCGTCCCACATCAGATCCCCAGACGGGTATCGGAAGGCACGGGTGTGCCGGCCACCGGCAGCACTATTGCTCCAGAATGGAGGGCGGGAGCGGGTGAATATTTAATTTGTTTATTTAAATAAATTTACATATTTAGATTAGCCTCCTGTTGCCAAGCAGCGGGGGAGCTGCCACGAGGCCTCGCTGCCGCCGGCAATATCAGGCTGGGCCTTCCCGGCGTCGTACCACCATGACCCCTGACGTTGGGGAGGCTGTAAAATCCAGCCCCTTGTGTTAGCGAGTTTCACATTCTAACTACTTTCTGGGTAAAGATATTTCGCTTGAATTCTCTATTGAATTTATTGGTGGCTATCTTATATTTATGACCTCCAATTTTGGACATCCCACAAGTCTTCTCCACATCAATCCTATCAAACCTTATCAGAAATTTCAAGACCTCTATTGGGTCATCTCGCACCCTTCACTTTCCCCAGCCTGTTCAGCCTTTCCTAATAAGTACAGCCTTTCAGTTTTGGCAGTGTAATATATTCGGGTGACCCGAGCAGACAAAATGGGCACAAAGTATGTTAAAGGGACTGTAAATCTACGTCATTACGTCGTCATGTCATTAGAATAAGATACAAATACATTACGCTGCTTTCCCTTTCAAAAGAAAAGTTTTTTTTAAATTCTCTTCAATGAACTCTATTTACAAATAAACTTTAATAACTACTTTATGGAGTCTTGCTGATCTCCTTACAGGTTTTGGTGTAGAATCAGGTTTTTGGACTGCTTGGTTTTGGTTCAGTGCTTTAGGAAATTTTGTTTCTTCTTCAGAAATTGGTGCTTCGGGAACTGAACCTGAACTGATTCAAACTCTGACATGAGCTCGTGATCCAGTGGATCGTGCTCATGTTTTGATTTATCCCTTGCCAGGATCATGTGATCGACAGGGATAGTTCTCACTTTTCCATCAATTTCAACTAAGTATCTTTTGGTTCCACACAATTCAACTGCATTTCCCACATCCCACTTGTGTGACTCATCAGGGGGAGTCAAAACATGAACATGCTCATTTTGCCTGAAACTAAGTTCTCTCTTGCTTGTGCCATACTGATGTTTTTGACTGAACCGTTTGTGCTCAATTTTAGCAGCCAGGTTTGGTAGGACCAGATTCAAAGATATCTTAATCTTCTCTTCAGCAAAAGCTCAGCCGGTGTATACCCTGTAGTAGAGTTTGTGTTCAGTACTTCAGCAGAAAATTAGCCAACCACCATTTCAGACTGAAATTTGAACACCCATACAGCACTTGTTTCTTGAGTGCTTCTCTAACTAACCTCACGGATCTTTTAGCTGCTCCACTTGATGCTAGATGGGTACGAGGAGCGAGGGTATGTTTGATACCGTTTTGCTTTATGAAATTTTGGAACAGTGCTCAAGGGAATTGAGGACCATTATCTGAGACAAGCTCCTCTGGTAGTCCATGACAAGCAAAAATAGACCATAACTCACCTACCGTTCGTTCAGCATTGGTGTCTTGACCCATGTACTTGACTTCAATCCACTTCGAGTGGTTATTGATGAATACAAAAGTCTCCATGAACTTTTTGAAATGGTCAACTCAGTCATGACCACAATTGCAAAGTTTTAAATGTGTTACGACCAGGTGAGAAAGAGGTTTAGGGTTCCCTTTCTGCCTTCACCTGGTCTGACTGTAACAGGGTTTAATTTTAACCACACAGTGTTTTTAGCTCCCCCTTGGTGAATCCTTGTTCACTGCTTTCCAATTATAAGGCAAAGAAACCAGCACAAACAGGCTTTCTTAGGTTTAAATAAGAAAAGTTGAAAGTTTATTAAACTTAAACTTTAACTTGGTTAACGCCTACGAATACATGACATGCCCCATGCTAGCATGCATGTTAAATACACACATGCAGATAGGGACAGAAAGAAAACAGAAGAAAAATAAAGTGGAAAAGTTTGAGGCAATCTCTGAAGAGGGTTTTTGTTACTGTGCTTCGAGCTCGCTGTAGGTAGATCTTGCTTTTTGTTGGGGCCCAGTATTCTTCTTAAACCTTGTTCACTGTAGGAGATTTTTCTCTCTTGGGGTTCATGTGTCTTCAGTGGGTTTTGGAGTTCTGTGAGAAAGAGATTGGAGCAGGCAGACAGGAGAGGAGGTCTGCTTCAGTCCAGGAGGTCTGCTTCAGTCCAGGAGCATTCTGCTCTCAGTTCAAACTCCCACACGCCAAAGACTTGCAGGTTGATAGGTAAATTGGCCATTAGCAATTGCCCCTAGTGTAGGTAGGTGGTAGGGAAATATAGGAACAGGTGGGGATGTGGTATGAATATGGGATTAGTGTAGCATTAGTATAAATGGGTGGTTGATGGTCGGCACAGACTCGGTGGGCCGAAGGGCCTGTTTCAGTGCTGTATAACTAAACTAAACTAAACTAAATTCAGAAACTCCCAGTTGCCAAGCAGGTTAGTCATTTGACTAACTGGTCTGACCACATCTTGGCTCTGTGTATTAACAGGTAATGGAATGTGCTTCCCTGCCTTCAATGGCAGTTAGTATGTAAATATTTTTTTCTAGCCAAGGTCCGGCAGTCCTTGTAACAGCCCTTCTCTGCTTCCCAGCAACAATTTGAAATGTAATGTTCGTGTGGTGAAATTAATATGCCTCATTCTTGGCAGGTGGGGGCCTGCATGACAAATGGCTTATTTCTACAATTTTGGCAGATAGTACATTTGCTAACCACTAATTCTAGATCACCATGTCGACCAGGCCAATAAACAAAACTTCTTGCTAAGGCTTTCATACTGACAATTCCTCTATGAAGTTCTGACAAAATCCTATCTCTCAAAGAACTAGGTATCACCGCTGTATGACGCCTCTTAATGCAGCCCTGTTCACGTGACAACTCATTGTGACAATTTCAGTTCCTCATCTGTACACTGGTCCAATTCTTTCATACTGACAATTCTGTCCATCCATTCAATGTCTGTTCGTAGACTCTTTTCAACACTAAGTCTTTTTGACTTTCAGCTGCAATTTCAGTTGCAGTTATTAGAAAGTCATCATCTACTACTGCTATTGTGAAGAATGCACCTTCACAGTCCACGTCAAAGTCCTCATGCAGCAAACGCAACAGTTGCGGCAGTGATAGCAATCTCTTGATATTCAATGTTGTAGTTGTACTGTGAGAAGTACAGCCCACCGCTGCACCCTTGGCACTGCCATCATCGGTATTACAGACTTTGGTCTCTGAGTAGCTATTAAGGGTTTATGATCTGTTACTGGCATGAGGTTTCTACACAACAAAAACTGGTGAAACTTTTTGATTCCAAAGATGATTCCAAATATTTCCTTTCTATCTACACATAGTCATGTTCACTCTTGGTCAGGGGATGTGACGCAAATGTTATAGGCTTCTCTTAACCATCGTTGATGACTTGACTGCTCACTGCTCCAACACCATAGTTTGAAGCATCATGTGCTAACTTCCAGTCACGATTTGTGTTGTAATGAGCCATTAGTGTCTCACTGGTCAAGCTTCTTTTTAAAAATTCTTTCATAGGATGTGGGCGTCGCTGGCAAGGCCAGCATTTGTTGCCCATCCCTAATTGCTCTTGACAACTGAGTGGCTTGCTAGGCCATTTCAGAGGGCAACTAAGAGTCAACCACATTGCTGTGGGTTTGGAGTCACATGTAGGCCAGACCAGGTAAGGACGGCAGATTTCCTTCCCCAAAGGATATTCGAGAACCAGATGGGTTTTTACAACAATTGCTTATAGTTTCATGGCACCATTACTGAGACTAGCTTTCAATTCCAGATTTTTATTAATTAATTGAATTTAAATTCCACCAGCTGCCGTGGTGGGATTTGCCTAGGCCTCTGGATTACTAATCCAGTGACATCACCATTACACAACTGTCTCCCTTCTCTTACATGCATTATAAGTATCTTATTGTGCTTTAGACCATTTTCCCATTTCACATCTTTCTTCAACAACTCATGTAATGAAGTTAACACCGTTGAAAGATCAGGAAGAAATCATGAGAAGTGTTGAATCATGCCTGGAAAATTCTAAATTTAGACAGATTTAGACAGAATTGAATTGAAGAAAATAAAGACTTGAAGACATGCTGAACATCAGTGATGACATTCTCATCTATAGTCTCATTGAAAGTGAAACTTGAGACATGCCCTACATGCATGCCTACAACGTCTCAGAAAATGTAACCTCATCTTGAACAAATCCAAATGTTTATTCAATGAAAGCAGAATTGAACTCTTCCGTCATGTATTCATGGAAACATAGAAAACAGAAAAATAGGAGCAGGAGTAGGCCACTTGTTTCTTCAAGCCTGCTCCGCCATTCAATACGATCATGGCTGATCATCCAAATTCAGTAACCTGTTCCCGCTTTCTCCCCGTATCCCTTGATCCCTTTAGCCCTAAGAACTATATCTAACTCTTTCTTGAATATATTTAATGATTTGGCCTCAACTGCTTTCCGTGGTAGAGAATTCCACAGGTTCACCACTCTCTGGGTGAAGAATTTCCTCCTCATCTCAGTCCTAAATGGCTTACCCCTTATCCTTAGACCCCTGGTCCTGGACTCCCCCGCCATCAGGAACATCCTTCCTGCATCTAGTCTGTCCAGTCCTGTTAGAATTTGTAGGTTTCTATGAGATCCCCTCTCATCCTTCTAAACTCTAGCGAATACAAGCCTAATCGACCCAATCTTTTTTCATGCATCAATCCTGCCATTCCCAGGAAGCAGTCTGGTGAACCTTCGCTGCACTCCCTCCGTAGCAAGAACATCCTTCCTTAGATAAGGAGACCAAAACTGCACATAGTACTCCAGATGTGGTCTCACCAAGGCCTTGTATAATTGCAGCAAGACATCCTTGCTCCTGTATTCAAATCCTCTCACTATAAAGGCCAACATACCATTTGCCTTCTTAACTGCCTGCTGTACCTGCATGCTTAATTTCAGCGACTGGTGCACAAGGACACCCAGGTCTCGCTGCACCTCCCCCTTTCACAATCTATCACTGTTCAGATAATAATCTGCCTTCCTGTTTTTGCCACCAAAGTGATAACCTCACATTTATCCACATTATACTGCATTTGCCATGTATTTGCCCACTCACTCAATCTGTCCAAATCACACTGGAGCTTCTCTGCATTCTCCTCACAGCTCACACTCCCATCCAGCTTTGTGTCATCTGCAAATTGGATATATTACATTTAATTCCCTCATCTATATCATTAATGTATATTGTGAATAGCTGGGGTCCTAGCATTGATCCCTGTGGTACCCCACTAGTCACTGCCTGCCACTCGGAAAAAGACCTGTTTATTCCTACTCTTTGTTTCCTGTCTGCCTACCAGTTCTCTATGCATGTCAGTACCTTACCCCCTATCCCATGTGCTTTAATTTTGCACGCTAATCTCTTATGTGGGACCTTATCGAAAGCCTTCTGAAAGTCCAAATACACCACATCCACTGGTTCTCCCTTATTTATTCTACTAGTTACATCCTCAAAAAATTCCAGTAGATTTGTCAAGCATGATTTCCCTTTCGTAAATCCATGTTGACTTTATCCGATCCTGTCACTGTTTTCCAAGTGCTCTACTATTACATCTTTTATAATGGACTCTAGCATTTTCAGCGGTAAAAGAGTCACCTGATTCACGGGAAGTCAAAGTTATTGCAAACACTGCAAATCCTAAAAATGTGCAGGAAGTCTGGAGTCTGCTGGGACTCACTACGCACTGTAGTAGCTTCATTCCTGACCTCGCTACATTATCTGCTCCCCTACATGATCTGATAAAAGACACCACCAAGTGGGAGTAGACAAAGTCACACAAACAGGTGGTACACCAGATCAAAGGACAGTTGTCAGCAAGTTGCCTATTTTGACCCTGAGAAAACCACCCAGCTAGTTGTGCATGCAAGCCCAGTTGGCTTAGGTACAGTTCTCATACAGAAAGGCAAGACAGGTAGTGCATCAATCATTGCAATGGCAAGCAGATCGCGAACACCTGCAGAGCAATGTTATTTGCAAACAGAGAGAGAAACACTCTCAATCACATGGGATATCTTACACTTTCATCTCTACCGATATGGAAACGTGTTTAAAGTAATAACCGATCGCAGAGCACTGGTAATCTTGTTCAACAATCCATTTGGCAAAGCATCCACTCGAATAGAACGTTGGATACTCAAACTACAAGAGTACGAGTTCCATGTAGTGTATCAGCCAGGCAAGCCCAACGCAGCGAATTATCTTTCACAACATCCACCACTGACAATTAGTCCTACTAGTCGTGAGGAAAAGGTTGACGAATAACATCTTAACTACGTAAGCCTAAATGTGGTGTTAAAAGTCACTAAAACTAGCTGAAATCAAAGTGGCAACAAATCAAGATGATGCTTTGCAACTATGTATGGCGTTTATGAAATCTCAAAACTGGAAAGATATGATCGAGAGAGCGTCCACAAATGAAATCGCTCACGCACTATAATGTCTTTACAATGTCCGAAATGAGCTCACCGTTACAACCACATCTGATCTTGTGTTACACAGCAACTGTATTATCATTCCACACTCATTGAGGGAATGTGTTGTCGATGTAGCGCATGAAGGACACCAGGGAATTGTCAAAACCAAACAACTCCTTAGGGAAAAGGTATGGTTCCCAGGAATTGACTGCATGGTAGAGCACAAAATCAGTCAGTGTTTGCCGTATCAAGCAACCACAATGTCAACTCTCCCTGATCCTCTCAAGATGTCTGAACTACCTCCAGGACCATGGATTGAAGTCAGTGTTGACTTCGCAGATTTGCCCACACGTGATGACAACAGCAAATTCCCAATCATGGAATTAGTTATGTCAACTTCAACAAAATCAGTCATCCCAAAGTTTGACCAGATTTTCACCTTGTTTGGAATCCATCAAACAGTAAGAAGTGACAATGAACCCCATTCAACAGCAATGAGTTCAGCAAATACACAAACTACCTAGGTTTCACTCATTGAAAATTCACACCTGATTGGCCAAGAGCTAATGGATAAGTTGAGAGATTTATGTGTACCTCGAAAAAAGTGATACGCACAGCTACAGCTGAGAGTAAGTCATGGAAGCAAGAGTTGTATCACATTTTTCATAATTACAGATCAACTCCTCACTTGATTACTGGAAAACCTCCAGCGACACTCATCTTTGAACATCCTATGCATAGGTTTTCCTGAGCTACCCCGTGGAGCTAATGATCTACATGTACACGAATGCGATTGAGGACAGAAGGATTGAATGAAAATAAATGCAGAGCGAAACATGAAATGTAGAGATACATTGCAAAAGCTAGGAGATAACGTGCAATGTGATGGTCATGTTGAAAAGCAAACAATGCCTTACGACATCCAACCATTTGTTGTGACCAATTGATTATGTAGCTAGCTTAAACTGGTTTCTGGGTTATAGCAAGTTGACTCATTGTTTTCAGAGAGTATAAATTCAGGGGACTTTCAGTGCTGCTTGTCTGTACTGAGTGCTGCTGAAGAGCACAGAGTGTGAAGAAGGGAATTTGGTAAGTGAGAGAGTTTGTTAAGGAGGGGAACTATAAATTAATTAAGAAAAATAAATTTAATTTAATTAACACAATGTAGATGGCAGGACAGGTGATGTGTGTTGTGACTGCAGCATGTGGGAGCTCCCAGATGCCATGGCAATCCGTGACAACCACGTCTGCAGTAAGCGGTTTGAGGAGCTTCGGCTCAGAGAAGATGAACTGGAGGCTGAGCTGCAGACATTGCGATGCATCGGGGAGGGGGAATGTTACCTGGACACTTTGTTCCAGAAGGAAGTCACACCCGTTAGGATAGGGTGGTCTGATTTGGTCAGTGGTCAGGGACGGGAGGGTGTGACTGCGAGTCAGGCAGGTAAGGGGATTGCAAAGGTGGAAGTGGAGCAGACTCAGCCCTGCAATTGAACAAGTTCGAGATTCTTGCAGCTTGTATGGACAAGAGTGAGGGCTGTAGTGTGGATGAGCAGACTGACCATGGCACCATGGTACAGGAAGCCATTCAAACAGGGAGAGCAAAAAGGAAAGTAGTGTTAGTGGGGGACAGTAGTGTGAAGAGGATTGACACTGTTCTCTGCAGCAAGGAGTGAGAGTCCAGAAGGCTATGTTGCCTGCCTGGTTCCAGTGTTCGGGACATCTGCTTAGGGTTGGAGAGGAACTTACAGTGGAGGGGGCGGGGGAGGATCCAGTCATCATGGTCCATGCAGGTACCAAAGACATAGGCAGGACTAGGAAAGATGTTCTGCATAGTCAGTATGAGGAGCTAGGCAACAAATTAAGAAGAAGATCCTCAAAGGTAATAATCTCTGGATTATTAGCTGAGCCATATGCAAATTGGCATAGGGCAAATAAGATTGGGGAAATAAATGCGTGGCTGAAAGACTGGTGTGGTAGAAGTGCGTTCCAGTTTGTGGGGCACTGGCACCAGTACTGGGGAATGTGGGGGCTCTACCATTGGGACGTCTACACATGAACCGTGCTGGGACCAGTGTTTTAGACAGCTGCATAACTAGGGAAGTAGAGAATGTTTTAAACTATATAGTAGGCGCAAGGGATCAAATTTGGGAAGATGTGGTATATCAAAGAGTAGAGACAGAGCAAGAGAGAAAGGTATTAATTTGGGAAAAGATAAACAGACCGTGACAGCAAGGGACAGTGAGTACAACTCTAAGAGTAAATCAGCAGATAAGGCTAGAAGTAACAAAACTAAAAGTACAAAACTAAAGGCTCTGTATCTGAATGCACGTAGCATTCAAAACAAAACAAATAATTAAGTACGATCTGATAGCCATTACAGAGACATGGCTGCAGATGACATAGATTGGGACCTGAATATTGAAGAGTACATGACATTTAGGAAGGACAGGAAGCTAGGAAAAGGTGGAGGGATGGCTCTGTTAATTAACAATGATATTAGCACAACAGAGAGGTATGACCTAAGTTCGGGAAACCAGGATACAGAAGCAGTTTGGGGTGAGATGAGAAATGATAAAGGCAAGAAGTCACTTGTGGGGGTGGTTTACCTGCCCCCTAACAGTAACCCCACATGGTAGGACGGGGTATAAAGGAAGGTATGGCGATAATTATGGGGGATTTTACTCTACATATAGACTGGAAACATCAGTTGGCAAAAGATAGCCTAGGTGAGGAGTTCATAGAATGTTTTTGGGATAGTTTCTTAGAACAGCAAATTCTGGAGCCAGCCAGAGAGCAGGCTATACTAGACCTGATATTGTGCAATGAGATAGGAGTAATTAATGACATCATAATGAAGGTGCCCCTAGGCAGCAGCAATCATAATATGACTGAATTTTACATACAGTTTGCAGGAGAGAAGAGTGGGTCCAAGACTAGTATTTTAAACTTAAATAAGGGCAATTATGAGGGCATGAAAGCAGAGCTATCTAAAGTGAACTGGCAAATCAGGTTAAGGCATAGGTCAATAGAAATGCAATGGCAGACATTTAAGGGGAAATTTCAGAATACACAGAATAGAAACATTCCAACGAAAAAGAAAAATTCCAAGGGGGGAACCCGCTATCCGTGGTTAACTAAAAAAGTTAAAGACATTATCAAACTTAAAGAAAAAGCATAAAATTGCGCAAAGATGTGTGCCAGGTCAGAAGATTGGGCAGAATATAAAATGCAGCAAAGAATGACTAAACATTTAATGAGGAGGGAAAAACTAGAGTACGAGAGAAAGCTAGCTAGAACTATAAAAACAGATAGTAAGAGTTTCTATAGCTAATTAAAAAAGAAAAGAGTTAATGAAGTGAGCGTTGGTCCTATAAAAAGTGACGCTGGGGAATTAATAATGGAAAATAAGGAGATGGCAGATGAATTGAACAGATATTTTTCATCAGTCTTCACCATAGGGATACAAGTAACATCCCAGAAATAGGTGTAAACCAAGAAATGGAAGTGAGGGAGGAACTCAGGAAAATTACAATCACCAGGGAAGTGGTACTGAACAAATTGTTGGAGCTGTGGGCTGATAAGTCCCCAGGTCCTGATGGACTTCATCCTAGGGTCTTAAAAGAAGTGGCGAGTGAGATAGTTGATGCGTTAGTTTTCATTTTCCAAAATTCCCTAGATTCAGGGAAGGTTCCATTTGATTGGAAAATAACCAATGTAACTCCTTTATTCAAAAAGAGAGGGAGACAGAAAGAAGGAAATTACAGGCCAGTTAGCTTAACATCTCTCATAAGGAAAATGTTAAAAAGCTTTTATTAAAGCGGTTATAACAGGGCACTTACAAAAATTGAAGGTAATCAGGCAGAGTCAACATGGTTTTGTGAAAGAGAAATTATGTTTAACCAATTTTTTGGAGTACTTTGAAGAAGTAACATGTGCTGTGGATAAAGGAGAACCAGTGGATGTTCTGTACTTAGATTTCCAGAAGGCATTTGATAAGGTGCCACATCAAAGGTTATTGCAGAAAATAAAAGCTCATAGTGTAGGGGGTAACATATTTGCAAAGAAGATTGGCTAGCTAACAGGAAACAGAGAGTAGGCATAAATGGCTCACTTTCTGGTTGGCAAGATGTAATGAGTGGTGTGCCACAGGGATCAATGCTGGGGCCTGAACATTTTACAATTTATATAAATGACTTGGCTGAAGGGACCGAAGGTATGGTTGCTAAATTTACTGATGACACAAAGATAGGTAGGAAAGTAACTTCTGAAGAGGACATAAGGATATAGGTAGGTTAAGTGAGTGGGCAAAGATCTGGTAAATGGAGTATAATGTGGGAAAATGTGAAATTGTCCATTTTAGCAGGAAGAATAAAAAAGAAGCATATTATATAAATGGTGAGAGATTGCAGAGCTCTGAGATGCAGAGGGATCTGCGTGTCCTAGTGCATGAATCGCAAAAGGTTAGTATGCAGGTACAGCAAGTAATTAGGAAAGCTAATAGAATGTTATCATTTGTTGTGAGAGGAATTGAATACAAAAGTAGGGAGGTTATGCTTCAATTATACAGGGCATTGGTGAGACCACATCTGGAGTACTGTGTACAGTATTGGTCTCCTTATTTAAGGAAGGAGGTAAATGTGTTGGAAGCAGTTCAGAGAAGGTTTACTAGACTAATACCTGGAATGAGCGGGTTGTCTTACGAGGAAAGATTGGACAGGCTAGGCTTGTATCCGCTGGGATTTAGAAGAGTAAGAGGTGACTTGATTGAAACATGTAAGATCCTGAGGGGTCTTGACAGGGTGGATGTGGAAAGGATGTTTCCCCTTGTGGGAGAATCTAGAACTAGGAGTCACTGTTTAAAAATAAGGCGCCACCCGTTTAAGACAGAGATGAGGAGAAATATTTTTCTCTCAGAGGGTCGTGAGTCTTTGGAACTCTCTTCCTCAAAAGGTGGTGGAAGCAGAGTCTTTGAATATTTTTAAGGCAGAGGTAGACAGATTCTTGATAAGCAAGGGGATGGAAATATTATTGGGGGTAGGTGAGAATGTGGAGTTGAGGTTACAATCAGATCAGTCATAATCTTCTCGAATGGCTGAGCAGGCTCGAGAGGCCGAGTGGCCTACTCCTTCTCCTAATTCGTATGTTCGTATGTAAAAGGATCAATGATCACCACAAATCCTAAAACAAAATGCATCATTCTTCAAAGCACTGAAAACACCATTTGTAAGTATTGAATCTGATTCAGGCATCAACATCTTATATGAAGAACAAGAGTCAAATGAGACTATATCTGATGTCAGATGATATCCTACTCGGGAGATAAAAGGTCAACCATACTTAGGTGACTATGTTACGAAGTGAACTATTGTCAGTTGGTGATCAAACCTTTCATCTCATTGTATATGTCTGAGTCGATTGTTAAATTAATACAGAAGTTAGAATATGTAATAGTGTTACTGGTGAAGTTGAATGTTCAGTTATACTTAAGTTTATTGCTTACACTTTTGCCAACAAACCTTTGAAACATGCTGTCTCTCATTTATTAAGAAGGTGGAGGAATGTAGTGTTTTGAAAATTGCATTGTGCATTTTGTCTGCTTAAGGCTACCATGCACATGTATACCACGTCTGGAATTTTTTACTGGGTGGGAGGCTCTGCCCACTGGCCCAAAAGACGGTGGCGAGCCCGCCTCTGCTGGGCCTGGGAGCCAGGCCGGGATTTTTCGCTCGCCAGGCCCTTAATAGGTCTTAGGCAGGACTTCCACCTCCTTGCGGCAGGAAGTCCTGTCTCATGGGGCAGCCGGCCAATCAGCGGGCCGGCTGCTCTTAGTCCCAGCAGCGCCACTGGGAGCGGTGGCCGCTGCTGGAACTACACCCAGCCATCGCAAGCAAGATGAAGGATGGCCCCAGAAGACAGGTAAGTTTTTAGGGCCTCGCCAGGGACAATCGGCCAGGCCCGGGAGAGGCAAGGGGGGGTCGGTTAGGGGGGCAGGGGGAGTGTTGTGCGTTGGGGCCGGTTGAGGCTTCTGGGGCTGCCCTCCGTGGGGCACAGGGTGCCCGATCAGGAGGTCTCCCCCAGCCCGCAAGAAGGCCTCCTGGTTTTACGAGGCAGAGTTCATGAAATTTCTAACATCCGTCCACCGAGGGTAAAATACCCCCGGCGGTGGGAGGAGGCCCTTAAGTGCCAGTTAGTTGGCCGCTTAAGAACCTGGAATGGCTTGGGGTGGGCGGGTGGTTTCTTGCCACTGCTGCCCTGCGTAAAATTGCAGCAGGGGCGATAGGGGTTTGGGAGCGCCACCACCCCCCCCACCTCCCACTCAATTTTATGCCCCCCCTCCCCTCCCCACCCGCCTGCCAGCAGCTCGCTCATTTGGGTGCCATAAAACTCCGACTCACATATGTCTGTCGGGGAATAAAAGGGAATCCATGTTTTAACAGCATGCAGCAATTCTGTATCTTACTAACTCTGACTGAATATTACTGTTTAATTTCTGTTTAGTCCCAAGAACATCACAGTTGAGCCTTTTTGACATCCAAAACTTGAAGATTCTCTTCCTCTGTTGCGGTCGCAATCAATACATCATCCTGATTGCACAAGCTATGAGGCACTCCTTGCTAAATCTGATCCCATGCATTTTAGAATATTTTTGGAGAAGACATCACACCATAGTGCAGCTTCGTGTAGGAGTATACCTCCATGTATGTGTTTATCGTGAGATACTGCTGACTCTCCCGATCCACATTGAGCTCTGTATAAGCACAGGCACAAGACAAATCCAACTTCATGAATATCGACTCCCACTAACACCGCATACAAATTTTGAGAGGGCAGTAGTAGATACTGCTCATCGTCCATTGCTTGGTTGATTGTGTCTTTGTAGTCCCCACATAGTCTTACAGTTTTATCTGGCTTGGACACTACTACAATTGGGGTTGCCCAATCACTGTGATCAGTTTTCACTAGCACACCATTTCTCTCTCGCTTCTATAGCTTCTCTTCAACCTGGGTTTTGAGAGCATAAGGAACCAACCTAGCTTGCAATATACTGGTTTTGCATCAGGTCTAATTCGGATAAGCACTCTCACGCCGATTATAACTCCATAGATATCCTGGAAAATGTTCCTGTAGCTATTCAATAGCTGATCAAGCTTCTTGGTTGTCTCAACTTGGAAAACCTGCTTCCTGTCTAACTTCATCTTGCGAAGCCAGTCTTTCCCCATTAACCTTGGTTTTTTGACGTATCTTGCCACAACAATGGATAACTTGATGGACTTGCCCTTGAATTGGACATTGCACTTCATTTGTCCACACATTTCTATCACCTCATCAGAGTAGGTTTTCAACTGAACTGTGCTCTCCGGTAGAGATACGTCATTGAATTTGCTCTCGTATGTATCTTTACTCATAATAGAGTAATCTGAAGCTCAATTGATTTGCATGCTGATGTACTGTTGATTTACCAACACCTTTGTACATTCGTCTTTGTCATTTGAGTGCTTGCTAGTGTCATAAATGTTGGATAGCCCTAGCTCCTCTTCACTTAGGCACTCTGAATTCACTTCAAGATTATGAACTCCATGTTTGTGACATCACAGTTTCCCATTACCACTGGAATGAGTTATTTTTCATGCTTTGGTCTTCACTTGGCAAGCAGTTGCAATATGGCCTTTCTTTTGGCAATTAAAACACTTGGCATTTCTGTGCTGATATGCTTGTTCAGTGTGGTTGCCATTACAGTGATAACAAGACACTAAACAGCTATCACCCGCACACTTCTGACTAGGTCTCTCTATTTTAGGCTTGCTGAAAGCCTTCAAATAGTGGACAGAAGCTGCACTCGTCCCTGGCATAGGACGAAATTCCTGAGCATTCTTTGATGCTATCTCCATAGAAAGAGCAATCTTACACCCTAGCTCAAATCCAAGATTTTGATTGGATTCTTCTGTCCACCTATCTACACACAAATCTGTCTCGTTATGCACGGTCTAAGAACGTGCAAAGTTGCAATGTCATGGTAAATTCTTCAGTGCCACAATGAACTCACCAACTGTTTCACTAACTTTCTGATTTCTGGTTCCAAATCTATAGCTTTCTGCTATCTCCAGAGGCTTTGGGTTGAAATTTTCCTCCACATGCTGGTGATCGTTTTGAATGGCACATCTGTTACCTCGTTGGGAGCAGAAAGGTTTGTTAAAATGCCATATACTTTGCATCTTCTTTGCACTTTCTCCAATGCCTCCATATGCTTTTGTGTAATATGGAGACCAGTACTAAGCAGAGGAAAAATGTCAAATTAATGGGCAGTTAATGCCCAGTTTGAAAAACTCTGAAGCTGTTGCATTATGACTAATTGAACTTATTGGACTAAAGGAATATGTGGTTGCCTGTTATTATTAATAATCTTCCTCTTGCCTCCAAACCCAAGGGATAAATAAAAAGCCCTGATGTACTGTTACTGTGAAATTGTCTATTGATGACCAATATCACCAAAGGCTTTAAGCATTTCAAAGCTGCAATGAAGCTATGAAATGAAGGATCCCTGCTTTGTGTGTTCAGTTTTGTCAGTGCATGGTCCAGTCAGCAGTAAAACATTTCAACCATTATTAACGGGCCTATTAGAAGAAAGTCATAATGGAGCTAAGGTCAATTAAATAAGGGAACAGGTAATTGCACTTTTTTTCCCCATACTGCAGTCCCTAAAACTGAGAAAGTACCTTGGCCGCACAGTATGTCAAATTGAGGTTCCTATCTTGGCAGTTCAGCTTCCTGATTGGGCTTCCAAGTATTACTGGCTGTAAATGGCACTGACTGAGACCCTCTGATGGACAAAATCCAGCACACAGAGAGCTAACTGGTAATCTGGCACCAATGTGATATTAATAACACATAATCATATTCATTTAGAACATTCTAATGACATGATGGCAACACCTCTATGCAACTTTATTCAATTAATCATAGAATGATACAGCACAGAAGGAGACCATTTGGCCCATGGTGACTGTGCTGGCTCTTTAAATGTCTATCTAATTATAGGAAGGATGTGGAAGCTTTGGAAAGGGTGCAGAGGAGATTTACTAGGATGTTGCCTGGTATGGAGGGAAGGTCTTACGAGGAAAGGCTGAGGGACTTGAGGTTGTTTTCTTTGGAGAGAAGGAGGAGGAGAGGTGACTTAATAGAGACGTATAAGATAATCAGAGGATTAGATAGGGTGGATAGTGAGAGTCTTTTTCCTCGGATGGTGATGGCAAACACGAGGGGACGTAGCTTTAAGTTGAGGGGTGATAGATATAGGACAGATGTCAGAGGTAGTTTCTTTACTCAGAGAGTAGTAGGGGCGTGGAACGCCCTGCCTGCAGCAGTAGTAGACTCGCCAACTTTAAGGGCATTTAAGTGGTCATTGGATAGACATATGGATGAAAATGGAATAGTGTAGGTCAGATGATCGGCACAACATCGAGGGCCGAAGGGCCTGTACTGCGCTGTAATATTCTAATTCTAATTCTAATTAGTCCCACTTCCCTGCTCTTCCCACATAGCCCTGCAAATCTTCCCCCCTCCCTTCAATGAATCATACAAATCTTTTTTGAAATTATCAAGATTGTACAAAATAATTTCAATCAACACATGATAGTCAACGATCCATATTTAAAAATTAAGTTGAACCTTGAAAACATACAATTCAAGTCCAAAGATTTAAACTTCAGAAAATCGACTCAGTGACCCCAATTTATGGGCATGAGGATGGAACATATTAATCAGTTGCCGGAAAACCTCAGTTCAGAATAATGCAAAAGGAATTAGAATTATAGATCATAGAATCAGAATGGTTACAGCAAAGGAGGAGGCCATTCGGTCTGTCGTGTCTGTGCCAGCACTCTGCAAGAACAATTCACCTAGTCCCACTCCCCCGCCGTTATCTGCTAGCCCTGCAATTTTTTTTATCTCTTCAGATATTCATACAATTCTCTTTTGCTTGAATCTGCCTCCACCACACTCTCAGGCAGTGCATTCCAGATCCCAACCACTCGCTGCGTAAAAATGTTTTTCCTCATGTCGCTATTGCTTCTTTTGCCAGTCACCTTAAATTGATGTCCACTGGTTCTCAACCCTTCCGCCAAGGGGAACAGTTTCTCTCTATCTACTCTGTCCAGATCCCCTCATGATTTTGAACACCTCTGTCAAATCTCCTCTTCGTCTTGAGTATCAATAGGGCTGCTTACGTGGACACTGCGAGGAGAAAATATTTCCACTGGCCCGTCCTTGTTGTTATTGTGAATCTAGTCATCTGGGGCCTTACATTTCTGTGTTCATTCACATTAAAACAAGCCTAAGCATGAATAAAGATGCATAACCAGGATAAAGTGGAAACAGTCTTGACCCTGTTCTAAACATTCCTACACTTGTGAAATAAGTATAAGTGGCAGAAAGTAAGAAAAAAGGTAAGTTTAATGAGTTAAAGGTCTTATTAAAGATAATTAATGGTAATGTGTGCAGCTGCAGAGTCACATCGATCAGAACAAGAATATAGGTGAGTATTTTATTTGATAAATGAATATTTTGCTTGAGATCAAATTGAGCATAACAAAGAAGAAAAAACACCTGTCACGTCCTCAGGATGTCCCAAACCAGTTTGCAGCCAATGAAATACTTTTGCAGGGCAGCCACTGAAGTAATGTAGGGAAACACAGCCAATTTGTGCACAGCAAGCTCCCACAAACAGTATTGTGACAATAACCAGATAATGTTTTTTTAATAAAAGCAAAATACTGCGGATGCTGGAAATCTGAAATAAAAACAAGAAATGCTGGAACCACTCAGCAGGTCTGGCAGCATCTGTGAAAAGAGAAGCAGAGATAACGTTACGGGTCAGCGACCCTTTATCGGAACTGACAAACATTAGAAAAGTCACAGGTTATAAGCAAGTGACGTGGGGGTGGGGCAAGAGATAACAAAGGAGGTCTAGATTGGACCAGGCCACATAGCTGACCAAAAGGTCACGGAGCAAAGGCAAACAAACCTCGACTACACTTCTTCACACCCTACCTCCTGTAAGGACTCCATTCCATTCTCCCAGTTTCTCCGTCTCCGACGCATCTGCTCTGATGATGCTACCTTCCATGACGGTGCTTCTGATATGACCTCCTTTTTCCTCAACCGAGGAATTCCCCCCACTGTGGTTGACAGGGCCCTCAACCGTGTCCGACCCATTCCCCGCACCTCTACCCTCACCCCTTCCCCTCCCTCCCAGAACCGTGACAGGGTTCCCCTTGTCCTCACTTTTCACCCCACCAGCCTCTATATCCAAAGGATCATCCTCCGCCATTTCCGCCACCTCCAGCGTGATGCCACTACCAGTCGCATCTTCCCCTCCCTTCCCCTGTCAGCATTCCGAAGGGATCGTTCCCTCCGCGACACCCTGGTCCACTCCTCCATTACCCCCACCACCGTCCCAGGGCACCTTCCCCTGCAATCGCAGGAGGTGTAATACCTGCCCATTTACCTCCTCTCTCCTCACTATCCCAGGCCCCAAACACTCCTTTCAGGTGAAGCAGCGATTTACTTGTACTTCTTTCAATGTAGCATACTGTATTCGCTGCTCACAGTGTGGTCTCCTCTACATTGGGGAGACCAAGCGCAGACTGGGTGACCGCTTTGCGGAACATCTCCACTCAGTCCGCAAGCAGGACCCTGAGCTTCCGGTTGTTTGCCATTTCAACACTCCCCCCTGCTCTCATGCTCACATCTCTGTCCTGGGATTGCTGCAGTGTTCCAGTGAACATCAACGCAAGCTCGAGGAACAGCATCTCATCTACCGATTAGGCACACTACAGCCTGCTGGACTGAACATTGAGTTCAATAATTTCAGAGCATGACAGCCCCCCATTTTACTTTCATTTTCAGTTATTTTTTCTTCCTTTTTTTTTACATTCTTTTTTACATTTTTTACAATCTTTTTTTTTGCATTTATTTCATTTATCTTAGTTTGTTCAGTTTGCTTACCCACTGTTTTTTTTCAGGTTTGCACTTGCTGCTGTTCAATATTCAGTATATTCTTTATGGCGGGCAGCCATAAAGACAGGGCTAAATTGTGGCGAGTCGAAGAGACTTAGTAGTTGGCAGGAAAAAAGACAGAGGCGCAAGGGGAGAGCCAACTGTGCAACAGCCCCAACAAACAAATTTCTCTGCAGCACCTGTGGAAGAGCCTGTCACTCCAGAATTGGCCTTTATAGCCACTCCAGGCGCTGCTTCACAAACCACTGACCACCTCCAGGCGCGTATCCATTGTCTCTCGAGATAAGGAGGCCCAAAAGAAAGAATATTCACACCTAATCTGTACTAATGCTTTGTCTTTCAACACACCATTAACATATTGTTTGCCTTTGCTCCATGACCTTTTGGTCAGCTATGTGGCCTGGTCCAATCTACACCTTCTCCTTTGTTATCTCTTGCCCCACCCCCACCTCACTTGCTTATAATCTGTGACTTTTCTAATATTTGTCAGTTCCGAAGAAGGGTCACTGACCTGAAACGTTAACTCTGCTTCTCTCTCCACAGATGCTGCCAGACCTGCTGAGTATTTTCAGCACTTTTTGTTTTTATTTTAGGCCTCAGTACTGCACTGGAAGAATAATACAGCACAGAAGGAGGCCATTCAGCCCATCGTGCTTGTCTTGGCTCTTTGATAGAGCTAGCCAATTAGTCCCACTGCCCTGCTCTTTCCCCATAACCCTGCAGATTATTCATTTTCAAGTATTTATCCAATTCTCTCTTGAAAGTTATTATTGAATCTGTGTCCTCTGGTTATTGACCCTCCTGCCAGTGGAAACAGATTCTCCTTATTTATTTTCTCAAAATGCTTCATAATTTCATGAGCAAAAGGAGCAGGAGTGGGCCATATGACCCCTCGAGCCTGCTCCACCATTCAATAAGACCCTGGCTGATCTTTGAACTCATACCTCTTTCCTGCCCTATCCCATATCCCCTGATTCTAGTATCCAAAAAATCTATCGATCTCAGTCTCGAACATACTCAATGACTGAACATCCACAGATCTCTAAAGCAGAATTCCAAAGATTTACAACCCTCCGAGTGAAGAAATTTCTCCTCATCTCAGTCCTAAATGGTCAACCCTTTATACTGAGACTATAGCCCCTGGTCTTAGACTCTTCAGTCAGGGGTAATATCCTCTCAACATTGACCATGTCAAATCCTCTAAGAATTTTATATGTTTCAATGAGATCAACTCTCATTCTTCTGAACTCTGGAGAATATAGGCCCATTCTACTCAATTTCATCACATGACCTCCCGCCTCCAACCACCCATGCTCATCCTCGCCCTGCCCCGTCTTCCTGCGCCAATTGTAAGGTGAGCTCAAATTGAATTGTCACTCGATTTGATGATGCTTGATTGTCAGTCAGTCAATTTTCCTTTTCTATCGCTAACAAAGGAAAGTGTTCAAAGAAAATAAAAAGTGGCATAAGTTTTTTTTAATGCCCCAATGACTTTTCTCCTGGATTCTTGCTGGCAGCCGTGTCCTGGAGATTAATATTTAATCCCTGGAGACTCCAGGGCAATCCTGGACGGTTGGTAACTCTATTCTGGAGGGAGATGATGTAAGAATCCCAGGATTCATTCACAGTCTCACTGTGCTTGGATTTGACACCACATGGAGCATAACTTTGGTGTGGAGTCTTTTATGGTTCGAATAAACCATTGAGTGGAGCTGCCTGACATTCTTATCTCTTTTTAAATTCATTCAGAGCTTTATTTAAAAAGACTAAGAGTGCAGGTGCCCCGTGGGAATGGAGCTCTGTGTAAGTGTATATATACATGCATAATGCAAAGATCTTGCCTGGCTGGAACTCTGAGAATCAAAGCCCAACAGTGTACATGATCAACTGTCAGATCGTCACAGTGTTGGGCACAGGAAGACTGGAAGTTTGAAGTGTGAAGAATGTATAGCCCTGCACAGTGGTTGCAGTCACCACAGTCCCCATTGTTTTATAAGTGGATTACAGAAGAAAGCACAAACAAAATATGTTCCCTCAGGATCCTGGGTCACTAGTAATAAATTGTTGTGCAGTAATTGTATTCCATCGCTCTTCTGCACAGCTTCCCATCTTCCAGCCTCTATGACTTCAGCTCATCCAAAACTCCTAACTTACACCAAGCCCTGTTTAGCCATCACCCCTGTGCTCGCTGATCTACTCTGGATTCCAGTCCGGCAACACGAATTTAAAATTCTTATCCTTGTTTTCAAATCTATCTATGGTCTCGCCCCTCCCTATCTCTGTAACCTCCTCCAGCCTCACAACCGTCTCTGTGCTCCTCCAATTCTGGCCTCTTCACATGGCCAACTTTCATCGGCCAACGGCCATTGACAGCCGTACCTTTGGCCGTCTAGACCTTAAACTCTGGAATTCTCTTCCTAAACCTCTCCACCTCTCTGTCTGTCTCTTTTGTGTTAAGTCACTCCTTACAACCTACCGCTTTGACGCCTGTGAAGCACCTTGGGATGTTTTATGTTGTTAAAGGTGCTATATAACTGCAAGTTGTTGTTGCTTTATTGTACCTGGGACATAGGGTTTAAATCCTAGAAGAGTTTCTGGGCAGGATTTTATCTTGGTGACGAGGGTTTCGATGTCCAGAAAAAGCAACACCGAGAACCCCGCATTGCCTCTTCTGTAGGAGGTCTGCTGAATCTAGTGTCAATTAGGCAGTTAGGTGGACAGCGGCGGGGCTTCCATGGGATCAAGGACCCTGGTGACAGAAGGCTTGCCCTCAGAGAGCTGCCATCCAATCAGAGACTTTAACTGAGCAGACCCACCGCAAAGGCGGTGCCCGCTGCCAGTGGAGCAACTACCTGACGCCCAGGAACAGCGCTGGACCTAGGCCACAGGTAGGTCAGGGCGGGGGGTGTCTTGCCAGGCGGGGTTGTGAGGGAGCGGGTTGTAGGGGGTCAGTAGCAAGGGCAGGGGGTTGGCTCTCAGCGGGCACCCCTTCCCAATGCCAGGTCCCTCGTTAAGGAACTAAGCGCCTTTTAACAAGGGATCCCTCCCCCACCACCCCCAGAGCAGGGATGCAGCCCACATGATTTTTCATGCCGTGCTTCCCGTGTGGTGACAGGGTCGCCTGCCACATGGCTAATTGCTGTGGCAGTGGGATGAGGCCTCTAATTGGATATTACTTGCCCAGTTAAGGGCCTCAATTCACAGGCCTTCCCACCTTGGACTTAATTTTGGTGAAGGCAGGAAGGTGGCGGGGTCCCAGGCACCATCTCATCTGATTTTACGCTCTACCCACCTCCAAACCCACCACCAGGGAAAGCATTATATTCCCCCCTAGGTTAACAGTAATAGCATTCAAAACTGAAGTTTACTTGTTTTGTAACAAATATCAATCAATTAAAGGAGAAGGATAGGAATCAGTACATACAAACGTATGAATTAGGAGCCAAAGTAGGCCATTCGGCCCCTCGAGCCTGCTCCGTCATTCAATAAGATCATGGCTGATTTGCTTGTGTCTCAAATTCCACATTTCTATCTACCCCCGATAAACTTTGATTTCCTTGCCTAACAAGAATCTATCTACTTCTGCCTTAAAAATATTCAATGCCCCCGCCTCCACCATCTTCTGAGTTCCAAAGTCGCACAACCCTCAGAGAAAAAATTTCTCCTCATTTCTGTACTAAAAGGGCGACCCATAATTTTAAAACAGTTGCACCTAGTTCTGGACTCAACCACAAAAGGAAACATCCTTTCCACATCCACCTTGTCAAGACCGTTTAGGATCTTATAAACTTCAATCAAGTCTCCCCTCGCTCTTCTAAACTCAGTCAAAACAAACCCAGTCTGTCCAACCTTTCCTCATAAGACAACCCACTCATTCCAGGTATCAATCTAGTAAACCTCCTCTTAACAGCCTCCAACGCATTTACCTCCTTTCTTAAATAAGGAAACCAAAACTGCACACAATATTCAAGATGTGGTCTCACCAATGCCTTGTATAACTGAAGCATAACATCCTTACTTTTATTTTCAATTCCTCTCTTAGTAAAGGATAGCATTCCATTAGCCTTCTTTATTACTTGCTGTACCTGCATACTAATGTTTTGAGACTCATGCACTAGAATATCTAGATCCCTCTGCACCTCGGAATTCTGCAGTCGTTCTCCATTTAAGTAATACTCTGCTTTTTTACTCTTCCTGCCAAAGTGAACAAGTTCACATTTTCCCACATTATACTCCATCTGCCAGATTTTTGCCCACTCACTCAACCTATCTATATCAGTCTGCAACTTCCTTATGTCCTCTTCACTCCATACTTTCCTACCTATCTTTGTGCCAACTGCAAATTTAGCTACCATGCCATCACTCCCCTCATCTAGGTCATTGATATTAATTTAGTTTAGTTTAGAGATACAGCACTGAAACAGGCCCTTCGGCCCACCGAGTCTGTGCCGACCATCAACCACCCATTTATACTAATCCTACATTAAACCCATATTCCTACCACATCCCCACCTGTACCTATATTTCCCTACCACCTACCTATACTAGGGGCAATTTATAATGGCCAATTAACCTATCAAGCAGCAAGTCTTTGGCATGTGGGAGGAAACCGGAGCACCCGGAGGAAACCCACGCAGACACAGGGAGAACTTGCAAACTCCACACAGGCAGTACCCAGAATTGAACCCGGGTCGCTGGAGCTGTGAGGCTGCGGTGCTAACCACTGCGCCACTGTGCCGCCCATTGTAAAAATTGTAAAAAATTGTAAAAAGTTAGGCCCCAGCATAAACACCTGCGAGACTCCACTTGTCACATCCTGCCAATCAGAAAAGGACCCATTTATACATACTCTCTGTCTTCTGCCAGCCAGCCAATCTGCTATCCATGCTAATACGTTACCCCTACACACTGAGCTCCTACTTTGTGCAATAAACCTTTATGTGCACCGTGTCAAATGCCTTCTGGAAATCCAAGTACAGTACTTCAACAGGCTCCCCTTTATCCACAGCGCATGTTACTCCTTCAAAGAACTCCAATAAATTGGTTAAGCATGATTTCCCTTTCACAAAACCATGCTGACTATTCCTGATTACCTTGCGTTTTTCTAAGTGCCCAGCTATAACCTCCTTAATGATCGATTCTAACACCTTCCCCATGACAGACGTCAAGCTAACTGGCCTATAAGTTACATGTTTTCTGCCTGCCCCCCGCCTTCTTGAATAGAGGGGTTATATTTGCTACTTTCCAGTCTGATAGAACCTTTCCAGAATCTAGTGAATTTGAAAAATTAACACCAATGCATCTACTACCCTATTAGCCACCTCTTTTAAGACCCGTGGAAGAAGCCCATCAGGATCGGAGACGTGTCAGTCCGCAGCTCCATCAGTTTGCTTAGTACCACTTCCTTAGTGATTGTAATTTCACTAAGTTCCTCTCTTCCTTCCATCTCCTGATTTACAGCTAATACTGGAATGTTTGAGCTAGTACTCCACTTCATAAATTTCCCTTCGAGTTTCAGAGGATATTTTCTGTCTAGTTTATAAAATCTAAGACGTACTCAGCAAGAATCTAGATTTATATGTGACCATTTTTCAAGGACTGACTGATGATGCATGAAATTTTAATGTTTGGGCAAGTGTTTTACATTGTACATGTACAAATTTCCAGCACTTAAACCACTCATAGAGTCAACCTTCCGAATATGCGGTAACAGTGGTGAAACTCATCTGGCACTAATGCAGATTAGAAAACGCCAACATACATGTGATTTTTCCCAAAATAATTATTAGTCATGTCTCAGTGGGTAGAACTATTGCCTCTGAGTCAGATAAATTGTGCGTTCAAGTGCTATACCAGAGACCTGTGCAGGAAACTGAGAGTAGAAATGTTTAAAGGGAGATTTGATAGAGGTGTTTAAAACGTTGAAAGGTTTTGATAAATAAGGAAAAACTGTTTCCACTGATCAGTAACCAGAAAACACAGATTGAAGGTAATTGGCAAAAGAACCAGTGGGAGAAGATGAGGGGCAAAGACATTTTTGCAATGAGTTGTTATGATTCAGGATACACTCCCTGAAAGTCAGTTTACAGTTACTATGTTGTTTTTCCAAGGTGGTGAGATTCCTACTAGATTGGTGGTGGACCTTTTTCCTGCTCATGCCTCTCGAAGCTAATCTGATTAGTTTGCCGGAGTCACCTGATTTAGAAAATGTTGGGAAGGCTTCTGGTTGTATTTCTTGTACTGCCCTAGCACTTGCCTCAGGTAAGGGCCAGGAAAATCACTTTAGCATTTTCCATATCACAGCAGTATGTACCGTCTACAAGATGCACTGCAGCAACGCACCAAGGCTCCATTGAAACCACCTTCCAAACCTGAGACCTCTACCACCTAGAAGGACAAGGGCTGCAGACACATGGGAACACCACCACCTATAATTTCCCCTCCAAGTCACACACCATCCTGACTTGGAACTATATCATTGTTGCTTCATCATCTTTGGCTTAAAATCCTGGAACTCCCTTGGGAACGTGGGAACGTTTTACCACATGGGCTGCAGCAGTTCAAGAGGATGACTCGCTATTCTGTGATACTCTATCTGTGTATACATATATATTATAGTCATTAGTATCATTAGAGTCATTATGGTACAAAAGGAGGCCATTCAGCCCATCGAGTCCATGCCGGCTCTCTGTACAGCAATCCAGCCAGTCCTATTTCCCCACTCTATCCCCATCGATCTGCAGGTTTATTTCCCTCAAGTGCCCATTCAACTTCCTCTTGAAATCATTATGTAGGATTAGGATTTGCTTCAATCTCATATCATTGAGGTTTTTGCTTTCTTTTAACTTGTGGATGGCTTTTAAATTTGTACTGTAGCTAGAAGTAATGAATTGGTTAAAGTTGTTCATTCCCAGGATATTTCAGGGTTTAACGTATGAGTTCATAATTCAGCTGGTTGTGCTGTTTGTTTCTTACTGAGGTTTGGGATGTGCTAGTTCATGCCGCCTGACTTGGTTTTGTCAATAAATTGTGAAACAAGATAGCCAAGATAGTCTTGAGATGGGAAATGGCACAATAGGTTCAAGATGATTAGTTTCATGCTTAAATGGTAAGCAAGCTAATATCTCGTGTTTTGAAGGAACTACCTCATAGCGGAGGTGGGGTGGGTTTGATCCCAATAGCACTTGCCATACTATCTTCAGGGATTGTGTGCATGACTGCAGTCTAGAATATAGGAAGATAAGAAATGGAAGCAGGAGTAGGCCATTCGGCCCCTTGAGCCTGCTCTGCCATTCAATAAGATCATGGCTGATCTTCTACCTCAACTCCATTTTCAGGCTTACTGCCCATATCCTTTGATTCCCTGAGTGACCAAAAATTTGTCTATCCCAGCATTAAATATTCAATGACTGAGTATCCACAGCCCTCTGGGTTAAAGAATTCCAAAGATTCACAACCCTTTGAGTGAAGAAATTTCTCTTCATCGCAGTCCTTAATGGCTGACCTTATCCCTGAGACTGTCCCCTTCTAAAGATCTTGAACTTTCCTTGAATCTGTAGAGACAAGAACACATGGTTTGACGATGATTACTTCTCTATATGACTACCGCATATTACACTGAGTTGTTGAACGGTATTAAAGGTTTAAATCCTTCTTTTTACACATCATGGGATATGGGTGTTGTTGGTAAGGCCAGTATTTATTGCCCATTTATAATTTCCCTTGAGAAAGTGAGCCGCCTTCTTGAATACAACTGAGTGGTTTGCTAGGCCATTTCAGAGAGCAGTTAAGAGTCACCCATGTATAGGCTAGATTAGATAAGGACAGCAGATTTCCTACCCTAAAGGACAGTAGCAAACCAGATAAGCTTTTATGACAACCTGGGAGTTTCATGGTGACTATTACTGATACTAGCTTTTTATTCCAGATTAATTTAATTAATTGAATTTAAATTCCTCAGCTGTCATGGTGGGATTTGAACTCATATATCCGAGGTATAGAATACAAGAGCAGGGAGGTTATGCTGGAACTGTATAACTCATTGCTTAGGCCACAACTTGAGTACCGTGTGCAGTTCTGGTCATCTCATTACAGAAAGGATGTAATTGCACTAGAGAGGGTACAGAGGAGATTTATGAGGATGTTTCCAGGACTGGAAAAATGCAGCTATGAGGAAAGATTGGATAGGCTGGGGTTGTTCTCCTTGGAACAGAGAAGGCTGAGGGGAAATCTGATTGAAATGTACAAAATTCTGAGGGGCCTGGATAGAGTGGAGGCGAAGGGTCTATTCACCTTAGCAGAGAGGTCAGTGACTAGGGGGCATAGATTTAAAGTGATTGGTAGAAAAATTAGAGGGGAGATGAGGAAATTCCTTTTCATCCAGAGGGTGGTGATGGCCTGGAACTCACTGCCTGAAAAGGTAGTTGAGGCAGAGACCCCAAACTCATTCAAAAGGAGTCTGGATAGGCACCTCAAGTGCCGTAAGCTGCAGGACTACGGACCAAATGCAGGAAGGTGGAATTAGAATACGTGGATTGTTTTTCGGCCAGCGCAGACATGATGGGCCAAGTGGTCTCTTTCTGTGCCTTAAACTTTCTATGATTCTATGATTCTATCTAGATTATTAGTCCAGGCCTCTGGATTAACTAGTGCAATAGCATAACTATTACTGTACCCACTTTGGTATCAGATTGAATTCTCTTACACCACCACCTTCTTAAGGGCATCTAGGGCTGGGGCAATAAATTCTGGCCCTGTCGGTGAGGTTTGTATCCCAAGAAAAGACGCCGTTGCCTTGCCCAAGGAACAAAATATGTTTTTGGTTTATTTGCTACAGTTTAAATGGCTCGTCTAGTGATGTTCATTATTCTGTAATTCATTGCACTTGTCTTTGACACCGGTTAAATTTTAAGGTACCCTGCACTATTGTAGCAATGCTGGGTACTTGGAAAACATGGTGTTCCTGATACACAGTGCTACAAGGAGATAATGATGGAAAATACATTGGATGACATATTTTATCATTAAGATTCAGTCTGAATATTTTGCCCTGCATCAAGTGCCATTCATCCATCACCCCCTATGCTCACTGACCCATGTTAGCTCCTGGTCCAGAATCACCTTGATTTTAAAATTCTCATCCTTATTTTCAAATCTATCCATGATCTTGCCCCTCCAAATCTCTGTAATTTGTTACAATCATCTGGTTCATGGTTGTAATTTTTTAGAGATCACTTTTAGTTTTAGGGTAATTAAATGTGTCGATGTGAGATAATTGAAATTCTGGAATTCAAAATATTGCCAGACCACCCAAGAGATCTACATTTCAATTCTTTCCTGTCTCTAACTTATGAAAAATCATTAAGGTGATTACAAGACAGAGGAATAAGATGCTTTGTTATAAGCAGAGTCTAGAGAACATGGGGCTCTTTTTGTCAACTGTAGCTCAGTTGTTAGCACTCATTGCCTCTGAGCCTGAAAGTTGTGGGTTCAAGTGCCACTCCAGAGACTTCAGTACAAAGATCTAGGCTGACACTCCAGTGCAGTACTGAGGGAATGCTACATCATCAAAGGTGCCGTCTTTCAGATGAGACGTTAAATTAAAGCCTCGTCTGCTCTCTCAGGTGTATGCAAAAGATCCCATGGTACTATTTTAAAGAAGAACAGGGGAGTTTTCCCCAGTGTCCTGGGCAATAATTATCCCTCAATTAACATCACTGAAAAAAATAGATTATTTGGTCATTATCATATTGCTGTGCGTGGGAGCTTGCAGTGCACAAATTGGCTGCTGCATTTCCTACATTATAACAGTGACCACTCTTCAAAAATATTTCATTGGCTGTAAAGCCTAAACAAGGTGCTATAAAAATGCAAGTCTTTCTTTTTAGATATGATGGGCTGAATGGCCTTTTCTTGTGCTGTAAACATTCTATGATTCTATGAAAATGATGGATCTGGGGTGTACTTAATACTGAGGAAGACTGTAACCAAATGCAAGAAGATGTTAATAAACTTGCAGAATGGGTGCATAAATAGCAAATGTAATTCAATTTAGATAACTGTTAGGAGGTGCATTTTTGTAGGAGGATTAAGAAGGTCACATACTTGGAAAATAAGATTCTAAATCGGGTAGAGGAGTGAAGGAGTCTGGGGTACAGATTGACAAATCATTGAAAGTTTCAATGCAACTACCAAGGCTTTAAAAGTATAAACAAAACACTGGGGATCATTTTTAGTCTCCATATTACAAAATCTATATAGAGGCAATGGAGAAAGTGCAAAAAAAATTACCAGGATAATATCAGAACTGAGAGATTGTACCTGTCAGGAAACATTAAACAGGCTGGGCCTCTTTTCATGAGAAAAGCAAAGGCTGAGGAGTGACTTGATAGGGGTCTTTGATTATGGAAGGTTTTGACAGGGTAGATGTTGAGATGATGTGAGAGAGTCCAAAATAGGGGCCATCAATGTAAGATAGTCACTAATAAATCCAATAGGGAATTCAGGAGAAACTTCTTTCCCCAGAGAGTGATGAGAATGTGGAACTTGCTACTTCATGGAGCTGTTGAGGTGAATATCACAGAGGCATTTAAGGGCAAGCTAGATAAGTATCTGAGGGAGAAAGGAATAGAAGGATGTGTTGATAAGGTTAAATGAAGACGGCTTGTACTCAGCATAGACACCAGCATGGACTTTCTGGGCTGAATGGCCTTTTTCTGTGCTGTATATCCTATATAATACTACGAACTGTTCAAATTTTGATTCGGTCGAATGGCCATAACTAAACAATATTAATCTAAGATTTTTAGTGGCAAAACAAAGGCGATTAGGAGATTTCAAATGACCCTCCTCATAGTATTCGTCAACCTCTACCCAACTGCTAATTCTCTGTGGATCATTTTGAATCGTATGCATTCCCTCTTCTAACCTTGCTTTCTCACATAAACTTTGCATTTTCATTTGTCGCCAACTGCAAACGTCCCACGACCGTTCCTTGGGCACTTTGCAGGCCAGAACTTGTGCAACGGAAATGACTGTGCTGTCATGCATCATCACACTTTGTTTTCCATTATTTAATCAATCGATATTAATCTACACCTTTTATCCCAAGAGCAATCACTTTAGATATAACATTCTGATGATCTTTGAATTAAATACTTTCTGAAGGTCAGGATATACAATCTGCACTCATTGCATCGATGAGCAGAATTTGATTACATTTGGTCAGCCTGACTTGTCACAAACACCATGTTGTGCTGTAATTATTGTTTTCATCCTTATTAAAGCACTTGAAACGATTCCTGTTGTAATAGGATCCAATGTTCCTAACAATATCTCATGCTAATGTGTCTATAATTTCAAGATATGCTTTTAACCTTTAAAAAGACATTAAGTAATTTTCAATCTCCTAATTGCAACCCGATATTAAATAAACCGAAAATAAAATGCTGCAGATGCTGCAATTTGACTCACTAATATTCTTTAAGGCATTTCATCTGCTTCTGTTGTCTTACGAATATCCAAATTGTTTTTCATGATCATTAAGCTGATAAAGCTGTTAATAAGCAAACGCGATTCCTTGGCTTTATAAACAGAGGCATAGAGTACAAAAGCAAGGAAATGATGCTAACACCTACAACATCATTTTGCTTTTGTAGAAGCGATGGTAAAACCTTTATATATCAGTCAGCTGGAGTATTGTGTTCAATTCTGGGCACCACACTTCAAAAAGGATGTCAAGGCCTTGCACAGGGTGAAGAGGAGATTTAGTAGAATGGAACCATGGATGAGGGACTTCAATTAGATGGAGAGACTGAAGAAGCTAGGATTGTTCTCCTTAGAGCAGAGAAGAGAGATTTAAGAGAGGTTTAAGAGAGTGTTCAAAATTATGAGGGTTTTGCTCAAGTAAATAAGGAGAAACTGTTTCCACTAGCAGGAGAGGTGTTAGCCAGAGGACACAGATTTAAAGTTATTGGCAAAAAAACGGCAGGAGGGAGATGAGGAGAATTTTCTTTACGCAGTGAGTTGTTACGATCTGGAATGCACTTCCTGAAAGGGCTGTGGAAGCAGATTCAGAAAGAGAATTGAATACTTAATATAAATATTTACGATATGGAAAGATCAGGGGAGAGTGGGATCAATTGGATAGTTCTTTCAAAGAGCTAGCACAGGCCGAATGGCCTCCAGTGTTGTATGGTTCTATAATCCTATTTTCTTCCTAGAACCTAGAAGCAATTCCTAATCCTTCAGATACTGGCAACTGAATTCCACAATTTTGTATGGTGTAAACAGTCGTAGAATTATTTAAAATGTTCCCTTGTTATTATCCTCTCGCATTATATCACCTTTCTTATTTGCAAGAAACATTTTGTTTTTTTTTACCAATTTTCAGTAAATTTTGTGGTCATCAAGCTCAAGGGTATTATTTCGTGGGAATTGAAATCTTTCCATTTTTGACACCCATTATGAGCATCGACTACTTCTATGTCATGTGTCGCACAGTCATAATGCAGAACCTTCTATTATGTTTAAGTCCCAACTGCAAAACAGAAAATCCCAACCACTGTTGTGATATTTTTGTACTTGTCCCACGTCATCTATTCTATGATTTTTGTTATGATCCCGTTAACTTTTAAAAAGAGAAAGTCGAATTCCCAGTTATTATTGAAAAAATAACATCACAAGATTTCATATTTTAAACAAAAACCTTTACTGTACAAAAGTTAAACAAAGCAAACTTAAGCTAACAACACTACAATTTGGAAACACCTATACTATCAACTTAAAATCTTAACAGTACATGAAGACATACTTTAAACTCTAAATCTCAACAGAACACTCCTGTTTGACTGTTAGTTCCAACCCAAGAATTCCCCTATACATTTCAGGATCTTGGTGGTTTGGTTCACTTCTCATGGAACCAATCCAAAGTGTACCACTTAGGAATTCACTTCACTTTTCCTTAATTTCTCAACTGTCCTCTGAGGTTTGAGATCTCCTGGGGATTCTCCCTCCAGCATCTGGCCAGGCAAATCCTCCAGTTCTCTTCCAACACCTCATGAAACTGGACTTCCCAGATTGAGCATGGACCTTACTCAAAACAGAAACACCCCTGGTTCCTGATGGCCTCTTTGCTCCTGCGTCCAGCTGCTTTCAAAAAGCCAACTGACTGTCTGCGTCAGCAAACACAGAGATAAGAAAAATCTGACCAAAGGCATCTCTCTGCATCATCTATCGCCATAGCAATGTAGTACATATGGGATATCTCAGCGATCAGTTTAAACTAATTACCTCCAACTCCAAATATCTCTTTGATTTCTGATACTCACATGAATAATTGATATTGCCAACAATGACAGAGCAATCCCTTCCAGACTTTCTGATTCCATTTCCCCAATTAAATGAGTCCACCTGCTGTTTCTCACCTCTTAACCCTGTCTCTGTAAGCATGGAGAAATCTTTGCCTTTAAATCTTGGGTGGCCTGCAACCTTTTGAAATTCTTACAGCTAAACATTTAATTGCCCCAAACTAAAAATAACCTCTAAAATACTAATACGAACATGAATTAAATGATCATAATACTCATTTGATTGAGATCATGAAGATTTGTCCCCAGTTCATGGCAATTTTATGTCAATAGCCAACAACTACTAGGAAGTAGATTAAGAATTCTCATTCAGTCTTTACAGATGATAGAAGCCCCAATATTCCTCAACCAAGCACCCAATGTATGTCTGTTTCAGGAGCACCAGTCAGAGGAAAAGATCTGGAGACCTGTTCTGTTGGGTTTCCATCTGAGTGTCTATTGACACTCCTGTGTCAGCCAATGAGTTGCATTGTGTCAGCCACTGGTGAGGGTGGGGTCGAACATAAGGCAGGACTCACAGCAAACAGTCTATTTTACAGCAAACAAAGTCAATTAACTCAGCAAACAAGTTCTGTTTAAACAGAAAATAGTCAACAGACTGTACTTAAAAAAAAGGAACTGAAGCAAGCAGAACTCATGACGGAAACTGCAGGTTAAAGGTTCGGCACAACATCGTGGGCCGAAGGGCCTGTACTGTGCTGTACTGTTCTATGTTCTATGTTCTAACTTCTCCCAATAAAAGCAGGTGATTTCTCTGGCAAAATGCAGTGAATGGAGGATAGTTCCACAATGCAAATTGTGTATGTAAAATCAATCTCAGTCACTGACAGCAGTTTGGGCTCCAGGTGTGATTAATGGGGGAATTATCCAGTTGTCTCCATTCTGGCTGGGAACAGCGCTATTATTATATGCTAAAATAAAAGCAAAATAATGCGGATGCTAGAAATCGGAAATAAAAACAAGAAATGCTGGAAATCCTCAGCGGGTCTGGCAGCATCTGTGGAGAGAGAAGCAGAGTTAACGTTTCAGGTCAGTGACCCTTCATCAGAACTGATGACATTGATAATGGGAACTGATAACGGGATCATAACGTTATATGCAGTGGTTTCCCTCTATTTTGTCTTTGAGAAACATTTCCTGGGTAATATCTAATGTGGACAAAGAATGACCACCCAAAACAGGCAGCAGCTCTTCAATTTTATTTAACTGTTTGTTCTATAAATATTCTGAAGAAGGGTCACTGACCTGAAACGTTAACTCTGCTTCTCTCTCCACAGATGCTGCCAAACCTGCTGAGTATTTCAAGCGTTTCTTGCTTTTATTTCAGATGTCCAGCATCTGCAGTATTTTGCTTTTATTCTATAAACCATGAACGTTTCAGACTTGTTTGCATCAGTGGAATACAAACTTCAGCATAGATTTGTTCAAAAAGTAAATGGCAATGCAAGATTAGTAACTTGGAGGTTTTACTTGATTACTCTGCAGCGTCAGGAAGAAATATCATTCCATGTCATCTTTCTGGAAGTTTTATCAATGATTGTTCACCCCGGTCAAAAAATTAAATAATTTAAGCCGAGCTTGTGAGAGTGCAATTTATACGTGTTCTGTGGAGTGAACTTGGCCTTTTTCTGTTTCTTATATTAGGCAAAGGCAAAATATAACAAATGCTGAAAGCTGAACTAAAGCCAGGTGATGTGAAACTTGGCAAGTAGCAGATAGTGATGAGGTTAGTTCTAAGTTTCAGGATGATATAGACAGGATGGTGAAATGGGCAGAAACATGGCAGATAGAGGATAATGCAGAGAAATGTGAAGGAATGCACTTTTGGTGGACTGCTATGGAAAGACCATCTACTATAAATGGCACAATTTTGTAAAGTGTAGCTGAGCAGAGACACCTTGGTGTCTGTGCATACAAATGCTTAAAGGTAGAAGGATAAGTTGACGAGGTGGTTAAAAAACATATGGATTATTAGGGTTTCTAAATAGAGGACTAGAATATAAAAGCAAAGAGATTATACTAGAACTTTATAAATCACTGGTTAGGTCTCAGTTGGAATACTGTGGACCATTCCAGGGAACTACACTGGAATATACTTAACCTGTGGCCTCTCCATCTCCTGTTTAGATAGTTGTATTGACAATGGGAAATATTTAATGCCTCTATCAGCATTCAAATCCTATAAATTATTCACAGCCTCACTGCTGTCTGCAACTCTGCTATGTTTCCAATGCATATGTCGCTAAAGACATTAGTGGAAAAAAGACCCCAAATGAGATAGATTTTTTGATTTTTGATTTAGAGATACAGCACTGAAACAGGCCCTTCGGCCCACCGAGTCAGTGCCGACCATTAACCACCCATTTATACTAATCCTACACTAATTCTATATTCCTACCACATCCTCACCTGTCCCTATATTCCCCTACCACCTACCTATACTAGGGGCAATTTATAATGTCCAATTTACCTATCAACCTGCAAGTCTTTTTGGCTGTGGGAGGAAACCAGAGCACCCGGAGGAAACCCACGCAGACACAGGGAGAACTTGCAAACTCCACACAGGCAGTACCCGGAATTGAACCCGGGTCGCTGGAGCTGTGAGGCTGCGGTGCTAACCACTGCACCACTGTGCCGCCATTTTGTGGCCATTACTGTTATTGTTCTACTTTGGCATTTTTCTTCCATTTAATCCAGGCAAGGCTTTCATTCGATGTCATCTGAGAAAATAATTGCCACAAACCTGACTGGCATGAAATACTACACATTTGTTCTGTTAATTTCTTACCGGAAAAGTAGGCGAGCTCTAGACAACAGTGAGGCACTAGATAATTTATGTAATTGAAATGTGGATCAAGATACTGGATAATTGCATTTTTTTGACTTGATAAAGTAGTGTTAACTAACAGATTTGGAAAGAACCGATGATTGTTGCTTGCACTTTTTGATGTAATGTACGGGATAGTTGTGATAATAATTATATTTCACACTTACCTGATAGTTTTCATTCTGAACAGGTTGCATCCTTTATGTCCGAAAGTTTGAAATTAATCAAGAGTTTAGATTGCGTAACTTTTTTTTCTGGCACTCTTGGGCTCCATTGAGTACTGATGCTTATTGCATTTTTTCCATTGCAGATACTTTTAAAGGCCATTGATGTACTTGCAGTAATATTTCTCATTGAGGAGTTTTAGATTGTTTGCTAGCATTACTGAAATCATAATTCTATCCTTCTTCCAACTTCTCGGACTGTGCTCATTAAAATGCTCATCCTTGTGTTCAAACTCCTCAATGATCTCATCCCTTCTTAGCTCTTTTGTTATTTTATTCATTTGTGGGATGTAGCAATGCAAGTATTTGTTTCCCATCCCTAATTGCCCCTGAGAAGGTTGTGGTGAGCCGCCTGCTTGAACTGCTGCAGTCCTTGCGATGTAGGTACACGCACACTGTTGTCAGGGAGGGCGTTCCAGGATTTTGACCCAGCGACAGTGAAGGGACAACGATATAGTTCCAAGTCATGATGGTGTAAGAAGTGGAGTGGAAATTGCAGGTGATGATGTTTTCATGCATCTGCTGCCTTGGTCCTTCTAGATAGTAGAGGTCATGGGTTTGGAAGGTGCTGTCAAAGGAGCCTTGGTGAGTTGCTGCATTGCATGCTGCCTCTGTGCACCGGAGGTGGAGGGAGTGAATGTTTAAGGTAGTGGATGGGGTGCCAATCAAGCGGGCTGGTTTGTCCTGGCTGGTGTTAAGTTTCTTGAGTGTTGTTGGAGCTGCACACATCCAGGCAAGTGGAGAGTATTCCATCACACTCCTGACTTGTGCCTTGTAGATGGTGTTCAAGGAGTCAGGAGGTGAGTTACGCGCTGCAAAATTACCAGCCTCTGACCTGCTCTTGCAGCCACAGTATTTATATGGCTGGTCCAGTTAAGTTGGAGGGTGAGCGTGTACTGCAGGGGGAGGGGGTGTCCATGGAGTTGGAGTTTTTCCCGGTGGGGTGTCCTCCGTGGGCCACAGAGGAGGGAACCCACCCCTCCCTACAAGCCTGCAGGGAGGATGTTTTTCGCCAGGTGCTCCAGTTTCCTCCCACAGCCAAAGACTTGCAGGTTGATAGGTAAATTGGCCATTATAAATTGCCCCTAGTATAGGTGGGTGGTAGGGGAATTGAGGGAAGGTGGGGATGTGAGAGGGTAATGGGATTAATGTAGGATTAGTATAAATGGGTGGTTGATGGTCGGCACAGACTCGGTGGGCCGAAAGGCCTGTTTCAGTGCTGTATCGCTAAATTAAAAAAAAATATATTACTGGGGGGCCAATAAAATCCAGCCCAGAATGTGAAACAGTCCTCAGAGATGCTGATTCAGAACAGTACCACATGCTGCACAAACACCTACATTTGGCATACTGCATTGCACTAGCACTTTGGATGGCACCCATTAACCATCTTGACCGTTTAGCTTATATAACATAATAAAATATCCCAAGGTGCTTCACAAAGGCATAATTGAACAAAATATGACACTGAGCCACATAAGGAGATATTAGTGCAGGCAACCAAAAGCTTGGTCAAAGAGTTAGGTTCTAAAGAGCATCTTAAAAGATGAAAGTGAGCTGGAGAGACAGAGAGCTTTAGGGAGGGAATTCTAGAGCATATGGTCCAGGCAGCTGAAGGCACAGCCACCAATGGTGGAGTAATTAATATTAGGGATGCTCAAGAGGCCAGAATTAGAGGAATGCAAATATCTTAGAGGGTTGTGGGGTTGGAGATGATTACAGAGATAGGGAGGGCAAAGCCATGGAGGGATTTGAAAACGAATACAAAAACAAAATATTGTGAATGCTGAAAATCTGAAGCAAAAACAGAAAATGTTGGAAATACTCAGGAGGTCAGGCAGCATCTGTGGAGAGAGAAACCGCATTCACATTTCAGGTCTGTGTGACCGGCTGCGGATTTCCAACATTTTCTGTTTTTGCTGTTGTTGAAAATTTTAAAATCGAGGTGCTTCTCAACTGGGAGCCAGTGTGGGTCAGAGAGCACAGGGATGATGGGTGAACGGGATTAGGACACCAGCAGTTTTGGATGACTTCAAGTTTGTAGAGGGTAGAATGTGGAAGACCAGCAGGAACGTATTAGAATAGTGCAGTCTAGAGGTAACAAAGTCATGAATGAGGGTTTCAACAGCAGAAGGATTGAGGCAGGGTGGAGTTGGGCCCTGTTACAGAGAAAGAAGCAGCCTTAATGATGGCACAACTACGTGGTTGAAAGTTCATCTCAGGGTCAAGTCTGACCCCATGCCCTCCAAGGCCAATTTCTTCTTCCTGAGCTGCAGTGACCAGAACTGAATACAGTTACTCCAGTTGAGATTTTAACCAGAGCTTTATATAACAGCCGCATAACTTCCACCCCTTGGTCCCTCAGCCCCCTTGAGATAAAGGTCAACATTCAATTAGCATTTTTAAATGATTTTATGTACCTGTACATTTGCTTTTAATGATTTCTGTTCTTGGATCACTAAATCTCTCTTCTGCTCGACAGTTCCTAGCTTCTCACCATTTATCACTTTTTAATTCTCTTCAGCCTTCATGCTTGGTACAAGATAATCAGAGTTGACAGAGTCTGAACATTTCAAAAAAAGTTTTCCGAATATTTCTCACACTGATTGGCCACTTCCTTTTTAGTATCACTTGCATGCAATTTCTTTGACATATACCTGAAAATGTCCAACAATCTTACGACACCATGCATCATAATTTCAAAGAACTTTTGAAAAAATCCTTTGAAACAAAGGCATTAAACATCAGGAATGAGCTCTGCAGAGAGAATAAGTTTGAAGATGTAATATTTGCAGGCACCTTGACTTCCAGTCTTAGTGAAATTAGCAACATCTGCTCAATTATCAGCTTTGTTCAAGCTGCTCTAATGCAAAGGTGATCTTAATTTAGAAATTGGAAGGAGGATCCCTCCCTCTTAAGTTGACACTGAACTAAATTAATTTACACTCTTCAGCTGGCACAGTCTAATTTTGAACACCTGCAAATTTCTCGCTCCAAATCACAACTTACTGTGTTTCAGTAAACAAAAGTATTTTTAAGTTACTGGTAAGCATGCAAAGAATTTTTGGATCTGACATGTGTCAGCCAAGAGCCCCTGAATACATGGGTTTGGTGAACTGGAGACACAGTAAATTCACTGAAACTAGACTCCTTTCTAATATTTCACTTCCCATAAGATCAGCGTGATAAGTGCATGAGGGAGAAAGGAATATAGGAATATACTGATACGGTGAGATGGAGGGGTGGGAGGAGAATCATGTGAGCATAAACACCAGCATGGACCAGTCGGGCCAAATGGCATGTTTCAGTGCTGTACATAGAGTTATTTATGGCACAGAAGGAGGCCATTAGGCCCATCGAGTCCGTGCCGGCTCTCCAAAGAGCTATCCCATCAGTCCCACTTCTCCACTCGATCCCCGTAGCCCTGCAAATCTATTTCCCTTAAGTGGTCATCCAACTTCCTCTTGAAGTCATTCATTGTCTGTGCTTCCACCACCCTTGTCGGCAGCGAGTTCCAGCTCATTACAACTCACTGCATAAAAAAGTTCTTCCTCACATTCCCCCTGAATCTTTTGCTCAAAACTTTCAATCTGTGTCCCCTAGTCCTTGTAGTTAATGAGAAGAGTTTTTCCTTGTCTAACTGTCATAATCTTGTATACCTCTATGAAATCTCCCCTCAATCTCCTTTGTTCAAAGGAGAACAAACCCAGCTTTTCTAACCTAACTTTGCAACTAAAATCTTCCATCCCTGGAACCCTTCTGGTAAATCTCCTCTGCATCCTCTCAATGACCCTCACATATTTCCTGAAGTGTGGTGACCAGAACAGGGTGTAATACTCCAGTTGTGGCCTAACCAGAGCTTTATAAAGGTTCAGCATAACGTCCCTGCTTTTGTACTCAATACCTCTACTTATGAAGCCCAAGATCCCATATGTTTTACTAACCACTCTCTCAAAATGTTCTGCCACCTTCAAAGATCGATGTACATGCAACCCCAGGTCTCTCTGTTCCTGCACACTCTTTAGAACTGTGCCATTAAGTCTGCCTCTCCCTATCCCTTCTGCCAAAATGCATCACTTCACACTCGTCAGTATTAAATTCCATCTGCCACCTCTCTGTCCATACTACTAGCCTATCTATGTCCTGTTGCAGGCAGTTCATATCATCCTCACTGTTGGCCACACCTCCAAGTTTGGTGTCATCGGCAAATTTTGAAATTCTTCTGTATCCCAAGATCCAAGCTATTTATATATAGCAAAAAAAAGAAGTGGTCCCAGCATTGACCTTGGAGAACACCACTGTCTACCACCCTCCAGTCTGTAAAACAACCATTGACCATGACTCGCTGTTTCCTGTCCGTAAGCCAATTTTTCATCCCGTTGGACGCTGACTTTCCTATTCCATGAATCTCAATTTTCTTAACCAGCTTTTTATGTGGTACCTTATCTCATGCTTTCTTAAACAATATCCACTGCATTCCCTTCATCAACCTTCTCTGTTACTTCATCTCAAAATTCAGTTGGATTATTGCACACTTTGCAATACTTTGTAACAAGGCTATTTGAACGACCTTTATTACTTTCATTACAGAAGGTGAATTACCCATGACCCCAGCCAAAATATCTTGATATCACCCTGGACATATATCACCTATCGGCCTCATCTCATCAACACTGGATAAAACGTAAAAACCAGGGTGAACCTGGTCTGGAAACTCACTGATACATCATGGTGGAGCACAGCCAGAGCACTTTGCACTGCAACAGCGGCCCTAGTCTACTCTGCAGCAGAATGCCGCTCTGTCTCATGGTCCTGCAGTCACTACATGAAGATTGTGGATGTGCAGCTAAATGCCACCATGAGGACAGTGTCAGGGATTCTTAAATCCATTCCAACCGAGTGGCTCTTGGTGCTGGCCCATTTCGTCCCATCTGCCATTTGCCGAGATGTCATTGTGCTCCGAGAGATGGGAAAAATCATGAGAAACATCAACCTCCCCATTCACACTTGAAAGACCCACCACAAATGTGCTTAAAATCAGGCTAACCGTCCTGGGAAAGAGCAGCTAATGGTCATGCAGTCGGTGTCAACCCACTATCCAGATGAATGGAAACGTGGAAAGCATGCAGCATAGAGAACCAACAACTCATCACTGCCTCAACAGCAGAGGTCACTGGCTTCAACCTCCCTCCAAGGCAGTAGATGACACTTCAGCAGCATGGTTGATGCAGCCACCTGCTCCTCAAGGGAATGATGAGGGACGATCCAAAGTGCGATTGTGGCCGTGAGTTTCAGACATTACATCAACTTGATAGCCAAAATAGACATCCCATAATCAGCTATTCCCATCATACGAAGGTCGTCGTGTTGCCCTGTTGTCACTAAAGGCCAGCTACCCAACCCGAACATGTGTCAGGTTCGGGTCGGGTCGCTCTTCCGGGTCCAGCATTCAGGCTCAGATCGGGTCGGGCCGGGTCGGACAAGCTCTATCACCACCTCCGGTAAGTGGCTCCAATATTAATGTACTTTTTGGACTTGAAAGGTGGTTTTGTTACAGTTTAGAGATACAGCACTGAAACAGGCCCTTCGGCCCACCGAGTCTGTGCCGACATCAACCACCCATTTATACTAATCCTACACTAATCCCATATTCCTACCACATCCCCACCTGTCCCTATATTTCCCTACCACCTACCTATACTGGGGGCAATTTATAATGGCCAATTTACCTACCAACCTGCAAGTCTTTTGGCTTGTGGGAGGAAACCGGAGCACCCGGAGAAAACCCACGCAGACACAGGGAGAACTTGCAAACTCCACACAGGCAGGACCCAGAATTGAACCCGGGTCGCTGGAGTTGTGAGGCTGCAGTGCTAACCACTGCACCACTGTGCCGCCCTTGTGCAGATAAGCAACAAAGTGAAAAACGGAAGGTAGGTTAACTGATGGTTGGGTCGGATCGGGTCGGGTGCGGGAAAAAAGTGGAAGGACTCGGGCCGGGTCAGGCTCGGGGTTGGATATGGTTCTGTTGGGCTTGGGTTGGGTTTCATTTGCAGACCCGAGCAGGCCTTTAGTTGTCAACGCTTAGCTGTAAGTAATTTCGCGCAACCTTCCATTTGTTACGAAGTGCTTCTGTTTTTGGTAAAAATATTTTTTTGAGAATGCAGTCAAACTGAAGAAATGTTGGACCAGTTTTTCTTTCAAGAGGGTCATCAAGAGAATACAGAAAGGACTTGTTTGACAACATCATTTACTGGTTGTCACATGACACACATTAAAAATGGAACAGAAACTTTGGTAACAGGGGAAGATGTGTGCAGAGAAGTGATAGATCAGAAGGTGGACTTTGTTTCTGGCTTCACTTTTAAATTGTTTGGAGTTGGGAATGAACTGTTTAAAAGGGTTGGAGTTTTAAAAAAAACTGAAAGTCAGAACCTCAGCTCAGCCAAGCCTGTTCCATCTCCCTGAGAAGTCCACTATGTCAAGTCATCTTGTCTCCTGTCTTTGAAGAAAAGTCTGCTAAATTAATTCTTAATGCCACTTGAAAAGAACTGTCCTAAAAGATCACAGTGACCCATCTACGTGTACTCAGAGGCCAGACTGTATGCCAGTTTTGGAACATGACTTATCTCATCTACTGTTTTCTTCAAGAATGAGCAAGTATTCAATCCAAGTTTTTTTTTGTCTGTAACAGTGCTCTAAACAAAAATCCCTTTTTTTTCCGGTTTGTATGTATCTGTGTGAGAGTGAGGGGCTAGGGTAAAAAGGGAACTTTAAAAGACTTGTTTTAAAATAACCTGATAATTTTGTTGTTCATTAAAGAAACCTTGTTAGTGTGTTTTATAGGAAAAATAGAGTATTTGATTGACCGTATTGGTAAGTGGAAAAATTTAAATTTATGTTGTGACCTGTGGAGAAGTGGAACTAGAAAGAAAAGTGCACTCCTCCCACCTCATCATAACACATTTTATTCAAAACTTTTACCTGAAGTTTTCTGAATAGACAATATTTTGTGAGTAAACCAGTCAAGTTGATGAGAACATATTGGCGTAATGGATATTTACGCTTGATTTCATATATCCTTGGCATTGTCAAGACCTGATTTATTTTGGCTATCGTGTGACTGAGAGGTCAGTGTGTATAAATCATCATCATGAAGCAAAAGTCACTTTTTGGTTGTTGGAAAAAAATGCGATGTTTTTACTTTAGGTTCAGTAGTCAGCCAGTCAATCAATCATTCACTTTGCTCTCGGTCAACATTCTTGGTCTTGTTTTGAACAGTCCTGCTCTCCTCTCACAGCATTGTTTCACTTATGTAGAGAACTATCATCCCACACATGAGCACACCCTGTCTCGCAATATAAATGTCATACAAAGAAATGCCATCAGTGCAATGACCAAAGGTTCACCCTTTTTTGATTTTATAATGAAATAATGTGAAGAAATGATGTATAGGTTTTCATGGTGTTATGACTGAGGCAGGAGCAGTGCACTGTTAATTCAGTCCCACTTCTCCACAGGTCACAGCATATCAATAAATTTTCCTACTTACCGAAACAGTCAATCATATACTCTATTTGTCCCCAGAATAAAGCACACCAGCCAGGTTTCTTTAATCAACAACAAAATTATTTGTTTATTATGAACCAAATCTTAACCAATAATGAAGTCAATATATATGTGAATTGAAATATTAAAGCCTCTTATTTTTATCCTAGCCCTCAGACACACACTCACATACACAAATGGTTAACTGGGAAAAAGGGATTTCTGTTTCCAGCCATTACAAAGAAATTGAAGGAATAAAAAAAAACTTATACTGAAGAGAAGATATGGAAGGAAGTCCTTTATTTTGGCAAGGTGTCCAAAAGTCGAATAGGTGGCTGCCACTAGGAATCTTTCATGGCGATATTGATGAACAGTCTATTTGAGTAAGCATTCAAAGAAATTCAACTGAAGAAGGCTTCACACAGGTCTTCCAGCAGCTGTGCGGCAAAAAAGGTTTCAGTTCTCACACATTCAATACACAGTTTTTAAAGATGCAAGGTTTCTGCAAACATTCTGAATTTCTTCAAAATACAGGAGGCAACCATACAACTTGATACAGGATTCTTCAAAGAGATGTAACAGTTGTCTGTATTTTCTTTTGATCTCCTGGCAGGTCCATAAACAAACTTTAACTGCCTCTTTTAGTTCAAAACCCTTTTAACAGTTCAAAATGAAACCATCTTTTTTTCAGGCAAGTCCTATGATACTCATAAATCATGTCTTGTCACAACAACCCCTTCGATGTTTACTTGAAATCACATGCTTTCTTGTTTACTTGTCAACCTTTAAAAAAAAACACCCACAAAGGCATTATGACTGAGGCAAGAGGAGTGCACTGTTAATTCAGTCCCACTTCTCCACAGATCACAGCATATCAATAAATTTTCCCACTTACTGAAACAGTCAATCTATTTGTCCCCAGAATAAAGCACACCAACCAATCGGGTGGCACAGTGGCGCAGTGGTTAGCACCACATCTCCAGCAACCCGGGTTCGGTTCTGGGTACTGCCTGTGCGGAGTTTGCAAGTTCTCCCTGTGAACGCATGGGTTTCTGCCGGGTGCTCCGGTTTCCTCCCACAGCCAAAGACTTGCAGGTTGATAGGTAAATTGTCCATTGTAAATTGCCCCTAGTGTAGGTAGGTGGTAGGAGAATTGAGGGAAGGTGGGGATGTGGTAGGGAATATGGGATTAATATAGGTTTAGTATAAATGGGTGGTTGATGGTCAGCACAGACTCGGTGGGCCGAAGGGCCTGTTTCAGTGCTGTATCTCTCTATGACTCTCTCTCTCTCTATCAAAGTTCAGCAATCTCCAGATGATTCAGTGTCCATGATATCCTTTATAGTTTTTAAAATATAGGTTCTCATGTTTTCACAGAAAAAAATGGAAACCCATGTAACAATGGTGTGGAAAGAAACCAGTGGAGGCACTTTAATGAAATAGAAGCTAACAATCAGAGATCTTGAGAGTTCAGCTGTATTATTGACTCCTTCAGGATCACCAAAACAAGCTTGCAGTCAAAATATAATAATAGGAACAGGAACAGGCCATTTAGCCTCACAATCCAGCTCTGCTATTCAATTAAATCATGGCTGATGTGCACCTCAACTCCATTTACACAACGTGGCTCCATATCCCCTGATATACTTACCTCACAAGCTATTGTACAAAATAAATATATAAGACAGAACATTTCTACCAGCTTAGTTCTACCTAGAACTTGTCACTACCTAGAACTGTACTCCAGGGAGAATGTTGTCCCTGAGACTGCCCTCAATGCAGCCCAGCCTCTACCAGTTATGGATGAGCTGGACGTACAGCCAACAAAATCGGAACTCAGTGATGCCATTGATTCTCTAGCCAGTGGAAAAACCCCTGGGAAGGACAGCATTACCCCTGAAATAATCAAGAGTGCCAAGCCTGCTATACTCTCAGCACTACATGAACTGCTTTGCCTGTGCTGGGACGAGGGAGCAGTACCCCAGGACATGCGCGATGCCAATATCATCACCCTCTATAAAAACAAAGGTGACCGCGGTGACTGCAACAACTACCGTGGAATCTCTCTGCTCAGCATAGTGGGGAAAGTCTTTGCTCGAGTCGCTTTAAACAGGCTCCTGAAGCTGGCCGAGCGCGTCTACCCTGAGGCACAGTGTGGCTTTCGAGCAGAGAGATCGACCATTGACATGCTGTTCTCCCTTCGTCAGATACAGGAGAAATGCCGCGAACAACAGATGCCCCTCTACATTGCTTTCATTGATCTCACCAAAGCCTTTGACCTCGTCAGCAGACGTGGTCTCTTCAGACTACTAGAAAAGATTGGATGTCCACCAAAGCTACTAAGTATCATCACCTCATTCCATGACAATATGAAAGGCACAATTCAACATGGCGGCACCTCATCAGACCCCTTTCCTATCATGAGTGGCGTGAAACAGGGCTGTGTTCTCGCACCCACAATTTTTGGGATTTTGTTCTCCCTGCTGCTCTCACATGCGTTCAAGTCTTCAGAAGAAGGAATTTTCCTCCACACAAGATCAGGGGGCAGGTTGTTCAACCTTGCCCATCTAAGAGCGAGGTCCAAAGTACGGAAAGTCCTCATCAGGGAACTCCTCTTTGCTGACGATGCTGCTTTAACATCTCACACTGAAGAGTGTCTGCAGAGTCTCATCGACAGGTTTGCGGCTGCCTGCAACGAATTTGGCCTAACCATCAGCCTCAAGAAAACGAACATCATGGGACAGGATGTCAGAAATGCTCCATCCATCAATATTGGCAACCACGCTCTGGAGGTGGTTCAAGAGTTCACCTACCTAGGCTCAACTATCACCAGTAACCTGTCTCTAGATGCAGAAATCAACAAGCGCATGGGAAAGGTTTCCACTGCTATGTCCAGACTGGCCAAGAGAGTGTGGGAAAATGGCGCACTGACACGGAACACAAAAGTCCGAGTGTATCAGGCCTGTGTCCTCAGTACCTTGCTCTAAGGTAGCGAGGCCTGGATAACGTATGTCAGCCAAGAGCGACGTCTCAATTCATTCCATCTTCGCTGCCTCCGGAGAATACTTGGCATCAGGTGGCAGGACCGTATCTCCAACACAGAAGTCCTCGAGGCGGCCAACATCCCCAGCTTATACACACTACTGAGTCAGCGGCGCTTGAGATGGCTTGGCCATGTGAGCCACATGGAAGATGGCAGGATCCCCAAAGACACATTGTACAGCGAGCTCGCCACTGGTATCAGACCCACCGGCCGTCCATGTCTCCGCTTTAAAGACCTCTGCAAACGCGACATGAAGTCCTGTGACATTGATCACAAGTCGTGGGAGTCAGTTGCCAGCGATCGCCAGAGCTGGCGGGCAGCCATAAAGGCGGGGCTAAAGTGTGGCGAGTCGAAGAGACTTAGCAGTTGGCAGGAAAAAAGACAGAAGCGCAAGGGGAGAGCCAACTGTGTAACAGCCCCGACAAACAAATTTTTCTGCAGCACCTGTGGAAGAGCCTGTCACTCTAGAATTGGCCTTTATAGCCACTCCAGGCGCTGCTTCACAAACCACTGACCACCTCCAGGCACGTATCCATTGTCTCTCAAGATAAGGAGGCCAAAGAAGAAGAGTTTTGCCACAAACATGGGAAGGCACACAGGGAGAGGATGAGGCCATTCAGCCCCTCAAGTCTGTTTGCCATTTGATTAGATCATAGCTGATCTGTACCTTAACTCCATTTTTTCGCCTTGGCTCTGTAACACATATTACCATTGCTCAACAAAAATCTGGCAATCTCATTTATGAAATTTTCAATTTAAGCACCCCACAACCCCAAACCTCAACAGCTTATTTAGGGGAGAAAGTTTCAGGTTTCCACTACCATTTTGTGTGAATATACAACCCAATTATGTTCACAGTTAAAAAGTAATCCATTTTAAATGCTTATAAACTTTCAAACCCTGTAGCGATAAATAATAGGCGCATCAAATGAAACAGATTATTGAAACAAAGGCACAATGATGATTTAATGAAAAATGTTTGGTTAAAATAAAGTGCCATGTTTTCATAAAGCTGAAATAACTGCTTAAACCCTGCATATCTCCGATGAAAGGTATCCCAATACTGCCATATGTTCAGATGAGCACAAAACAATTAAAGTGAGATGAGTCTAAGCAGAGAAAATGAATAATGATAATTGCAGGTTAATGAGCACAAAGGTTTGCTTCTTGCTTCTTTAAATGGTAAGTGTCTGAGTATTCCAACATTTTAACATTAACAAATAGCACCAGGAATCTTTAATCACTCAGATGCTATGGAGCAGCCAGATGTATTTAATTCCCTGTTTGATTAAAAATTTCCAAGCTGAGATTTTTCCTCGGCAAGATGATATTTTAAGAGTTTGAAAGCAAGGCACAAAATGTTTAACAGTAATAGTGCATCAGTGAACAAGGTCAGATCAGGCGAAAATGGTTAAAAAGTTAAAATTAAAGGCCCTTCATCTGAACACATGGCACATTCATAACAAGGTAGATGAATTAATGGCACAAATAGAGATAAATGAATTTGATCTGATAGCCATTACAGAGATGTGGTTGCAAGGTGACCAAGGTTAGGAAACAGATATTCCAGGGCACTTCGAAAAGACAGACTAAATGGAAAAGGGGGTGTGGTGGGTGGGGGCAGCCCTGAGAATAAATGATGACATAAGGACAGTAGTGAGAAAGGATCTTGGCTTGGTAGAGTAGGAAGTAGAATCAGTACGGGTAGAGATAAGAAATAATCAGGGTCAGAAAGTGCTAGTGGGAGCAGTTTATAGGCCCCCTAACAGTAGCTATCAACATCCTGGGGGTTATCATTGACCAGAAACTGAACTGGAGTAGTCATATAAATACCGTGGCTGCAAGAGTAGGTCAGAGGCTGGGAATTCTGCAAAGAGTAACTCACCTCTTGGCTCCCCAAAGCCTGTCCGCCATCTATAAGGCACAAGTCAGGAGTGTGATGGAATACTCTCCACTTGCCTGGATGGGTGTAGCTCCAACAACACTCAAGAAGCTCAACACCATCCAAGACAAAGTAATCCGCTTGATTGGTACCCCATCTACAAACATTCACTCCCTCCAAAACCGACACAGTGGCAACAGTGTGTACCATCTACAAGATGCACTGCAGCAATGCACCAAGGCTCCTTAGACAGCACCTTCGAAACCCATGACCTCTACCACCTAGAAGGACAAGGGCAGCTGATGCATGGAAACACCAGCACCTGCAAGTTCCCCTCCAAGTCACACACCATCCTGACTTAGAACTATATCGCCTTTCATTCACTGTCGCTGGGTCAAGGTCATGGAACTCCCTCCCTAGCAGCACTGTGGATGTGCCTGCACAACATGGACTGCAGCGGTTCAAGAAGGCAGCTCACCACCACCTTCTCAAGGGCAATTAGGGATGGGAAATAAATGCTAGTGTAGCCAGCGACACCCACATCCCATGAATGAATAAAAAAATGTTGGTCAGTGTATTAATCAAGAAATAAGAGGAGCTTGTAACAAAGTTAATGCAATAATTGTGGTGGATTTTAATCTACATATAGACTGGACAAATCAAATTGGCAAAAGTAGTTCGGAGAATGAGTTCATGGAATGCATTCAAGACAGCTTCCTGCTAAAATATGTTGTGGAAAGAACCAGAGAAGAGGATGTGTTAGATCTGGTTTTGTGTAATGTGCCAGGATTAATTAGTAATCTCACAGTGAGGGATCCTCTGGGAAAGAGTGATCATAAGAAAAAAAAGATGAGAGAATTTCACATTGAGTTTGAGAGTGACGGATATACAACTGAAATTGAATTTAAATAAAGCCAATTACATGGTATGAGGGGTGAATCAGTTAAGTTAGACTGGAAAATTATATTAAAAGGTCTGATGGTAGATGAACAATTTAAAAAAAATAATTTTTAACCAGTCCACATTCCACAATGAAATAAAAACTCCCTGGGGAAAGGGATCCATCTGTAGCTAACTAAAGAGGTTAAGAATGGCATTAGATTATAAGGAGAGGCTTATGATGTTGCCAAGAGTGTCTTAAACCAGAGGATTGAGGATCAGGTAATAGACGGATTAGTGTTTAATTGGGTAAAAAGTTGGCTCAAGGACAGATAACTGCAAGTGTGAGGCAATGCGTTTTGGCAGAAGGAATAGGAAGAGGCAATATATACTAAATGGCACAGTTCCAAAGAGTGTGCAGGAACAGAGGGACCTGGGGGTATATCCGAACATATGAATTAGGAACAGGAGTAAGCTACTCGGTCCCTCAAGCCTGCATCAATCTTTGAAGGTGACAGGACATATTGAGAGAGTGGTTAGTAAAGCATATGGGATCTGGGCTTCATACAGAGGTATTGAGTACAAAAGCAGGGATGTTATGCTGAACCTTTATAAAGCTCTGGTTAGGCCCCAACTAGAGTATTGTATCCCGTTCTGGTCACCACACTTTAGGAATGATGTGAGGGTCCTTTAGAGGATGCAGAGGAGATTTACTAGAATGGTTCCAGGAATGCAGGATTTTAGTTACAAAGTAAGATTGGAAAAACTGGGATGATTCTCCTGACAGCAAAGGAGATTGAGGAGAGTTTTAATTAAAGTGTACATGATTATGATAGGCAAAGGTTAGTCAGACAAGGAAAAACTGTTCACATTAACCAATAGTACAAGGACTTGGGTGTTAAACACCAGAAAGCTTGTTATGGAAGAATAATGCTGGAGACTATCTTTACTCAGTTTCACATTTATTGTGCTGATTAAAAGGATTACAAACATGTAACCCCTCACACAAAACTCTTCCCCAGTCTCAGTGAGTGTCTGCTTATAAGTGCTCAACTAAGACCCCAATAAACACCCTTCACCTGCATATAATCAAGCCATTGACACACAATTAGCAAGTTAACATAGGGGACACAGATTGAAAGTTTTGGGCAAGGGATGCAGGGGGAAACCTTTTTTATGCACCATGTGGTAATGACCTGGAACTCGCTGTCCACAAGGGTGATGGAAGTGGAGACAATCAATGATTTCGAAAGGAAATTGGATGGGCACTTGAAGGAAATAAACATGTGGTGCTGCAGGGATCGAGTGGGGGAGTGAAACTGTCTGGTTTGCTTCATGGAGAGCCAGCATGGACTCAATGGGCCGAATGTCCTCCTTCTGTGCCGTAAATGACTCTATGACTCTTTAAGAGTTTTGGATACCAGCAAGGGATGACCAAAAAATGACAGAGGGGGAAAATAGAGTAAACTAGGCAGAAATATAAAAACAGATGGTAGGAACTTCTACAAGTACGTAAAAAGGAAGAGAGTAGTGAATGTAAACGTGGGTCCCTTAGAGGCTGAGACAGGAGAAATTTAATGGGGAATGAGGAAAGGACAGAGACACTAAAGAAGTATTTTGTGCTTGTCTTCACAGTAGAGGACATAAATTACATATGAAAAGTAGTGGGGAACCGACGGTCTAATGGGATTAAGGAATTTGAATAATTAATATTAGCTAAGAAGAAGTACGAGAGAAATTGATAGAATTAAAAGCTGCCAAATCCCCTGGACCTGATGGCCTATATCCTAGGGTTCTAAAAGAGGTGACTGCTGAGAAAGTGGATGCACTGGTTGTGATCTTCCAAAAGTCTCTAAGTTCTAGAATGGGCCCAATGGATTGGAAGTTAGCAAATGTAACCCAGCTATTCAAGAAAGGAGGGACTACAGGCCAGTTAGCCATCCTGACTTGAACTATATCAGAATTCTTTCACTTACGCTGTGTCAAACACCTGGAGCTCTCTCCCTAACAGCACTGTGAGAGTCCCTATATAACAGAAAGACGCACAACATAAGGGAGGGGGAGAAATACCTGGACATTATGTTCCGGAAGACAGTCACAGCTCTTAGAACACATCTGTTTTGGTCAGCAGTGAGGGACAGGAGGATGTGACCGTGAGTGAGGCAGTCAGTAGTGGAGGAGCCTCAGACTTTGCAATTGTCAAACAGGTTTGAGGTGCTCTCAACCTGTGTAGATGAAAGCAAGGTCTGCAAGGTGGATGAGCTGACTGGCCATGGCACTGTGGTACAGGAAGCCATTCAAGTGGGGGGAGCAAAGAGGAATGTAGTGGTAGTGGGGATAGTATAGTGAGGGGAATTGACACTGTTCTGTCCCGCTGAGAGCGCGAGTCCAGAAGACTGTGTTGTTTACCCAGTGCCAGGATTCAGGCCATCTGCTCAGGGCTGGACAGGAACTTAGAGTAGGAGGGGGAAGATCTAATTGTCGTGGTCCATGTAGGTACCAACGACATAGGTAGGATTAGCAAAGAGGTTCTGCTTAGACACTATGAGGAGCTAGGCACCAAATTGAAGAGCAGAAGCTCAAGGGTAATAATCTCTGGATCAAAAACTAGTGTGGGAGAGGTGGGTTTCAGTTCATGGGGTACTGGCATCAGTACTGGGGTAAGTGGGGGCTGTACCTTTGGGACGTCCGGCACCTCAACTATGCTGGGACCAGTGGGAAGTAGAGAGGGCTTTAAACTAAACAAGTGGGGTGAGGGAGCAAGCCTGGGTAGATGTAGCAAATTAAGGAGTAGAGTCAAGGCAGGAGTGCAGAATAGTAATAAGGGAAATGAAGTCAGAGAATGGCAGGAAGGGAGAGACAGAAAAAACCCAAGAACACACCAACAGTCAAGACTATATGTTACAAAGATAACAAAAAGACAAAACTAAAGGCTCTGTACCTGAATGCACATAGCATTCATAACAAAGTAGACAAACTGATAGTGCACATTGATGTAAATAAATATGATCTGATAGCCATTATGAAGACGTGGCTGCAGGATGACGAGGATTGGGTCGTGAATATTGAGGGGTATGTGACATTCAAGAAGTATAGGAAGCTAGGTAAAGGTGGAGGGGTAGCACTGATAATCAAGGATGGCATTGGTGCAATAGTTAAAGATGACCTTGGTTCCGGAGATCAAGATGAAGAATCGGTTTGGGTGGAGATGAGGAATAGTAGGGGTAAGAGGTCACTAGTGGGAGTGGTCTACAGGCCCCCAAACAGGAACCAGAATGTAAGACGAAGTTTGCAAGAAGAATTATTATGTGCTTGGGATAAAGGGATGGCAATAATCATGGGTTATTTTAATCTACAGATAAACTGGCAAAATCAGATTGGCAATAGTAGCTTGGATGACGAGTTCATTTAATGCATTTGATAAAGCTTCTTAGAGTAGCATGTTCTGGAACGAACCAGAGAGCAGGTTATATTAGCAAAATACTGCGGATGCTGGAAATCTGAAATAAAAACAAGAAATGCTGGAACCACTCTACATTGAGGAGACCAAGCGCAGACTGAGTGACAGCTTTGCGGAACACCTCCACTCAGTCTGCAAGCAGGACCCTGAGCTTCCCGTTGCTTGCCATTTCAACACTCCCCCCTGCTCTCATGCTCACATCTCTGTCCTGGGATTGCTGCAGTGTTCCAGTGAACATCAACGCAAGCTCGAGGAACAGCATCTCATCTACCGATTAGGCACACTACAGCCTGCCGGACTGAACATTGAGTTCAATCATTTCAGAGCATGACAGCCCCCCATTTTACTTTCATTTTTAGTTGTTTTTTCTTTTTTTCATTTTTACATTTTTTACAATCTTTTTTTTTTGCATTTATTTCATTTCATCTTAGTTTGTTCAGTTTGCTTACACACTTTTTTTTCATGTTTGCACTTGCTGCTGTTCAATCTTCAGTCCGTTAACACCTTATCTGTACTAATGCTTTGTATTTCAACACACCATTATCATATTGTTTGCCTTTGCTCCATGACCTTTTGGTCAGCTATGTGGCCTTGTCCAATCTACACCTTCTCCTTTGTTATCTCTTGCCCCACCCCCACCTCACTTGCTTATAACCTTTGACATTTCTAATATTTGTCAGTTCCGAAGAAGGGTCACTGACCCGAAACATTAACTCTGCTTCTCTTTCCACAGATGCTGCCAGACCTGCTGAGTGGTTACAGCATTTCTTGTTTTTATTATAGCAGGTTATATTAGACCTGGTATTGTGTAATGTGGCAGGATTAATTAATGACCTTGGAGTAAATGCGCCTCTCGGTAGCAGCGACCACAATATGATTCAATTTTACATCCAGTTTGAAAGAGAGAAGAGTGGGACTGAGAATAGTATTTTAAACTTGAATAAGGACAACTATGTGGGCATGAAAACTGACTGGGAGATATATCAATAGAGAAGCAATGGCAGACATTTAAGGGGATATTTCAGAATACTCAGGATATGTATATTCCTACTAGAAAGAACAATTCTAAGGGGAGGACGCACCATATGTGGTTAACTAAAGAAGTTAAGGAAAGCATTAAGTTAAGGAAAAAGTATATAATTGCACAAAGATGAGTGGCAGGTCAGATGATTGGTCAAAATATAGAATGGCAGAGAATGACTAAAAGGTTACTCAGGAGAAAGAAATTAGAAAGTGAAAGGAAGCTAGCTAGAAATGAAAAAATGGATAGCAAGAGTTTCTACAGGTATTTAAAAAGGAAAAGAGTAAGTAAAGTGAGTGTTGGTCCTCTAGAGAGTGAGAATGGGGAGTTAATAGTAGATAATAAGGAAATGGCGGATGAAATGAACAAATATTTTACTCTGTCTTCACCGTAGAAGATACAAAAAACATTTCAGTAATAGCTGGAAATCAGGAGGTGGAAGGAAGAGAGGAACTTGGTGAAATTACAATCACCAGGGAAGTGGTACTGAGCAAACTGATGGAGCTGCGGGCTGACAAGTCCTCCGGTCTTGATGAGCTTCATCCTAGGGTCATAAAAGAGGTGGCTAATGAGGTAGTAGATGAGTTGGTGTTAATTTTTCAAATTCACTAGATTCTGGAAAGGTTCCATCAGACTGGAAAGTAGCAAATATAACCCCTCTATTCAAGAAGGATGGAAGGCAGAAAACAGGCAATTATAGGCCAATTAGCTTGACATCTGTCATGGGGAAGATATTAGAATCGATCATTAAGGAGGTTATAGCTGGGCATTTAGAAAAACTCAAGGTAATCAGGAATAGTCAGCATGGTTATGTGAAAGGGAAATCATGTTTAACCAATTTATTGGAGTTCTTTGAAGGAGTGACATGTACTGTGGATAAAGTGTAGCCTGTTGACATATGTACTTGGATTTTCAGAAGGCATTTGACAAGGTGCCACATAAAAGTTTATTGCGCAAAGTAGGAGCTCAATGTGTAACATATTAGCATGGATAGAAGATTGGCTGGCTGGCTGGCAGAAAACAGAGAGTATGCATAAATGGGTAATTTTCTGATTGGCAGGATGTGACGAGTGGAGACCCGCAGAGGTCTGTGCTGGGGGCCTCAACTTTTTACAATTAATATCAATGACTTAGATGAGGGAAGCGAGGCATGGTAGCTAAATTTAGCAATATAGGATCACAGGAGCAGGAGTAGGCCATTCAGCCAATTGAGCCTGCTCCACCATTCAATACAATCATGGCTGATCATTGACTTCAATGCCCTTTCGCCACACTATCCCCATATCCGTTTATGCCATTGGTACTTAGAAATCTGTCAATCTCTAAACATACTCAATGACTGTGGTTCCACAGCTCTATGGGGTACAGAATTGTAAAGATTCACAACCCTCTGAGTTTCTCCTCATCACTGTCCTAAGTAGCTTCGCCCTTATTTTTAAATGGTGTTCCCTGTTTCTAGATTTCTAGATTTGCAGATGACACAAAGATAGGTAGGAAAGTATGTCGTGAAGAGGACATAAGGAGATTGCAAACTGATATAGATAGGTTGAGTGAGTGGGGAAAAATCTGGCAGATGGAGTATAATGTGGGAAAATGTGAACTTGTTCACTTTGGCAGGAAAAATAAAAAAGCAGAGTATTACTTAAATGGAGAACGACTGCAGAATTCCGAGGTGCAGAGGGACCTAGGTGTTCTAGTGCATGAGTCACAAAAATTTAGTATGCAGGTACAACAAGTAATAAAGAAGGCTAATGGAATGCTATCCTTTATTATGAGCGGAATTGAATATAAAAGTAAGGATGTTATGCTTCAATTATACAGGAAATTGGTGAGATCACATCGTGAATACTGTGTGCAGTTTTGATCTCCTTATTTAAGGAAGGATGTGAATGCGTTGTAAGCGGTTCAGAGGAGGTTTACTAGAATGAAACCTGGAATGAGTGGGTTGTCTGATGAGGAAAGGTTGGACAGACTGGGCTTGTTTTCACAGGAGTTTAGAAGAGTGAGGGGAGACTTGATTGAAGTTTATAGGATCCTGAACGGTCTTGACAAGGTGAATGTGGAAAGGATGTTTCCTCTAGTGGGTGAGTCCAGAACTAGGAGGCACTGTTTTAAAATTCAAAGTGACTCCTGACAGCGCAGTCCAGCGCTGATATCATCAGAGCGCTTCCAGCTTCGCACATTTGCAGAACGGACTCTTGCTCTCAGTATGGTGCTGTGCATACGCAGCCTACGCCAGCACCCGGCTTGCCAGGACTAATTCACACATGCACATGAAAACGTCATCCCAATCTGCAACATCTGCTCGCCGCTTGCTCCCCGCTTCACCCACCCCAATCCCCCCCGACCTTTCGACCACTCGCTCTCTGCTTCACCCACCCCCACCCCACTCCCCCCCGACCTTTCGACCACTCGCACTCCGCTTCACCCACCCCCACCCCAATCCCCCCCGACCTGTCGACCACTCGCTCTCCGCTTCACCCACCCCAACCCCAATCCCCCTAACCTGTCGATCACTCGCTCTCCGCTTCACACCCCCACCCCAATCCCCCTGACCTGTGGACCACTCGCTCTCCGCTTCACCCACCCCCACCCCAATCCCCCCGACCTGTGGACCACTCGCTCTCCACTTCACCCACCCCCACTCCCATCCCCCTGACCTGTCGGCCACTTGCTCCTTGCCTCGCCACTTCTTCCCCCTCTGCTCCCTGCCCCCTTCCGCGATCGCCGTCTCTCTTTGCTGCACGGAGGAAGCGGCGGAGAGAAAGAGTGACAAGATAAGCAGGGGAGGGGTGGGAGACTGTGAGTTGGCAGGGATGGAAGAAAACAGGTAGCAGAAGTGGGAGGGGGGTGCAGAAGCAGGAGAATGTGAGGAGCAGGAGCAGGAGTGAGCAGTAGAAGCAGGAGTGGGAGTGAGAAGCAGAAGCAGATTCTCTGTTTCAGAAGGTGGTGGAGGCGGGGTCTTTCAATATTTTTAAGGCAGAGGTAGATAGATTCTTGTTAGGCAAGGAAATCAATGATTATCGGGGGTTGATGGGAATGTGGAATTTGAAACACAAACAGATCAGTCAGCACTGAAACAGGCCCTTCGGCCCACTGAGTCTGCGCCGACCATCAACCACCCATTTATACCAATCCTACATTATTCCCATTTTCCCTCTCACATCCCCACCTTCCCTCAATTCTCCTACCACCTACCTACACTAGGGGCAATTTGTTTACAATGGCCAATTTATCTATCAACCCGCAAGTCTCTGGCATGTGGGAGGAAACCGGAGCACCCGAAGGAAACCCACACAGTCACAGGGAGAACTTGCAAACTCTGCACAGGCAGTACCCAGAACCGAACCCAGGTTGCTGGAGCTGTGATGCTGCGGTGTTAACCACTGCGCCACTGTCGCCCCCAGTTGTAATCTTATTGAATGGTGGAGCAGGCTAGAGGGGCCGAATGGCCTGCTTCTGCTCCTAATTCCTAAGTTTGTATGTTTGTATGATGAGAGAGGGAAACTGGGGAATTATAGACCCATTAGCCTAACATCTGTTGTCAGGAAATTGCTAGAATCTGTAATTAAGAATAGGACAACTGGACATTTTGAAAATTTTCAGCTGATCAGAGAGAGCCAGCATGGATTTGAGGAATTTGATTGAAGTTTGTGAAGAAGTGACTGAAGTAGTGGACAGAGGAATGAATATGGCTGTTGTATATGAACTTGCAGAAGGCATTGTATAAAGTCTCTCATAAGAGATTGTTAACACACGTTGAAGCTCGTGGAATTGCAGTTAATTAACTGACCTGGTTCGGAAATTGGCTGAACAGCAGGAGACAGGGAGTAGGGATAATGGGCAGGTACTGTAATTTGCAGGATGTGACTAGTGGCGTCCTGCAAGGATCGGTGTTGGGGCCTCAACTATTCACTGTATTCATTAACGACTTAGATAATGGGATAGAAAGCCACATATACAAATTTGCCGATGAGACAAAGACAGGCAGCATTGTCAGCAGTGTAGATGGAAGCATCAAATTATAAAGAGGTATTGTCAGACTAAGTGAATGGGCAAATGGATTTCAATGTAGATAATGTGAGGTCATTCACTTTGGACCTTAAAAGGATAGAACAGTGTACTTTATAAATGTTGCAAAGCTAGAAACAGTGTCAGTCCAAAAGAGAGGTGGGGGGTCCAGGTATGCAGATAATTAAAATGTTATGAACAGGACAGAAAATAATCAAAAAGCCGAATGGAATGCTGGCCTTTATATCCAGAGAATTAGAGTACAAAGGGTAGAAGTCATGTTTCAGCGATACAACATCCTGGTTATCCGCACCCGGAGTTACTGTGAGCAGTTCTGGGCATTACACATTAGGAAGGAGATATTGGACTTGGAGTGAGAGCAGCAGTGGAAAAACCCCCGGGGAAGGACAGCATTACCCCTGAAATAATCACGAGTGCCAAGCCTGCTATACTCTCAGCACTACATGAACTGCTTTGCCTGTGCTGGGATGAGGGAGCAGTACCACAGGACATGCGCGATGCCAATATCATCACCCTCTATAAGAACAAGGGTGACCGCAGTGATTGCAACAAGTACCGTGGAATCTCCCTGCTCAGCATAGTGGGGAAAGTCTTCGCTTGAGTCGTTTTAAACAGACTCCAGAAGCTGGCTGAGCGTGTCTACCCTGAGGCACAGTGTGCCTTTCGAGCAGAGAGATCCAACATTGACATGCTGTTCTCCCTTCTCCAGGAGAAATGCCATGAACAACAGATGCCCCTCGATGTTGCTTTCATTGATCTCACCAAAGTATTTGACCTCGTCAGCAGACGTGGTCTCTTCAGACTACGAGCAAAGATCGGATGTCCACCAAAGCTACTAAGTATCATCACCTCATTCCAAGACAATATGAAAGGCACAATTCAGCATAGTGGTGCCTCATCAGACCCCTTTCCTATCCTGAGTGGCGTGAAACAGGGCTGTGTTCTCGAACCTACACTGTTTGAGATTTTCTTCTCCCTGCTGCTCTCACATGCTTTCAAGTCTTCAGAAGAAGGAATTTTCCTCCACACAAGATCAGATGGCAGGTTGTTCAACCTTGCCCGTCTTAGAGCGAAGATCAAAGTACGGAAGGCCCTCATCAAGGAATTCCTCTTTGCTGATGATGCTGCATTAACATCTCACACTGAAGAGTGTCTGCAGAGACTCATCGACAGGATTGCAGCTGCCTGCAATGAATTTGGCCTAACCATTAGCCTCAAGAAAATGAACACCATGGGACAGGACATCAGTAATGCTCCATCCATCAATATCAGCGACCACACTCTGGAAGTGGTTCAAGAGTTCACCTACCTAGGCTCAACTTTCACCAGTAACCCTTCTCATGATGCAGAAATCAACAAGCGCATGGGAAAGGCGTCCACTGCTATGTCCAGACTGGCCAAGAGGGTGTGGGAAAATGGCGCACTAACACGGAACTCAAAAGTCCGAGTGTTTCAAGACTGTGTCCTCAGTGCCTTGCTCTATGGCAGCAAGTCCTGGACAACATATGTCAGCTAAGAGCAACGTCTCAACTCATTCCATCTTCACTGCCTCCGAAGAATCCTTGGCATCAGGTAGCAGGACTGTATCTCCAATGCAGAAGTCCTCGAGGCGGCCAACATCCCCAGCATATACAGCCTACTGAGCCAGTGGCGCTTGAGATGGCTTGGCCATGTGAGCCGCATGGAAGATGGCAGGACCCCCAAGGGCGCATTGTACAGTGAGCTCATCACTGGTATCAGATCCACCGGCTGTCCATGGCTCCGCTTTAAAGACATCTGCAAACGCGACATGAAGTCCTGTGACATTGACCACAATTCGTGGGAGTCAGTTGCCAGTGATCACCAGAGCTGGCGGGCAGCCATAAAGGCGGGGCTAAAGAGTGGCGAGTCCAAGAGACTTAGCAGTTGGCAGGAAAAAAGACAGAAGCACAAGGAGAGAGCCAACTGTGTAACAGCTCCGACAACCAATTTTATCTGCAGCACCTGTGGAAGAGTCTATCACTCTAGAATTGACCTTTATAGCCACTCCAGGCACTGCTTCACAAACCACTGACCACCTCTAGGCGCTTACCCATTGTCTCTCGAGACAAGGAGGCCAAAGAAGAAGGAGGGAGAACAATGTAGATTTACCAGAATGATACCTGGACTCCAAGGGTTAAGCTACGAAGAAAGATAGCACAAACTATGGTTGCATTCCCTGGAATTTAAAAGATTTAAAAGAATTTAAAAGGAGTGATTTGATCTGTGTTTTCAAGGGGAACAGATAAGGTAGATTGGGAGAAGCTATTTCCACTGATTAGGGAGTTTAGGACTACAGGGTATAGTCTAAAAATTACAGCCAGATATTTCAGGAATGATGTTGGGAAGCACTCAACGAGTGCTAGAAGTTTGGAATTCTCTTCCACAAATGGCAATTGATGCTATATCAATTGTTAATTCTAAATCTGAGATTGATAGATTTTTGTTAGCCAAAGGAATTAAGGAATATGGAGAAAAGGCAGGTATATGGATCTTATTGAACTGCAGAACAGGCTTGAGGGGCTAAGTGGACAACTCTTGTTCCGACATGGACTGCAGCGGTCAGGAAGGCAGCTCACCACCACCTGCTCAAAGGCAATTAGGGATGGGCAATAAATGCTGGCCTAGCCAGCGACACCCACATTCCATAAGCGAATAAAAATAATTCAGATTGGCAGGCTGTTACTAGAGAGGTAACGCAAGGATCAGGACTCAGCTATTTACAATCTATATTAATGATTTAGATCAGGGGACCAAGTATAGCGATGGATAAAGACATAAGGTAAAAATTGAGGGTAAGGAAAGAGGCATACAATAAATATATGGACCGTAATTTTACACCCCTCCTGGGAGCAGGCTAGGAGGCAGCAGGGAGCGTAAAATAGGGTGGGAAGTGGGGGTGCCATGCCTGTCCCCTATCCACCTCTACTGTTATTTTACCAGCGATGGGAGGTGGCAAGCAGCCCAGCCACCCTTTGGCCAATTGAGGCCCTTAAGTAGCCAATTAATTACTACTTACAAGCCTCTTCCTGCTGCCGCTGTTGGGTAGTTTGGCACCTGAGCAGGTCACCTAGTAATAAATGGTGTCCTGCTTGCTGGCTAGGGGAGGGGGGAGGGGGTGCCTCCTGATCAGGCAGCCTGTACCCCACAGAAGTTTCCCCCAGTAGCGTGGGCCACTCCCACTGAAACAAGCAAAGAACAAAGAACAGTACAGCAGAGGAACAGGCCATTCGGCCCTCCAAGCCTGCGCCGATCTTGATGCCTGCCGAAACGAAAACCTTCTGCACTTCCGGGGACCGTATCCCTCTGTCCCCATCCTATTCATGTATTTGTCAAGATGTCTCTTAAACGTCTCTATCGTACCTGCTTCCACCACCTCCCCCGGCAGCAAGTTCCAGGCACTCACCACCCTCTGTGTAAAGAACCTGCCTCGCACATCCCCTCTAAACTTTGCCCCTCGCACCTTAAACCTATGTCCCCAAGTAACTGACTCTTCCACCTGGGAAAAATCTTCGAAGTATCCACTCTGTCCATGCCGCTCATAACTTTGTAAACCTCTATCATGTCGCCCCTCCACCTCCGTCGTTCCAGTGAAAACAATCCGAGTTTATCCAACCTCTCCTCATAGCTAATGTCCTCCAGACCAGGCAACATCCTGGTAAACCGCTTCTGTACCCTCTCCAAAGCCTCCATGTCCTTCTGGTAGTGTGGTGACCAGGATTGCACACAATATTCTAAGTGCGGCACAGTGGCGCGGTGGTTAGCACCGCAGCCTCACAGCTCCAGGGACCCGGGTTCGATTCCGGGTACTGCCTGTGTGGAGTTTGCAAGTTCTCCCTGTGTCTGCGTGGGTTTTCGCCGGGTACTCCGGTTTCCTCCCACAGCCAAAAGACTTGCAGGTTGATAGGTAAATTGGCCATTATAAATTGCCCCTAGTATAGGTAGGTGGTAGGGGAATATAGGGACAGGTGAGGATGTGGTAGGACTATGGGATTAGTGTAGGATTAGTATAATTGGGTGGTTAATGGTCGGCACAGACTCGGTGGGCCGAAGCGCCTGTTTCAGTGCTGTATCTCTAAATCTAAAAAATCTAAATCTAAAGTGCTGTGCAACTGCAGCATGACTTGCCAATTTATATACTCTATGCCCTGACCAATGAAGGCAAGCATGCCGTATGCCTTCTTGACTACCTTATCCAACTGCGTTGCCACTTTCAGTGACCTGTGGACCTGTACGCCCAGATCTCCCTGCCTGTAAATACTCCTAAGGGTTCTGCCATTTACTGTATACTTTCCAGCTATATTAGATCTTCCAAAATGCATTACCTCACATTTGTCCAGATTAAACTCCATCTGCCATTTCTCTGCCCAAGTCTCCAACCGATCGATATCCTGCTGTATCCTCTGACAATCCTCATCACTATCCGCAACTCCACCAACCTTTGTGTCGTCTGCAAACTTACTAATCAGACCAGCTACATTTTCCTCCAAATCATTTATATATACTACAAACAGCAAATATCCCAGCACTGATCCTTGCGGAACACCACTAGTCACATCCCTCCATTCAGAAAAGCACCCTTCCACTGCTACCCTCTGTCTTCAATGATAGAGCCAGTTCTGTATCCATCTTGCCAGCTCACCTCTGATCCCATGTGACTTCACCTTTTGTACCAGTCTGCCATGAGGGACCTTGTCAAAGGCTTTACTGAAGTCCATATAGATAACATCCACTGCCCTTCCTTCATCAATCATCTTTGTCACGTCCTCAAAAAACTCAATCAAATTAGTGAGACACGACCTCCCCTGCACAAAATCATGCTGCCTCTCGCTAATACGTTCGTTTGTTTCCAAATGGGAGTAAATCCTGTCCCGAAGAATCCTCTCTAATAATTTCCCTACCACTGATGTAAGGCTCACCGGCCTATAATTTCCTGGATTATCCTTGCTACCCTTCTTAAACAAAGGAATAACATTGACTATTCTCCAGTCCTCTGGGACCTCACCTGACGCCAATGAGGATGCAAAGATTTCTGTCAAGGCCCCAGCAATTTCTTCCTTTGCCTCCCTTAGTATTCTGGGGTAGATCCCATCAGGCCCTGGGGACTTATCTACCTTAATGCTTTGCAAGACACCCAACACCTTCTCCTTTTTCATAATGAGATGACTGAGACTATCTGTACTCCCTTCCCTCGGCTCATCATCCACCAAGTCCTTCTCTTTGGTGAATACTGATGCAAAGTACTCATTTAGCACCTCGCCCATTTCCTCTGGCTCCACACATAGATTCCCTTCTCTGCCCTTGAGCGGGTCAACCCTTTCCCTCGTTACCCTCTTGCTCTTTATATATGTATAAAAAGCCTTGGGATTATCCCAAGTATCATGACCCCTTTTAGCCCTCCTGACTCCTTGCCTAAGTTCCTTCCTACTGTCTTTATATTCCTCAAGGGATTCGTCTGTTCCTAGCCTTCCAGCCTTTACGAATGCTTCCTTTTTCTTTTTGACTAGGCTCACAATATCCCGTGTTATCCAAGGTTCCCGAAACTTGCCAAACTTATCCTTCTTCCTTACAGGAACATGCTGGTCCTGGATTCTAATCAACTGACATTTGAATGACTCCCACATGTCAGATGTTGATTTACCCTCAAACAGCCGCCCCCAATCTAAATTCTTCAGTTCCTGCCTAATATTGTTATAATTAGCCTTCCCCCAATTTAGCACCTTCACCCAAGGACTACTCTTATCCTTATCCACAAGTACCTTAAGACTTATGGAATTATGGTTACTGTTCCCGAAATGCTCTCCTACTGAAACTTCAACCACCTGGCCGGGCTCATTCCCCAATACCAGGTCCAGTACGGCCCCATCCCTAGTTGGACTATTTACATATTGTTTCAAGAAGCCCTCCTGGATTTTCCTTACAAATTCTGCCCCATCTAAGCCCCTAGCACTAAGTGAGTCCCAGTCAATATTGGGGAAGTTAAAATCACCCACTACTACAACCCTGTTACCTTTACATCTTTCCAAAATCTGTCTACATATCTGCTCCTCTACCTCCCGCTGGCTGTTGGAAGGCCTGTAGAAAACCCCCAACATCGTGACTGCACCCTTCCTATTCCTGAGCTCCACTCATATTGCCTCGCTGCATGACCCGTCCGAGGTGTCCTCCCGCAGTACAGCTGTGATATTCTCCTTAACAAGTAATGCAACTCCCCCACCCCTTTTACATCCCCCTCTATCCCGCCTGAAGCTTCCAAATCCTGGAACATTTAGCTGCCAATCCTGTCCTTCCCTCAACCAAGTCTCTGTAATAGCAACATCATCATCGTTCCAAGTACTAATCCAAGCTCTAAGTTCATCTGCTTTACCTGTTATACTTCTAACCCCTCCCCCCACCCCTTCGCTGGGGCCTATCCTATTGTCCCCAGTGAGGCCCCACACACTTACCTCCATACTGGGGCCTCCTGCATTGTTGTTGGTCCTGGCTAGCTGCAGTTCCAGCAGTGCCCACTGCTCCCAGTGGTACTGCTGGAACTAAAGAGCTGTCGGCCCTCTGAATGGCTGGCAGCTCTTGGAGGTGGGCGTCCTGTCCCAGAGGGGCCAAAGCCCCGAAGGCAGCCAATTAAAGGTCTGAGCCTTGCAAATTAGCAGCGTGACTTGCAGGTCTGCAGAAGTGGGGTTGGCCTCAGCTTTCCAGCTGGTGGGTGGGGCCACAGCCTCTACCTGAAATTCTGGCCATAGACTGCAGGGGACAGCATGACAAGGGAGAATAGAAAGAGATTAGAAAAGCAATTTAAAAAAAAACAATTAGGAGAGCAAAGAGGAACTATGAAATTAAATTTCAAGGAGCCTAAAACAAAATAGTAAAATATTTTACATGCACATCTATTAAAAACAGGAGTAGGGATGTGAATAAGGCCACTTAATGATGGACAGGACAATATCACAGGCAACAATGGAGAAATGGCTGAAATATTAAAAAATTACTTCGCTTTGTATTTCCCAGGGAAACAGAACAGGTGGACATGACATTGGATGATGAGATTATCCTGCATTTAAAATAAAAAAGGCAAAATATTACATAAGCAATTCAAAATTAAAGAGGATAAAAACCCCTGGTCTGGATGGATTACCTCCATGCATTTTAAAGGAATCTAGGGAAGATAGAGCAGATGCATTACTACACATATTTAATAACTCTCTAGAGAACGGTGTAATGCCAGAAGACTGGTGGATCGCTAAGATTGCACCTATTTCTAAGAAGGGGGCTAGACCACGTCCAGCTTAACATCGGTGGTGGTGTTACGAATCGGTCGTTAACTTTCTTTTTTTTTTCTCTGAACAAATTTCCCTGTTTTTCCAGCCAACTGTCCGTAAATAGATTAGAGATTGAATTTCTTTCCTTCCCTTAAAACCGAATAATAAATGACCAGTTAAACAACATGGATTTTAATGTTATAACAAAAAAGTAGGGTTTATTAACACACACTGAAACGCGGGAAGGGTTTTAACTTCACCACACATGCTTACAATATTCAGAGAAAGGTTAAAGGCATAAAAAAGGACAAGAACATTTACTAAATAGAAACTTATCTTAACTACTAGCTAAAATGGATTTCGGTTAAAACTAGGGTCTTTTGTTTAAATGTCAAAAAATGTCCAAAGTTGGAGATCACCGATTAGAAATGCCAAATAGGGGAGGAGCTATTAGAGATATCTCTTCTGTTGCAAATTTCCTTTTTCTTTACATTCTCAAAGGTAATAATGGAGACAGCTTAATTTGCTGAAGTCACCTTTTTGGATGGAGAGGAAACTGGTAGGAATCAGACTTTGTTTTGCTGTTACTGCAGCTTGTCTTTGGGTTGGTTCATTTCTTGCTGGATTTTTCAAAGTGTGGCTTCTCTTTAATGTTTTTCTTGTTGAAAAGACCTTACAGAAAGAAGTCAATGCAGCTTGAAGACAGTTCTTCTTCTTGCAGAGAGCTCTCAGGGAAAGGTTTCTTTAGCACATGACAGTTGTGTAATGGTAGACAGCCTGTACCCACAAATTGTTACAGTGTCAAGTCCAGGCAGGTTGGATAGGGATTTCCAGGGTCCTAAAGCTAGAGTTGCTGAGTTGTTCAAGTTGCTGTCCCACCTGATTGCTCTCCTCCATTTTGACAATCGGAACATAAAATTAAAACTCAAAGCATGCTGTATAAAATAGTGGTTGAAATTTTACTCAAATGCACAACACAAATTACTAGGGGGGGTTGCATCTATTCATGACAGCAGTAAAAATAATGGAATCCCTACTGAAGGAGAGAATAGGAGAACATATAGAAACTAGAAATATCATAATAAATAGGCAGCATGGATTTCACAAAAGGGAAATAAATCTTTATCAATCTCGTTTAATTTTTTTAAGAGGTAACAGCGCAAGTAGACAAGGGTAGTGCAATAGATGTAATTGATCTGGATTTTCAAAAGGCCTTCGATAAAGTGCTCCATAATAGACTAATGCATAAGGTCATAGCATGTGGAGTTAGGGGACAGGTGGCAAAATGGATTGCTAGCTGGCTTAAAGAGTGTCAGAAGGTGGGAAGTTGTGCTCCACAAGGATCAGTGCTGGGACCAGTGCTGTTAACAATTTACATTAATGATTTAATCTTTGGAATCAAAAATACTATTTCCAAATTTGCAGATGACACCAAGGTGGGGGGGGGGGGGGGGGAGTAGTCAATGCTGAGGAGGACTGCAACAAATTACTGGAGGACATTCTTAAACTTGTAGAATGGGAAAATAATTGGCAAATGAATTTCAACATAAATAAATATGAGGTATTACACTTTGGCAAGAAAAATAAGGTGGCTGCATATTACTTAGAAAAGATGAATCTAAAAAGGGTAGAGGAGCAAAAGGATCGGGGATTACAAATACGCAAATCCCTAAAAGTAATGGTGCAGGTTAATAAGGCAACAAAGAGGCAAACCAAACACTGGGGTTCATTTCTAAATGGATAGAGTTGAAAACTAGGGAAATTATGCTAAACTTGTATTGAACCTTGGTCAGACAATGTTTTGAGTATATAGAGGCACTGGAGAGGGTGCAAAAAACGATTTACATGGATGATACCAGGAATGCAGGGGTAAAGCTATCAGGAGAGGATGAACTGGCTGGGGCTATTTTCCCTTGAAAAGAGAGGGCTTTAAAATTATGAAAGGTTTTGCTAGAGTGGATACAGAGAGAATGTTTCCATTTGTGAAGAGCAAAATTAGAGCTCATCAGTATAGGATACTCATCAAGAAATCCAGTAGAGAATTTGGAAGAAACCTTTTTACCCAAAGAGTGGTGAGAATGTGGAACTCTTGTTGAAGTAAATAATTTCGATGCATTTAAAGGGAGGTTGGATAAGCACATGAGGGAGAAGGGAATAGAGGCTTTGCTGATAGAGATAGATGAAGAAGGATAGGAGGAGGCTCAAGTGTAACATACATGCTGACATGGACTGGTTGGGCCGAATGGCCTGTTTTTGTGATGTACATCCTATGTAATCCTATATAATGTATCAAAGTTTGCTGACAATACAAAGCTCGGTGGAAAAGTAGGTTGTGAAGAGGGCACAAAGAGTCCAAAAAGGGATGCAGATAGGTTAAATGAGTGGGCAGGAGGTTGGCAGATCGAGTATAATGTGGGGAAATGTGAGATTATTCACTTTGGTAGGAAAAATAAAAAAACTGAATTTCTTTAAATGGTGAGAAACTATTAAATGTCGGTGACCCTGATGAAAGGTCACAGACCTGAAACATTAACTTTGTTTCTTTCTCCACTGATGCTGCCAGACCTGCTGCATATTTCCAGCACTTTCTGGACGGGATTTTGTGTTGGAGTTGGGGCTCCCAGCACCAGGCGTAAAAGGTGGGGGCAAGCCCGCCTCTGTTTTTCGTGCTCCCACCAGAGCGAATCGCCAGTCTTTTTAAATCAAGGTTTCTGGCATTGGGATACCCGTCCCTTTAAAGACGGTACTGCAGAGGCCTTGGACCCAGGACCAGCGTTGGAACCCTGGACCTCAGGTAAGTGAGGCAGGGTCACTGTGGTCAGTGGGAAGGCCCCGGCGATGGGGTGTGGGCGGGGTTGTGGTCGTGCAGTCCAGGGGGAATGGGAGGGGGAGTTCTTCCGTGGGACACAGATTGTCTACAGAGGAGGGACCCCCTTAAGTCCACAGGGAGTGCACCTCGTTGGACGCGCCCTCCCCACATGGAGGCACACCCCTGCCTCCCTCCCAGCGACAGCCAGAAGAGGCCGTTGTCAGCCTATCCCGCCCCTGGGAATATCATTTGGAGATGGGGAGACGATGGGGCGTTCACTCCCCGCCACCCATCGCGATACTCAGTGCCCCCCCTGCCTCTGACCCCACCTCAGTGGGTCACATAAAATCGCGGCCTCTGTTTTTATTTCAGAGTTCCAGCATCTGCAACATTTTGCTTTCATTAAATGTTGGTGTTCGGATGTATTTGGGAGTCCTTGTACAAGGAACACTTAAAATTTACATGGACAGCAAGCAATTAGAAAGACAAATGATATGTTGGTCTTTATTGCAAGGGGATTGTAGAATACAAGTAAGGAAGTGTTTCTACAGTTGTACAGGGCTTTGGTGAGATCACACCTGGGGTACCGTGTGCAGTCTCGTTCTCCATACCATTGTCCTATGATTGTTGGATACATCTAGAAATAGCACAACTCTAAAGGGGGTGCAGGAACAGAGGGATCTGGGTGTGCATGCACACAAATCTTTGAAGGAGGCGGTGTTGTCGGACTATCTTAAGAGCAGACCACCTTAAGGAGCTGTAAGTGAAGATCACCAGAGGAAGTGATGTCATGTCACAGGTGACCAGTCGGTTGTGGGTGGAGCCCGACAGAGAAAGACGTGTTTAGGTGTAGCGCATACAGTAACTGTTCCAGTTTCAGTTAAAGTATAACAAAACCCACGTTTACTTTGGATATTACTTGTAGTTCAAAAATTGTAATATTACAGGCAGGACAAGCTGAGAAGGCTATTCATAAAACAAAGGGGATCCTTGGCTTTATTAATAGAAACACAGAGTATAAAAGCAACAAAGCTTTGCTAAACTGGAGGATTGTATTCAATTCTGGGCACCACACTTTCGGAATGACATCAAGAGCTTGGAAAGGGTGCAGAAGTGATTTGCACAAATGGTTCCAGGGATGAGGGACCTCAGTTATGTGTAGAGATGAGAGAAGCTGGGATTGTTCTCCATAGAGCAGAGAAGTTAAAGTGTGGGGGGAGGGGGGAGAATTTAATGAGGAGTTTAAAATCATGAATGGTTTTGAGATTGATACAAGTTGTTATTGCTGTGGATTAACAAAGAAGAAAGTGATGCCAGTGGCAATATTTCAAAAACCAGAGAACACAGATTTAAGGTAAAAACAAGAAATGCTGGAACCACTCAGCAGGTCTGGCAGCATCTGTGGAAAGAGAAGCAGAGTTAGTTTTGGGTCAGTGACCCTTCTTCGGAACTAGAAAATATTAGAAATGTCAAAGGTTATAAGCAAGTGAAGCGGGGGTGGGGCAAGAGATAACAAAGAAGAAGGTGCAGATTGGACAAGGCCACATAGCTGACCAAAAGGTCATGGCGCAAAGGCAAACAATATGTTAACGGTGTGTTGAAATACAAAGCATTAACACCCTATCTGTACTAATGCTTTGTGTTGCAGCTTTAGAGTGATAGAGAGATACAGCACTGAAACAGGCCCTTTGCTCCACTGAGTCTGTGCCGACCAACAACCACCCATTTATACTAATCCTACATTAATCCCATATTCCCTACCACATCCCCACATTTTCCTACCACCTACCTACACTAGGGGTAATAGGATTGAGAACGAGAGGGCACAGATTTAAACTATCTGGTAAGAGAAGCAAAAGTGGCATCAGGAAAAACTTTTTCATGCAGCGAGTGGTTAAGGTCTGGAATGCGCTGCCTGAGAACATGGTGGAGGCAGGTTCAATTGAAGCATTCAAAAGGAAATTAGACTGTTATATAAAAAGGAAGAACATGCAGGGTTATGGAGAGAAGTGTAGGGGAATAGAACTAGTTGAAATGCTCATTATGAGAACTGGTGCAGACACGATGGGCCGAATGGCCTCCTTCTGTGTTGTAGCAATTCTGTGATTCTGTGAGATTTGAGAGAGGTATTTAAATCATGGAGGATTTAGATAAAACAAATAAAGAGAAACTGTTTCCAATGGCTGAAGGGCTGAGAACCAGAGGGCACAGATTAAAGGTGATTGGCAATAGAACCAGAGGTAACATGACAATAAAGATTCTTGCACAAGTAGGATTTGGAATGTGCTGCCTGATAGGCTGGTAGAAACAGATTCTATAGTAGCCTTCAAAAGGAAATTGGATAATTGCTTGAAGGAGAAAAAAATTGCAGGGATGTGGGGAAAGAGCGAGGGAATGGGACAAATTGGATTGCTCATTGCAAGAGTCTCAATAGGCCGAATGGCTTCTTGCAATGCTGTTCTATTCTATGGTATTCTGCAGCACAGAAGAAGGCCATTTGGTCCATCATACCTGTGTTATTTCTTTGAAACAGCTACCCAATATGATGGTTTAAATTTAATGCATCCGCCTACTAGCTATCACAGAAACATGGTTGAGGGATGAGCAGGACTGACAGCTCAATGTTCTGGGGTATCGATCCTTCCGGCGTGACAGAGGTGGAGGTAAGAGAGGAGGTGGAGTTGCACTATTGATTAGGGAGGACATCACGGCAGTACTTAGAGAGGATATCCCGGGGGGAATGTCCAGCGAGGCCATATGGGTAGAACTTAGAAATAAGAAAAGGGTGATCACTTTGATGGGATTATACTATAGGCCCCCCAATAGTCAGAGGGACGTGGAGGAGCATATATGTAGGGAAATCACAGATAGGTGTAGGAATTATAGGGTTGTAATAGTAGGTGATTTTAACTTCCCTAATATTGACTGGAACTGCCTTAGTGCTAAGGGATCAGATGGGGAAGAATTTGTGAAGTGTGTCCAGGATAGTTTTCTGGAAGCAGTATGTAGATGGCTCTACTAGAGAAGGGGCTACACTCGACCTCCTCTTTGGAAATGAGAATGGGCAGGTGGTTGATGTGTCAGTGGGGGAGCACTTTGGGACCAGTGACCATAACTCTATTAGCTTCAAGATAGTTATGGAAAAGGATAGGACTGGTCCTCAGGTTGAAGTCCTAAATTGGGGGAAGGCTAACTTCAATGACACCAGACAGGAACTCTCAAAAGTTGAATGGGAGAGGCTGTTTACAAGTAAAGGGACGTCTGGCAAGTGGGAGGCTTTTAAAAGTGAGATAGGAAGAGTTCAGGGCTGGCATGTTCCTGTTAGATGGAAGGGCAAGGCTGGCAAGTTTAGGGAGCCTTGGTTGACGAGGGATATTGAGGATCTGGTCAGGACAAAGAAGGAGGCATACGTCAGGTATAGACAGTTGGGATCAAGCGAGTCCTTCGAGGAGTATCGGGGATGTAGGAGTACACTTAAGAAGGAAATTAGGAGGGCGAAAAGGGGCCATGAGATTTCCCTGGCAGATAAGATAAAGGAGTATATTAAGAGTAAAAGGGTAGGTAGGAAGAGAGTAGGTCCCCTTAAGGATCAGTGTGGCAATTTACATGTGGAGCCATAGGAAATGTGCGAGGTCTTAAATGAATATTTCTCGTCCATATTTACCGTGGAGAAGGTCATGGAAGCTAGTGAGTTCAAGGGAGGGAACACCGATATCCTGGAGCATATCAGCATTACAAAGGAGGAGGTGTTGGAGGTCTTGAAGCGCATTAAGGTGGATAAATCCCCAGGGCCTGACCAGATGTATCCTAGGATGCTATAGGAAGCAAGGGAGGAAATTGCTGGGGCCCTGGCAGAGATTTTTGTATCATCGTTAGCCACAGGTGAGGTGCTGGAAGACTGGAGGATAGCTAATGTTGTGCCTTTATTTAAGAAGGGCAGCAGGGATAAGCCAGGGAACTACAGGCCGGTGAGCCTTACATCAGTGGTGGGAAAGTTATTGGAAGGGATTCTGAGAGACAGGATTTATATGCATCCGGAAAGGCATGGTCTGATTAGGGATAGTCAGCATGACTTTGTGCGTGGGAAATCATGTCTCACGAATTTGATTGAGTTTTTCGAGGAGGTGACCAAGAGGATTGGCGAGGGCAGGGCGATGGACATCATCTACATGGACTTTAGCAAGGCCTTTGTCAAGGTCCCGCATGGTAGGCTGGTCCAGAAGGTTCAAACATATGGGATCCAGGGTGAGCTAGCAAATTGGATACAAAATTGGCTTGGTGATAGGAGGCAGAGGGTGGTAGTGGAGGGCTGTTTTTCAGATTGGAGGTTGGTGACCAGTGGTGTGCCTCAGGGATCGATGCTGGGCCCTCTGTTGTTTGTTATATATATTAATGACTTGGATGTGAATGTAAGGGGTTAATTAGTAAGTTTGCAGATGACACCAAAATTGGTGGTATAGTGGACAGTGAAGAAGGTTGTCTAAGGTTACAACAGGATCTAGATGAACTGGGAAAGTGGGCAAGAGAGTGGCAAATGGAATTTAATGCAGACAAGTGTGAAGTGATGCAATTTGGGAAGTTAAACCAGGGCAGGACCGTGAATGGCAGGGCCCTGGGGAGTGTTGTTGAGCAGAGAGACCTTGGGGTGCAAGTACATAGTTCCCTGAAAGTGGCAACACAGGTAGACAGGTTGGTGAAGAAGGCGTATGGCATGCTTGCCTTCATCGGCCGAGACATTGAGTACAAGAGTTGGGACGTCATGTTACAGTTGTACATAACGTTGGTTAGGCTGCATTTGGAATACTGTGTGCAGTTCTGGTCGCCGCAGCTGGAGAGGATGCAGAAAAGATTCACAAGGACGCTGCCTGGTTTGGAGGGCTTGAGTTATAAAGAGAGATTGGATATGCTGGGTCTGTTTTCCCTGGAGCGAAGGAGGCTGAGAGGGGACATGATAGAGGTATATAAAATTATGAGAGGCATAGATAGGGTAGATAGCCAGAGTCGGTTTCCCATGGTAGGGGTGACTAAAACTAGAGGGCATAGATTTAAGGTGAGAGGGAGGAGGTTTAAAGGGGATCAAAGGGGTAAATTTTTCACACAAAGAATAGTGGGTATCTGGAATGAGCTGCCTGAGGAGGTGGTGGAGGCAGGAACAGTTGTGACATTTAAGAGGCATCTAGACAGATACTTGAATGAGCAAGGCATAGAGGGATATGGAATTAATGCAGGCAGGTGGGATTAGTATAGATCGGCATTATGGTCGGCATGGACACGGTGGGCCGAAGAGCCTGTTTCTAAGCTGTACGACTCTATGACTCTATGACTATGCAGGCGCATTTACACATTATTGCTGTCATCCACAAACAACCAATTTTAACTAAAAGAAGGAACTTGCATTTATCTAGCATCTTTCAAAACATTAAGATGTCCCCCATGCACTTACAACCAATGCAGTACTTTTTCAAGTGTAGGCACTGCTGTAAGTAGGGCACGTGGCAGCTAATTTGTGCACAGCAAGCTCCCACAGCAGCTATGAGATCATGACCAGATCATCTGTTTTAGTGATGTTGACTGAGGAACAAATATTTGCCAGGACACTGGGGGAGAACTCTCCTGCTCTTCTTCAAAATAGCATCATGAATTCTTTTACACCCTCCTAAGAAGGGCCTTGGTTTAACGCCTGTCAAGTCTATCCAGAGAAAAAGCATGTAGCTCACAGAGTGTACTTATTGTTGTCCTCAACAGTGATAAAACAGTACTGTGGAGGCATCGTGGTTACATTACTGAATTAGTAATCCAGTAGGCCTGGGCTAATAATCTGGATACATGAGTTTAAATCCCAACATGGAAGCTGAGGAATTTAATTAAATAAATATGGAATAAAACACTACCATCAGTCATGGTAACCATGAAACTACTGGACTGTCATAAAAACCCATCTGGTTCACCAATGTCCTGTAGGGAAGGAAATCTGCCGTTCTTACCTGGTCTGTCCTGCGCGTGATTCCAGACCCACAGCGATGTGGTTGACTCTTAACTGCCCTCTGAAATGGCCTCGCAAGCCACTCAGTTGTGTCTAAGAAGGTCTGCAGCAGTTCAAGAAGGTGGCTCACCATTGCCTTCTCAAGGACAATAAATGTCTTGTCAGCAACGCATATCGCCCATGAATTAATTATAAAAAAAGTAACGACTGGCTGTTCTATTGGTATGGGAATAAAAAAAGGGAGATAAGAAAGAAATCTGCCAGTGAACGTCGTAGTAAACATCAAGGGTTCATTTTTTTTAAACGCATATTTGAAAAGTTTGAAAATGATTTATGATTCCCAATGACAAATCTATTGCATCCAGTTTCTCTTAAAAATCGAAAGATGGCAATCACAATGAGAGATTCAAACAGCACAGTTCCTCAGCACATTTATTCAGATAGTTCGCTGCCTTCCTCATCACACAGCAAACCTTTGATCAGTGGAGTGTACATAAAGTACTTGGCTTCTGCCATCAGCCGTTACACTAACTGAGATAACAAGAACAATTCTGAGCTCAATTCTACTAAAACTCAATTTGATTTGATTGCCAAAGTAGATTTTGGAATTGCTGAATTAATGTTTCAATTGGAATTGTTTGCTGTCATGTTTTGGGTGCAGGCTGTGTTCAGAGAAATGGCAGTAAATGGTACTGAAGTGAAGGTAAAAGGCACCCTGAACTCTGACTCGATTGCAGCACTGTTGGGGGACGAGATCCCCGACACAGTTAGGGAAGAGCATTCACATTTGCAGTGTCAAACACTGACATCTTTCACCTCTAAGTCAATACCATGTGCCACCAAAATTATTCTTTGGAGAGAGTGGGGAGAAAGAGAGGAAGGAGGAGGGAGAGAAGGAGAGAGGGGCAGAGAGAGGAGGGGGAGAAGGATATAGGGAGAGAGTTGGAGAGATAGGGGAAGAGAGAGGCAAAGGAGGGGGAGGGGAGAAAGAAAAGGGGGAATAAAAAGCTAGTATCAGTAATATCATTGCATGCTAAATTACTTAATTATTATTCAAACTCACCTGAGGATTTTATGAAGATCATAATCTCACCATCTGTTCCTCACTTCCCTTGATCAATAGCCCTTATAGAACCATAGAATAAATACAGCCCCTGTATCAATGCCTGTGCTGGCTCTTTGAAAGATCTATCCAATTATTTTCACTCCCTCTGCTCTTTCCCCACAGCCCTGCAAATTATTATTTTTCAAGTATTTATCCAATTCTCTTTTGAAATTTACTATTGGATCTGCTTCCACTGCCCTTTCAGGCACCGCATTCCAGATCACAACAACTCACTGTGTTAAAACAATTCCCCTTATCGCCCCTCTGGTTCTTTTGCCAATGACCTTAAATCTGTGTCCTCTGGTGACTGACCCTCCTGCCACTGGAAACAGTTTCTCCTTATTGGCTCGAACAAAACCCCCTCAGAATTCTGAATTATGATTTCTGCCTCTGTGTATAACTTAATGCTTTTCAGAGTAGAAAGTGATATGCCAAGTGCTTTCCAATGTGTTATAGAGACATAGAAACATAGAAGATAGGAGCAGGAGTAGGCCATTCGGCCCTTCGAGCCTGCTCCGCCATTCATTATGATCATGGCTGATCATCCAACTCAGTAACCTGTTCCCGCCTTCGCCCCATATCCTTTGATCCCTTTCGCCCCAAGAGCTATATCTAACTCCTTCTTGAAAACATACAACGTTTTGGCCTCAATTGCTTTCTGTGGTAGCGAATTCCACAGGTTCACCACTCTCTGGGTGAAGAAATTTCTCTTCATCTCAGTCCTGAAAGGTTTACCCCGTATCCTTAGACTATGACCCCTGGTTCTGGACTCAGAAATTAAAATAGAACCATTAGTCTTGCTAAGTCGACCATGATGCACAAGTTGTCCTGTTTTGGTTCACAGGGGATTAGTGCTCTTCTAGAGACTGCCCTTTAGTTGCAAACATCAGCATAAAGTGAGTGCCGGGGATGTCCAGATTGTCACATTGGTGTATTTAGACTCTACAATGTGGCACTGAGTCAGAAGGTCACAGGTGTAAGTCACACTCCAGAGACTTAAGGGCAACTTCTGGACTGGCACTCCTGGTGCAGTACTGAGGGAGTGCTACACTATTGGGGTACCATCTTTTGGATGAGGTGTTAGACCAAGGCCCCGTCTGCCCCCTCAGGTGAATGTAAAAAATCCCATGGCACAATTTGAAGAAGAGAAAGGAAAGTTATCCCCAGTGTCCTGGTCAATATCTATCCCTCAACCAACACCACTAATACACAGATTGCCTGCTCATTTATCCCACTGCTGTTTGTAGAAGCTTACTGTGCACAAGTTGGGTGCTCTGTTTCCCCCATTACAAGAGTGACTACACTTCAAAACAGAGTTCATTATTGTAAGGTGCTTTGAGATGTCCTGAGACCCTAAAAGGCGCTATAGAAATGCAAACCTTTCTTTTTCCTTTCACATGTTCATTCTTCTTTGTTTTCTTCAGTCCTACTACAACAACTACTTATATTTACAAAGCCGCTTTAATGTAATAAAACATCCCAAGGCGTTTCACAGGAGCATTATATAACATAATTTGACACCGAGCCACATAAGGAGATATTAGGTCAGATGATCAAAAGCTTGGTCAAAGAGGTAGGTTTTAAGGAGTGTATTAAGGGAGAAAAATGAGGTAGCGAGGTGGAGAGTTGAAGGGAGGGAATTCCAGAGGTTAGGCTCTAGGCTACTGAATGTGCGGCCACCAATGGTGGTGCGATTAAAATTGGGGATGCTCAAAAGGCCATTAGAATTAAATGAGTGCAGATATCTCGGAGGGTAGGGGCTGTGGGAAATTACTGAGATAGTGAGGATCGAGGCCATGGAGGGATTTGAAACAAAGGATGAGAATTTTACAATTAAGACATTGCTTAACCAGAAATCAGTGTAGGTCAATGAGCACATTGGTGATAGGGAAACAGGACTTGGTGTGAGTTAAGCCATGGGCAGCAGAGTTTTGGATGACCTGAAGTTTACAGAGTTTATTGTTGTTATTCAGTCCTATAAAGGGCCTTCTGGATTCCGACTATTCCAGTTTCGATAACAGCTACTCCCTGATGACTTCTTCCAGAAGTTGTATTTCAGATTCCCAGAATTTGCAACTGCTCTTTTCAGCTGTAATTGCACAGTGGTGCAGTGGTTAGCACCGCAGCCTCACAGCTCCAGGAACCCGGGTTCAATTCCGGGTACTGCCTGTGTGGAGTTTGCAGGTTCTCCCTGTGTCTGCGTGGGTTTCCTCCGGGTGCTCCGGTTTCCTCCCACATGCCAAAGACTTGCAGGTTGATAGGTAAATTGGCCATTATAAATTGCCCCTAGTATAGGTAGGTGGTAGGGAAATATAGGGACAGGTGGGGATGTGGTAGGAATATGGGATTAGTGTAGGATTAGTATAAATGGGTGGTTGATGGTCGGCACAGACTCGGTGGGCCGAAGGGCCTGTTTCAGTGCTGTATCTCTAAACTAAAGTCTTAATCCTAACTATTTTAGAACAAAATCGCAAGAACTGAGTTTTCCTCATTAATCTCAAAGTTACTAAATCCCTGACACAAGCAACCTTTACTTATAAACAAGTTATTTTTATATATTAGCTACAGTGCATGCCAGTTATCAAAGCTGAGCATGTACCCTTTGTCCAGTAACCAAGTCCATTAATCACTATTAACAACCCATAGTCACACAAATAAAAGCTCAGAATATGTTAATAGAGTCTCCATAGGAGGTGAGAAATAGCTCATCTTACATGAACACCACATAACAATGTGGTCACTGGCTTCCTAACGAAATGAGTAACTGTGTTTCTGATGGAGCTTTCTTTTAGACAACGCAGAACATCAACACTCCTCATAGTTCATACAGCACACACGCTAACACTCCCCATAATTCAAACACACGCTAACACTCCCCATAGTTCATATAACACACACGCTAACACTCCCCATTGTTCAAACAACACACACGCTAACACTCCCCATCGTTCAAACAGCACACACGCTAACACTCCCCATCGTTCAAACAACACACACGCTAACACTCCCCATCGTTCAAACAACACACACGCTAACACTCCCCATCGTTCAAACAACACACACGCTAACACTCCCCATCGTTCAAACAACACACACGCTAACACTCCCCATAGTTCATATAACACACACGCTAACACTCCCCATTGTTCAAACAACACACACGCTAACACTCCCCATCGTTCAAACAGCACACACGCTAACACTCCCCATTGTTCAAACAACACACACGCTAACACTCCCCATCGTTCATATAACACACACGTTAACACTCCCCATAGTTCAAACACACGCTAACACTCCCCATTGTTCAAACAACACACACGCTAACACTCCCCATTGTTCAAACAACACACACGCTAACACTCCCCATCGTTCATATAACACACACGCTAACACTCCCCATTGTTCAAACAGCACACACGCTAACACTCCCCATCGTTCATATAACACACACGCTAACACTCCCCATTGTTCAAACAGCACACACGCTAACACTCCCCATCGTTCATATAACACACACGCTAACACTCCCCATTGTTCAAACAGCACACACGCTAACACTCCCCATCGTTCATATAACACACACGCTAACACTCCCCATAGTTCATATAACACACACGCTAACACTCCCCATTGTTCAAACAGCACACACGCTAACACTCCCCATCGTTCATATAACACACACGTTAACACTCCCCATCGTTCAAACAACACACACGCTAACACTCCCCATAGTTCAAACAACACACACGCTAACACTCCCCATAGTTCATATAACACACACGCTAACACTCCCCATCGTTCAAACAACACACACGCTAACACTCCCCATTGTTCAAACAACACACACGCTAACACTCCCCATCGTTCAAACAGCACACACGCTAACACTCCCCATCGTTCATATAACACACACGTTAACACTCCCCATCGTTCAAACAACACACACGCTAACACTCCCCATAGTTCAAACAACACACACGCTAACACTCCCCATCGTTCATATAACACACACGCTAACACTCCCCATCGTTCAAACAACACACACGCTAACACTCCCCATTGTTCAAACAACACACACGCTAACACTCCCCATCGTTCAAACAGCACACACGCTAACACTCCCCATCGTTCATATAACACACACGCTAACACTCCCCATTGTTCAAACAGCACACACGCTAACACTCCCCATCGTTCATATAACACACACGCTAACACTCCCCATCGTTCAAACAACACACACGCTAACACTCCCCATTGTTCAAACAACACACACGCTAACACTCCCCATCGTTCATATAACACACACGCTAACACTCCCCATCGTTCAAACAACACACACGCTAACACTCCCCATTGTTCAAACAACACACACGCTAACACTCCCCATTGTTCAAACAACACACACGCTAACACTCCCCATTGTTCAAACAACACACACGCTAACACTCCCCATAGTTCATATAACACACACGCTAACACTCCCCATCGTTCAAACAACACACACGCTAACACTCCCCATTGTTCAAACAACACACACGCTAACACTCCCCATTGTTCAAACAACACACACGCTAACACTCCCCATAGTTCATATAACACACACGCTAACACTCCCCATAGTTCATATAACACACACGCTAACACTCCCCATCGTTCAAACAGCACACACGCTAACACTCCCCATCGTTCAAACAGCACACACGCTAACACTCCCCATAGTTCAAACAACACACACGCTAACACTCCCCATAGTTCATATAACACACACGCTAACACTCCCCATAGTTCAAACAGCACACACGCGAACACTCCCCATAGTTCATATAACACACACGCTAACACTCCCCATCGTTCAAACAACACACACGCTAACACTCCCCATTGTTCAAACAACACACACGCTAACACTCCCCATCGTTCATATAACACACACGCTAACACTCCCCATAGTTCATATAACACACACGCGAACACTCCCCATAGTTCATACAACACACACGCTAACACTCCCCATCGTTCAAACAACACACACGCTAACACTTCCCATAGTTCAAACAACACACACGCTAACACTCCCCATCGTTCAAACAACACACATGCTAACACTCCCCATTGTTCAAACAACACACACGCTAACACTCCCCATTGTTCAAACAACACACACGCTAACACTCCCCATCGTTCATATAACACACACGCTAACACTCCCCATAGTTCATATAACACACACGCTAACACTCCCCATCGTTCAAACAACACACACGCGAACACTCCCCATAGTTCATACAACACACACGCTAACACTCCCCATTGTTCAAACAACACACACGCTAACACTCCCCATCGTTCAAACAACACACACGCTAACACTCCCCATTGTTCAAACAACACACACGCTAACACTCCCCATTGTTCAAACAACACACACGCTAACACTCCCCATCGTTCATATAACACACACGCTAACACTCCCCATCATTCAAACAACACACACGCTAACACTCCCCATTGTTCAAACAACACACACGCTAACACTCCCCATCGTTCATATAACACACACGCTAACACTCCCCATTGTTCAAACAACACACACGCTAACACTCCCCATCGTTCAAACAACACACACGCTAACACTCCCCATTGTTCAAACAACACACACGCTAACACTCCCCATAGTTCATATAACACACACGCTAACACTCCCCATCGTTCAAACAACACACACGCTAACACTCCCCATTGTTCATACAACACACACGCTAACACTCCCCATTGTTCAAACAACACACACGCTAACACTCCCCATAGTTCATATAACACACACGTTAACACTCCCCATAGTTCAAACACACGCTAACACTCCCCATTGTTCAAACAACACACACGCTAACACTCCCCATAGTTCATATAACACACACGTTAACACTCCCCATAGTTCATATAACACACACGCTAACACTCCCCATTGTTCAAACAACACACACGCTAACACTCCCCATTGTTCAAACAACACACACGCTAACACTCCCCATCGTTCATATAACACACACGTTAACACTCCCCATAGTTCATATAACACACACGTTAACACTCCCCATAGTTCAAACACACGCTAACACTCCCCATTGTTCAAACAACACACACGCTAACACTCCCCATTGTGCAAACAACACACACGCTAACACTCCCCATCGTTCATATAACACACACGCTAACACTCCCCATCGTTCATATAACACACACGCTAACACTCCCCATTGTTCAAACAACACACACGCTAACACTCCCCATTGTTCAAACAACACACACGCTAACACTCCCCATCGTTCATATAACACACACGCTAACACTCCCCATTGTTCAAACAACACACACGCTAACACTCCCCATCGTTCAAACAACACACACGCTAACACTCCCTATAGTTCAAACAACACACACGCTAACACTCCCCATCGTTCATATAACACACACGCTAACACTCCCCATTGTTCAAACAACACACACGCTAACACTCCCCATCGTTCATATAACACACACGCTAACACTCCCCATTGTTCAAACAACACACACGCTAACACTCCCATTCGTTCATATAACACACACGCTAACACTCCCCATTGTTCAAACAACACACACGCTAACACTCCCCATCGTTCATACAACACACACGCTAACACTCCCCATTGTTCAAACAACACACACGCTAACACTCCCCATTGTTCAAACAACACACACGCTAACACTCCCCATAGTTCATATAACACACACGTTAACACTCCCCATAGTTCAAACACACGCTAACACTCCCCATTGTTCAAACAACACACACGCTAACACTCCCCATCGTTCATATAACACACACGCTAACACTCCCCATTGTTCAAACAACACACACGCTAACACTCCCCATTGTTCAAACAACACACACGCTAACACTCCCCATTGTTCAAACAGCACACACGCTAACACTCCCCATCGTTCATATAACACACACGCTAACACTCCCCATTGTTCAAACAACACACACGCTAACACTCCCCATCGTTCAAACAACACACACGCTAACACTCCCCATAGTTCAAACAACACACACGCCAACACTCCCCATTGTTCAAACAACACACACGCTAACACTCCCCATCGTTCATATAACACACACGCTAACACTCCCCATTGTTCAAACAACACACACGCTAACACTCCCCATCGTTCAAACAACACACACGCTAACACTCCCCATAGTTCATATAACACACACGCTAACACTCCCCATCGTTCAAACAACACACACGCTAACACTCCCCATTGTTCAAACAACACACACGCTAACACTCCCCATTGTTCAAACAACACACACGCTAACACTCCCCATAGTTCATATAACACACACGTTAACACTCCCCATAGTTCAAACACACGCTAACACTCCCCATTGTTCAAACAACACACACGCTAACACTCCCCATCGTTCATATAACACACACGCTAACACTCCCCATTGTTCAAACAACACACACGCTAACACTCCCCATTGTTCAAACAACACACACGCTAACACTCCCCATCGTTCATATAACACACACGCTAACACTCCCCATTGTTCAAACAGCACACACGCTAACACTCCCCATTGTTCAAACAACACACACGCTAACACTCCCCATTGTTCAAACAACACACACGCTAACACTCCCCATAGTTCATATAACACACACACTAACACTCCCCATCGTTCAAACAACACACACGCTAACACTCCCCATAGTTCATATAACACACACGCTAACACTCCACATCGTTCAAACAACACACACGCTAACACTCCCCATAGTTCATACAACACACACGCTAACACTCCCCATAGTTCAAACAACACACACGCTAACATTCCCCATAGTTCATATAACACACACACTAACACTCCCCATAGTTCAAACAGCACACACGCGAACACTCCCCATAGTTCATACAACACACACGCTAACATTCCCCATAGTTCATATAACACACACGCTAACACTCCCCATAGTTCAAACAGCACACACGCTAACACTCCCCATCGTTCAAACAACACACACGCTAACACTCCCCATCGTTCATATAACACACACGCTAACACTCCCCATTGTTCAAACAACACACACGCTAACACTCCCCATCGTTCAAACAACACACACGCTAACACTCCTCATAGTTCATATAACACACACGCTAACACTCCCCATCGTTCAAACAACACACACGCTAACACTCCCCATCGTTCATACAACACACACGCTAACACTCCCCATTGTTCAAACAACACACACGCTAACACTCCCCATTGTTCAAACAACATACACGCTAACACTCCCCATAGTTCATATAACACACACGTTAACACTCCCCATAGTTCAAACACACGCTAACACTCCCCATTGTTCAAACAACACACACGCTAACACTCCCCATCGTTCATATAACACACACGCTAACACTCCCCATTGTTCAAACAACACACACGCTAACACTCCCCATTGTTCAAACAACACACACGCTAACACTCCCCATTGTTCAAACAGCACACACGCTAACACTCCCCATAGTTCATATAACACACACACTAACACTCCCCATCGTTCAAACAACACACACGCTAACACTCCCCATAGTTCATATAACACACACGCTAACACTCCACATCGTTCAAACAACACACACGCTAACACTCCCCATAGTTCATACAACACACACGCTAACACTCCCCATAGTTCAAACAGCACACACGCTAACATTCCCCATAGTTCATATAACACACACACTAACACTCCCCATAGTTCAAACAGCACACACGCTAACACTCCCCATAGTTCAAACAGCACACACGCTAACATTCCCCATAGTTCATATAACACACACGCGAACACTCCCCATAGTTCATACAGCACACACGCTAACATTCCCCATAGTTCATATAACACACACGCTAACACTCCCCATAGTTCATATAACACACACGCTAACACTCCCCATAGTTCATATAACACACACGCTAACACTCCCCATAGTTCAAACAGCACACACGCGAACACTCCCCATAGTTCATACAACACACACGCTAACACTCCCCATTGTTCAAACAACACACACGCTAACACTCCCCATCGTTCAAACAGCACACACGCTAACACTCCCCATAGTTCATATAACACACACGCTAACACTCCCCATAGTTCAGATAACACACACGCTAACACTCCCCATAGTTCATATAACACACACGCGAACACTCCCCATAGTTCATATAACACACACGCTAACACTCCCCATAGTTCAAACAACACACACGCGAACACTCCCCATAGTTCATATAACACACACGCTAACACTCCCCATCGTTCAAACAGCACACACGCTAACACTCCCCATAGTTCAAACAGCACACACGCTAACACTCCCCATCGTTCAAATAACACACACGCTAACACTTCCCATCGTTCAAACAACACACACGCTAACACTCCCCATAGTTCATATAACACACACGCTAACACTCCCCATAGTTCAAACAGCACACACGCGAACACTCCCCATAGTTCATATAACACACACGCTAACACTCCCC